>NW_016107373.1:4128389-4134214 GCF_001604975.1 Cebus imitator | reverse complement strand
CTTTCTTTTTCTTTCCTTCCTTCCCTTCCCTCCCTCCCTCCCTTCCTTCTTTCCTTTCTTTCCTTCTATTTTTTCTTTCTTCTTTTCTTTCTTTCCTTTGACAGAGTCTTACACTGTGCCCAGGCTGAAGTGCAGTGGTGTGATCTTGGCTCACTGCAACCTCTGCCTCCTGGGTTCAAACAGTTCTCCTGCCTCAGCCTCCTGAGTGGGTGGGATTACAGATGTGTGCCATCACACCTGGCTAATTTTTGTATTTTTAGTAGAGACAGGGTTTCAATATGTTGGCCAGGCTGGTCTCGAACTCCTCACCTCAGGTGATCTGCCCAAATCAGCCTCCCAAAGTGCTGGGATTACAGGCATGTGCCACCATGCCAAACCTGAAATTGTTTTTAAGGAGAATTTGTTTTTGGTAGGGAGAGCCATATGTTTTCAATGAAGTTGTAGTAAAAGAGTAGCCAACTTGTGTCTTAAAAATATTTTTTTTTTTTAAATTATTAACCAAAATTGTTGATTATATGTAGTTTATAAGGGGAAAAAGGGTCCGTTGTAGTAGAGAGTTAAAATGAAGACAGTGATTATTAGCTTTCCCCTACCATTTGCTATAATTACTTTCTGATAGAATTTGAATTTGTAATATAATGGGATTAATTTTAAAATATTTGTGAAATGGCTTTATATATATGTCCTGTTAAGTTTTTAGACACATAGGATTCAGTAATTGTTTCATCCTAACAGATTTTTAAAAGGAAGCAAATAGTAAAGTAAATGAAACATTCTTTTTATATTTTTCTACTTGAGATGGAAGAATTCTAAATTAAAACTTGGAAAAAATGATTTTTATAAGTGCAAAAAATTTGAGGTATGTTCTATAGTTTTATAAATCAATAGAAAAAAATGGAAGGGCACTGCCATGGCTGGGCAATTTACAAAAGCAAAAAATGTCAATAAACAATGTGGTAGATTGTGTTTACCAAAGGTGGCCACAACTGTTTCTCCCAGTTCTACCTGTTCTGCATTGTGACTGTCACTCTGTCATCAGAGGATGGAGTCTCTTCCCTTCCTTGAATCTGAGTGGGTCTTACAACTGTTTGGACCAATAATATGTGGTGTAAGTGATAGTGTGCCAGTTCTAGGTGTTGCTCTTATTTCACCTGACAAGTTTGGTTTCCTGCCTCTTGGAAGCCGATCACTATGTAAGACATGTAATTACCCTGAAATCACTATGTCGTAAGAAACCAAAGTATAGTGAAGAAGTCCTGGAGAATGAGACATCAAGTGTAGAGGCCAAAGAGCACCAAGGAAGAGGCCAAAGGACACTTAAGTGAAAAGCCGTTTTGAAAATGGATCCTCTAGCCCCAGCTCCCCTAGTTGTTGTGTAAATCAGATAAATTGCCCAGTGGTGCCTTTCCCAATCTCTGCCCCATAAAATCATGAGCCAAATAAAATGGTTTATTTTAAGCTTGTAAAGCTGTGGTTGGTTTGTTGTGCCGCACAGATAACAAGAACAAACACTGGGGGAAAATTTTTGTTGTATAATGGATACGATTTGGGAGAATATACTTGCATGTCCAAATCTGGTAAGGAACTGGTATCTACAGTACATAAGGAGTGCCTCAATCATCAAATGAAAGCAAAACAAACACAAGAGCCCTAATAGAAAAATGCCAAGATTATGAACAGGCATTATTTCAAAGAGGAAATCCAATAGGCCAACAATATAAAAGATACACTCAAACTCAGTAATTAGAGGAATTCAGATTAAAGCAACAATAAAGTATCTCTTTATCCCCAGTAAACTAAGAAAAATGAGAAAGATGGATGATGCCAAGTATTGCTGTGGGTGTGGGTAGAGGAACCCTCATACACTGGTGGTGAGAGTATAGAGTAGTGGAACCATTCTGGAGAGCAGCTTGG
Organism: Cebus imitator; assembly: GCF_001604975.1. Lineage (NCBI taxonomy): Eukaryota > Metazoa > Chordata > Mammalia > Primates > Cebidae > Cebus > Cebus imitator. Next base: position 4,132,300 of record NW_016107373.1, on the reverse strand, counting down.
CAGAATTTAGTTCAATGAATATAGATATTAAATTGTTTCTGGATATGTGGCCTAAAGTCTTACACAGGATTCTAAAGGAAGAAATGTGAGGATATTCCTCATGTTTTTGATGGCAGTCTTAGATCCAAATTGAAGTTTTTCATCACTGGAGAAATACATAGGTAAAATATGGTGGATGCACACATATGGTACAGTAGTCTCCCCTTATCCACAGTCGGGATTTTTGCTGTTTCAGTTACCAACCACATTTTGAAAATATTAAATGGAAAAATCTGGAAATAAGCATTTCATAAGTTTTATATGTTGCACCATTCTGAGTTGTGTGATGAAATCTTACACTTGTCCATTAGTTACTTAATAGCCATCTCAGTTGGATTGAAAAAACATAGGATCTGTGGGGTTCAGTACTATCCTTGTTTCAGACATTCACTGAGGGTCTTGGAATGTATCCCTTGTGGATAAGGGGAGACTAATGTACTATGCATCAGATAGAAGCAAAAGACTACGTGTATCTACCATGCCTAATGTTTGAGAAGTACAGTGTTTCATGAAAATAAAAAGTAGAATCTAGAAATGTTCAAAAAGGTATGTAAAGCACATTGGAATGAATACCTAAAGGACAAGATAGATGTTGCCCATGACAGAAGAAAAGGAGAGAAAAATAAATGAGTTAAAAGAAACTAAATAAAATGAGAAACCAATGATGATAATGTGCTGTGAACCAAGACATATTAATCATACTTCCTGTGCTGGAGATCAAACAATACTCCCTCACACCAAGAAGAGAAGATTATAATTTTCAAACTAAATTGCAAGAATAGAACCATTTTATCAGTCTGCCTCACTTGGAACAAATTTTTAAATAAGGTCAATTACATACAGAAGTACAGTCAAACAGGCAATCTCATATTTTGTTGGATATGTGAATTGGTATGATCTTTATAAAGTATAGTTATTCATCAAGATCCTTAAAAATGCTTATATCCTAGCAATAAACATTTGTAAATTAAAACAAAACCATTTATTTAATGAGACAGAGTCTCCATCGTCCCAGGCTGGAGTGCAGTAGCGCAATCTTGGCTCCCTGCAATCCCTGCCTTCCAGGTTCAAGTGATTCTCATGCCTAGTAGCTATGGTTACAGGTGCACAAGAGCACACCCAGTTAACTTTTTGCTTTTAGTAGAAACGAGGTTTTACCACATTGGCCAGGCTGGTCTTGAACTCCTGACCTCAAGTGACCTGTCTGCTCAGCCTCCCAAAGTGCTGGGATTACAGGTGTGAGCTGCTGTGCCCAGCAACGAAACCATTTAAATAGCACCCGAAAATATGAAATACCTAGGGGTACATATAACAAATTATGTGCAAGACCTGTACACTGAAACTACACAACATTGCTGAGAAATTAGACTACATAAGTAGTGAGAAAGATACCATGTTCATGGATTGGAAGACTCAAATGTTAAAATTTCAACTCTTCAAATTGATCTATAGACTCAAAGCAATCCCAATCAAAATACCAGGTAGCTTTTTTAAAAAAATACAAAACTCAAGTGGCTGATGCTAAAAAATATATGGAAATGCAAGGGCTCTAGGGTAGCTAAGACAAGTAAGTTGGAGGACTTACACTACCTGGCTTTAAGACTTTAAAACCACAGTAATCAAGACTGTGTGATTTTGATTATATAAATTGTCAAATGTATAAATTTATGTAAAACAATAGGTGCAGAAAAACGAACTTGGTCCTCTGCTCTCACACCACACAATAATCAACACAGAGAAGACATCTGTTCCAAATGTGTAGAGATTCTTCCCCTACACACCAAAGCAATTAATTGTGCAGCAGACACCAGCTGGGTGTCCTCCAATTCAGCTCCAATATTATCTACCTGGAAATAGCCTCAGATCCAGAGATCGAGGGCTCAGTCCTGCAAGACTGCCACCACCTTCAGATGCCAGTCGAAAGTCTGGGCCTCCAGAACATCTGATCAACCATCTTTAAGAAAGGGCTCCCCCTTGCCCCCCTGTTTGGGTTCAATTGATTTGCTAGAGTGGCTTACAGAGCACATATGCTGGTTTAAAGGATATTACAAAAAAAAAAAAAATACGTGTGAAGAGATAAACGGGGCAAGCTATGGAGGAAGGGGTGAAGAGTTTTCATGCCCTCCCCAGGCACACACCCTCCAGGAACTTTCACATGTTCGGATATCTGGAAGCTTCCCTCACTCTGTCCTTTTGGATCTTTTATGGAGACTTCATTGGATAGGCATGATGAGGACTGTGTGGAAATAAGAGTGGAGAAAAAAAGTATGATCTAAGATTATTAAGATCACACTATTCATTACTATTACTGAGGGAGGAAACCCAGTAAGACTGGTCTTTTCAGATTCTTGGCCTCTCTGGCAGCATTTTTTTCCTTCAGGGCATGGGCAGGACCCTTCTGAAATGAGAGTCTTATGACTCACAGACAGAAAAGTAGGGGGAGATTAGAGTCCTGCATTAGGCTGGTGGAAAGAGGGCAGGGGAAGGAAGGTCAGAGAGAGATTCTGTTTTCTGAAGAATTTGTTTTCTTTTGAGGCCTAAAGCATTCCAACATTATAACAAAAGACTATAACAAGGGATATGGGAGTTATGAGTCAGGAATGGTACCGGGACATTTGGATATCCATATGCAAAAAGATGAGCCTTGTTCCTTGCTTCACACTGATTTCAAAGATGGACTTGAAATGAGTCATAAACCTAAACATATGAACTAAACCATAAAACTTCTAGAAGAAAATAGGAGAAAAATTTTTGAGGTCTTAGTTGATGCAAACATTTCTTAGATAAGACATAAAAAGTAGGAAGCATAAAAGAAAAAAATTGATAAATTGGACTTCATCAAAATTAAAAACTTTTCCTTATCAAAATACAGTTAAGAAAATGAAAAGCAAGCTACATAAAAGGAAGAAAACATTGCAAGACATCTGATGAAGGATTCCTCTCCAGGATATATAAAGAACTCTTACAACTCAGTGATAAAACAGATAACCTAATTAAAAATATCAGCAAAAGCTTTCTTATATAAGTGAGCCAATGATGGCCTGGATGTATTGGCTTCTAGGTTGTTTATTTCTTCACTGAAGGCTGAGACCTATTAGTACAAAAGTCTATCAGTGCCAAAGTCAATTTTTTTACACATCTAATTTTTTTTTAAGCCCAAACAAGATTTTCAGCACTTTAGAACCTGCCCGGTTGGTATAACCCATGAAATCACTCCACAACTGCTAGCAGTATATAAGATAAGCCCCAGCCCCCAAATCACTGCTGCTGTTGTCCTTCAATATTCTCTGATCCAGAGACTCCCCTACCATGCTACTGCAGTGGTATCGCCCGGGCAGGTAAACTTCCTCTCTGATTTTCCTCTCTCCTTAGGAGTTCCCATACCCTCTCTCTCCTACTGGAGGGTAGGCCCCTCATTGTTAGCATTCAGAAAGTCTCATGCTGTGAAGGACTTCCTCTTTCAGACACCATTGCCCAAGAACCACTCAATAAAGCTTGCCATGTGTTATTATTGCTTCATATCCCCAAGTCCCTCAAACCCTCCACTTGCTTTGAACAAATACTTCACAAACTAAGATAAATAAATGTCCGGCCGGGCGCGGTGGCTCACGCCTGTAATCCCAACACTTTGGGAGGCCAAGGTGGGCGGATCACGAGGTCAAGAGATCGAGACCATCCTGGCCAACATGGTGAAACTCCGTCTGTACCAAAAATACAAAAAATAGCCGGGCATGGTGGCACGTGCCTGTGGTCCCAGCTACTCAGGAGGCTGAGGCGGAAGAATCGCTTGAACCCGGGAGGCGGAAGTTGCAGTGAGCCGAGTTTGCACCACTGCACTCCAGCCTGGCGACAGAGCTAGACTCCGTCTCAAA
>NW_016107373.1:4111227-4128364 GCF_001604975.1 Cebus imitator | reverse complement strand
AAAAAAAAAAAAAAAAAAAAAAAATGTACAATAAGACATTTAAACATGAAAAGATGTTCATTATCTTTACAGCAAAGATAATGGTGTAAGTTATTAATTGAAGATAACTAATATGAATGAATTAACGCTAATAAAAGTCACATTGAGATACCACTACATATCAGTGAGATAAAAAAGACAATACTAAGTGGTGTTGAAGATGCATAGTGACTAGAGCAAGCTGGTACAGCCATTTTGGAAAACAGTTTGGCAATTTCTTATAGAATTAAATATTTACTGTATAGCCTATAAATTTGTTCCTCACTATTCTTTATCCAAAGGAAATTAAAGCTCATGTTCCACACAGACTTGTATGTGAATGTACATATCTGCTTTATCCATAACAGTCAAAAATTGGGAGCAACTGAAACATTGATCAACTAAAGAGTGGATAACAAAATGGAATACTACTCAGCAATAAAAAGGAACAGGCTGTCTGGGCACCCTGGCTCATACCTGGAATTCCAGCCTTTGGGAGGCTGAGGCAGGTAGATCACCTGAGGTCAGGAGTTTGAGACCAGCCTGGCTAACATGGCAAAACCCCCATCTCTACTAAAAATACAAAAATTATCCAGCATGGTGGTGCACACCTGTAATCCCAACTACTCGGGAGGCTGAGGCAGGAAAATTGCTTGAATCTGGGAGGCAGAGGTTGCAGTGAACTGAGATCTTGCCACGGCACTCCAGCCTGGGTGACGGTGTGAGATTCCGTCTCAAAAATAAATAATAAATATTGAAAAGGAACCGACGGCTAATACACACCACAGATTAATCTCAAGGGTGGTATGCTAAGTGAGAGAAGCCAGACACCAAAGACCACATGCTGCATGATTCCATTTATATGCATTTCTAGAAAGGCAAAACTAGAATGACAGCAGAATCAGTGGTTATGCTGGGTGGGGGGTGTCAAAAAGGGTCTTGACTATAAGGAGGCATGAAGAAACCCTTGGAGATTATGGAAATATTGTTTATCTTGATTATGATGAATTTGTAGGTTGTATATAAATACAATAAAGTGGACTAAGTGTTCATACAACTTAACCCAGTAAGCGCATGTCTGAGAACTTAATATAAAGAATTAGAGATGTGAGCCAGGCATGGTGGTTCATGCATGTAATCCCAACATTAGGGAAGCAACGGTGGGATAGCTTGAGGCCAGGAGTTCAAGATTTGCCTAGACAACATAGTGAGACCCCATTCTTCCCAAAAAAAGGAGGAAAAATGAATCAGAGATGTGTATAAAACTTACATACAAGGATGTTTATTTTGGCATTATTCATAATAGCTAAATACTTAACCCAAATGCCCAGAAATAGGACATTATTTAAATCTATGATATATTCATGCATAAAATCTATCATTAAAAGTTATATTGAAATTATGACTTGGAAAGATGTTTACTACTTTAAATAGAAAGGTAGAATATAATATAGTATAGACCCTAGCTTTTGTTTTTATTTTTAAACTGACAGTTGAGAAAACAAAAATAATTCACTATCTTATTGATAAATGAGGGTTAAGTGAGATTTTTGTGACATATCAATAAGATCTGAATATCTGGTACCTCCATTTATACTTTTCTTCTTGTGGGAAATGGATAAGATTAAAATTTTAGCCTGGGCATGGTGGTGCATGCTTGTAATCCTAGCACTTTGGGAGGCCGAGGTGGGAGGACTGCCTGAGATCAGGAGTTCCAGACTACAGTGTGCTGTGATTGCACCACTGCACCCTAGCCTCCTGCCTGGCAGAGTGAGACCACATCTCTCTCTCTTTCTCTTTCTTTTCTTCTTTTTCTCTTTCTTTTCTTTTCTCTCCTTCCTTCCTTCCTTCCTTTCTTCCTTTCTTTCTTTCTTTCTTTCTTTCTTTCTTTCTTTTCTTTCTTTCTTTCTTCTCTTTCTTTCTTTTCTTCTTTCTTTCCTTCTTTCTCTCTCCCTTCCTCCCTCCCTCCCCCATCTCTTTCTTTCCTTCCTTCCTTCCTTCCTTCCTTCCTTCCTTCCTTCCTTCTCTCTCTCTCTCTTTCTTTCTTTTTCTTTTTTTTCTTTCTTTCTTTCTGCCTGTCTCGCTCTGTTGCCCAGGCTGGAGTGCAGTGCATGATCTTGGCTCACTGCAACCTCTGCCTCCTGGGTTCAAGCAATTCTTCTCCCTCAGCCTCCCAACTAGCTGGGACTACAGGTGCCTGCCACCACACCTGGCTAATTTATTTTTATTTTTAGTAGAGGCTGGTTTTCACCATGTTGGCCAGGCTGGTCTTGAACTCCTGACTTCAAATGATCTACCCACCTTGGCCTCCTAAAGTGGACCCCATGAAAGCATGAAAGAAAAAGGAAGGAAAAAGAAAGAAAGAAAAGAAAAGAAACGGAGGGAGGGAGGGGAAGGAAGGAAAGAGGGAGGGAGGGGAAGAAAGGGAGGGAGGGAGGGAGGGAGTGAAGGAAGGAAGGAAGGAAGGAAGGAAGGAAGGAAGATGCCCAGGTAATTTTAAAATTTTTTGTAGAAAAATGATCCCACTATATTGCCCAGGCTGGTTTCGAACACCTGACCTCAAGTGATCTTCCCGCCTCAGCCTCCTAAAGTGCTGGGGTTATAGGAGTGAGCCACCATGCCTGGTGATAACTGCTACTGATGAGAATGAGATGAAGCAAATAGTCCATTGACCACTAGTAGAAGTGGAAATTGAATAGGTCCTTCAGATTTCTTGGTGTCATCCTCCCTGAAAGGTAGATGTGATTTGCATTCCCACTTTACATTTGAGCTAACTAAATACCAGAATGTCCAAGATCACACAAGTGAGGGCTCCTTCTGAAAAAGAAAGATTCTATTACTGATATGCTTTGCCCTACACACACACACACACACACACACACGCACACACACACACACGCATGCATGCACACACACACAAACACACAATCATGCCTGTCTAAAATTGTCTTCTGATCTGGGTAACCCTAGAAGATTGAGAGAAACTGAGCAAAGATAAGCCAGCCCTTGGCCTGGAGCAAAGCCTGCTGATGTCAGTCTATATTGGCCAAATTCTTGTCAACCCACAGAGTAGACAAGTTGGAAAAGAGAAATAGATGGAGTTTATTGTATGCCAAGGATATTTTATGGTTGTGTGTGTTTAGCCACAGACTCAGGTGCAACTTACCACATCTGGCTAACTTTTAAATTAGTTTTCCATCATTCCCTTTCCCTCTCTTTCTCCCTTTCTACTCTAGTCATGCTTCTCTTTCTTCGCTACTGCACTTTTTCCACTTTAGAGCCTTTAGGCATGCTAGTTTCTCCATTTCCTCAATACCTGGGTCCTAGGAAAGGGGGAATATTTATTTTATTTTTTATTTTTTGAGGCAGTGTTTTACTCTGTCATCCAGGCTGGAGTGCAGTGGTGTAGCCATAGCACACTGTAGCCTCAACCTTCCAGGCTCCATCAATCCTCCCACCTCAGCCTACCTAGCATCTGGGACTATAGGCACACACCAGCCCGCCCAGGTACTTTGTGTTGTTGTTGTTGTTGCAGAGACAGAGTTTTGCCATGCTGCCTAGCTGGTCTTGAACTCCTGGACTCAAGCGAACCTCCTGCCTTGGCTTGCCATAGTGCTGGAACTACCGGTACACACCACCACACTGGGCCATTTATTGTTTGTTTGTTTTGTAGAGACAGCATCTCACCATGCTGCCTAGGCTGGTCTCAACTCCTGAACTCAAGTGATCCACTTGCCTGGGTCTCCCAAATTGCTGGGATTATAGGCAGGAGCCATCACAGCTGCCCTATTTTTCATTCTTTGCCTAGTTTGAAAAAAGATTTTGAGGGGACTTATTAACATTCTCATAACACAAGGCTAGAGACAGGAAAATATATTTAGATACCCTGTATAGATAATGTGAAGTCATTCACTCTGCATCACAGAACATTTTCTGGTATTCTGATTTTTAAATGTTCCATGGTAAACAGGGCAACATGAGGCAATTTTCCTGAGATCACTCTTGGGTAGGAGCTGACAATGAAATTGGTACATCTGCCAGACAGCCCAAATGGAATGAGGATGAATGACCAACTATTCAATAATTGTGCATTTACTTTTACTGCTTTTAATAACTTGTTCTTTATTCCCTGCAGATAGCAAACAAACTGATCTGGGACAGGCGAGACAAGAAAGCCACAGCTTCTTTTTTATAGTCACACCATTTCAGTTCTTGTTTCTACAAATGAACAATTCACAAGTTATAAATTAAAAGTAGTGATAACTAATACACTATATAGTTTTAAAATTCTGATCTCTGAGTTTATTTATTTTTTATTTTTTTGAGACAGAATCTCACTCTGTCACTGAGGCTGGGGTGCAGTGGTACAATTTTGGCTTATGGCAAACTCTGCCTCCCAGGTTCAAGTGATTCTCCTGCCTCAGCCTCCCAAGTAGCTGGGATTACAGGCACGCGCCACCATGCCTGGCTAATTTTTGTATTTTTAGTAGAGACAGGGTTTCACCATATTGGCCAGGCTGGTCTTGAACTCCTGACCTCAACCGATCAAGACCACCCTGGCCAACATCGTGAAACCCCGTCTCTAATAAATATACAAAAATTAGCTGGGCATGGTGGCATGCGCCTGTAGTCCCAGCTACTTGGGAGGCTGAGGCAGAAGAATCTCTTGAACCCAGGAGGCAGAGGTTGCAGTGATCCAAGATCACATCAATGCACTCCAGCCTAGGGACGGAGCAAGACTCCATCTCAAAAAAAAAAAAAAAAAAAAAGATTAGCTTCACTTAGATAACCACCCACCTCAAAGGCCCTTAATCACATCCTTATAATATGTTCCCACACAAGGTAACATTCACAGTTATGTGGACATGGCTATCTTTAAAAGGTCATTATTCTGCCAAACACATATGTGTAAAGATAAATAGGTAATCAATTTTAAAATTTATATAGAAACTTTTCTCAAACATTTGAAATAAAATAAAGGAACATAAATACTGTAAGAGAGTGTATCACAAAACAGATGCATAATCATTTTAGAAAGAATAGAATTAAAGGTTTTTCAATAATGTATTATTACTATTATCATTATTATATATTTTCGAGACAGGGTCTTGTTCTGTCACCCAGGCTGGAGTGCAGTGACATGATTATAGCTCACTGCAGCATCAAACTCCTGGCTCAGATGATCCTCCCACTCAAGCCTCCTGAGTAGCTGGGACTACCCGTGTGTGCCATCATGTCCAGCTAATTAAAAAGAAGTTTTTTTGTAGAGGTGAGGTCTAGCTTTGTTGCTCAGGCTGATCTCAAACTCCTGGGTTCAAGCAATTCCATGCCTTGGCCTCCCAAAGTGTTAGAATTACAGGCATGAACCACCACAACTGGCTGTGTATATTGTTAATATATCTCTGATGCGATATTGCCACTGTTACTGGAGAAAATGAATAGAGAACCACGGCTAGGTCAACAGCAAGAATAATTCTCAGAAACATGATGCTAAGTTTAAAAAAAAAAAAAAAAAAAAAAAAAAAAAAAAAAAAAAAAAAAAAAAAAAAAGCAAGTTCCAGAAGACTACACAAGTGTTTGTCTTAGGTCTACCTGTGACTTTCGTTAGGGTTGCTACAACCAATCACTACAAAGTAGGTGGCTTTAAAGAATAGCAATTTATTGGCGGGGCGAGGTGGCTTATATCTGTAATCCCAGCGCTTTGGGAGGCTGAGGTGGGCGAATCACTTGACGTCAGAAGTGATTCGAGACCAGCCTGACCATCATGGCAAAACCCCGTCTCTACTAAAAATACAAAAATTAGCTGGGTGTGGTGGCACATGCCTGTAGTCCCAGCTACTTTGGAGGCTGAGGCAGGAGAATTGCTTGAACCTGGGAGGTGGAGATTGCAGTGAGCCTCTGTCCACCACCCCCCCCTCCAAAAAAAAAAGAGTTGCAATTTATTCTCTCACAGTTCTGGAGGATAGAACTACAAAATCAAGGTGTTGGGAAGGGCTGTGCCCTCTGTGCAGGCTCTCGGGCTCTCGGGAAGAGTCCTTCCTTGCCTCTTCCTAGCTTCTGGTGTTTTTTGGCCATTTTGAACATTCCTTGGCTGGAAGCTGTAGTAGTAAAATCTCTGCTTCCATTGTCTCTCCCTCTGTCTCTTTGTGCTTCTCTAAATCTCTCTCTTTTTATAAGGAAACAGACATTGGATTTAGGGCCCACCCTAATCCATTATGACCTCATCTTAACTTGATTACATCTGCAAAGGCCTTATTTCCAAATAAGGCCAAGGCCACAGATTGTGGGGTTAGGACTTCAACATGTCTTTTAGAGAGATACACTGCAACCCACAACAGTCATGTTTCCCAGGAAAGACTCTGAGATTGAGATTTGCTTGCAGGGGATTTGTAATGGAGTACTCTGGGGAACAACATCCGTAAGGGAGTGAAGGAAGCTAGAGTAAGCTGAAAGAGATGTTGAGCTGCACTGCAGTATCATGGATGCTTCAGGAAATTCCACTGGGAGCTCTGAAGCTGGGAAGGCTTTTCAGAGATGTTCATAATTGAGGTAGGTGGTCCAGGCTTTTGTACTCCTGCATCACCCAGTCATTAGATGTAGTCTGCCACTGGGGAGGAACAAAGCAGCTGCCTTTAGCCTAGAACAAGTCCCATAGGGGGACATAGACCGGCATTGTCAGCAAATGTGGGCATGAAGGTCTTGACCCTGGAGACAAGACCTGGATCGCCTTCCCTAGCATCCACCGTATCATGCTTTTTAAATAGAGCTCAAAAATAAGCAAAATGAAACAACATGTTATTATTTCACATATATTTGTGATATAAGTATATATATTTAAATGTAGTAGAACGATATACATATTTAGGGCTGTGCTGACCTCTGGAGGATGGGCTAGGATGGGTTTTTGTCTTTTTTGGTTCTTGAGTTAGGTGTGAGTTTAAAGCATCATTATTTTATGCTTTGTATAACAAACATGTATTTCATCTACTCTTTGTATGCATCAAATATATCTAACAAGAAAGCAAGGGAGTCTGGTACAGTAGCTCATGCCTGTAATCCCAGAACTTTGGGAGGTCAAGACAGGAGATTGCTTGAGCCTAGGAGTTGGAGTCCAGCCTGGGCAACATAGCAAGGCCTTGTGTCTACAGAAATTATTAGCTGGGTGTGGTGCTGTGTGCATGCAGTCCTAGCTACCTGGCAGGCTGAGGCAGGAGGATTGTTTGAGTCCAGGAGTTGAAGGCTGCATTGAGATACGATCATACCACTGCACTCCAGCCTGGGTATCACACCAAAATTCTGTCTTTATACAAATTTTTTAAAAAAATAAGGGGAATAAAGGAAAGAACTAGGTAAAAGTAATAGAAACTAAAGTAGCTAGAATTTTTAGAATAAAAATAGGGTAAAGATAACAAATCCTTGAACCCATTGCTAAAGTAAGGATTCAGGTAAAGAAAACCTCCTCCACTATATTGTTTGCCTTAAGTTTGCCTGCATAACTGTCCTACAGTTATGTTATTTTTGGTTGGAAATACAATATAGGTAAGATATTATGGTTTACTTTCACATGGTTTTATTTTTTTATTTTTGACATGGAGTCTCTCTCTCTCATCCAGGCTGGGTGAGACACAGTGGCACAGTCTTGGCTCACTGCAACCTCTGCTTCCCAGGTTCAAGCAATTCTCCAGCCTCAGCCTCCCGAGTAGCTGGGATTACAAGTGTGTGCCACCACGCCCAGCTAATTTCTGTTTTTTCGTAGAGACAGGGTTTTGCCATGTTGGCCAGGCTGGTCACGAACTCCTGACCTCAGGCGATCTGCCCACTTCAGCCTCCCAGAGTGCTGGGATTACAGGCATGAGCCACTGTGCCTGGCCCCTTTCATGTGGTTTTAAACTGGTTTACTTACCATGGCACTAATTCCTTGCTTTAAGCAAAAGTATTCTAAGATTGATGGAATGATTATTAGATCTGCTGATGCAATAAAGAAAACCAGTTGATGTGCAATATTGCATATGTCAAGATTTCACTTTGTGTGTGTGTGTGTGTGTGTGGTTTTTTTTTTTTTTCAGATGGAGTTTTGCTCTTGTTGCCCAGGTTTTGGAATGCAATGGTGCAATCTCAGCTCACTACAACCTCCGTCTCCCGGGTTCTAGCAATTCTCCTGCCTCAGCATCCCAAGTAGCTGGGATTACAGGCATGTGTCACCAAGCCTGCCTAATTTTGTATTTTTAGTTGAGACAGTTGGAATGTAATGGTGCAATCTCAGCTCACCACAAACTCCGCCTCCAGGGTTCTAGCAATTCTCCTGCCTCAGCCTCCCAAGTAGCTGGGAATATAGGCATGTGTCACCAAGCCCGGCTAATTTTGTATTTTTAGTTGAGACAGGGTTTCTCCATGTTGGTCAGGCTGGTCTTGAACTCCCGACCTCAGGTGATCCACCCACCTTGGCCTCCCAAAGTGCTGGGATTACAGGCGTGAGCCACCACATCCGATCTCACTATGGTATTTTTAACCATATATTATTGCGTGGAGAAAGAAAGTTGTTGAATCATTTTTGTATGATCACAGCTTTTACTTCTAAAAAAACTATATATGTATATGTTGTGTATATTATATAGCTTCGTACTTAGAAATGGAGATGAAAGGAAAAAGAAATGGAAGAATACAGTACAAATTGCCAACTGTTAGTAGGAATAGAAAATGGGGTGGGATGCTTTTTTTGTTTCATATAATTCTGTGTGCTTTTGAAACTAAAAAATAAGTAAAAATTTAAAACTACATCTTCTAATCACTTATGTCAAAATATTGATTTCAGTTTTATTTGAGAAACAGGTTTACAGAAGACTATGAATGTGAGTCTAGGTCTGTTATAAAATAGGTGGCAGAGTAGAAAGAGCCCTGCATTTTTAGTGCAGACATCTTGGTTCTAGAAACAGGCCTGCTACAGTAAAGTGTTCCTTCCCCAAGAAGTTTAACTTAAAGAGTTAATTTCCTTGTTGAAAAAATGGAGGTGTTATTGTGATGTTTGAATGGGGTAATGTATGTGAACTGACTTTGAAGTTGATAATGCAATATTAAAGCATAATAAATGTTTTTTGTTTGTTTTTGAGACAGAGTTTCGCTCTGTCGCCCAAGCTAGAGTGCTGTGGTGCAAACTTGGCTCACTGCAACTTCTGCCTCCTGGGTTCAAGGGATTCTCCTGCCTCAGCCTCTGGAGCAGCTGGGATTACAGGCACCTGCCACCGCATTTGGCTCATTTTGGTATTTTTAGTAGAGGCGGGGTTTCACCATGTTAGCCAGTCAGGTCACCAACTCTTGACTTCAGGTGATCCGCCTGCCTTGGCCTTCCAAAGTGCTGGGATTACAGGCGTGAGCCACCTCGCCCAGACAATAAATGTTAATCTTCCTTTCTCACGGTAATATTGCTTGTTAAATAAACTAAATATTAACATTTGGGAAATCCCCCAATTTCTAATGCTAAAAACTTAGTTTCTTTTAAATTGGTTTGTTCATCATAACACTTTTCTTTTTAACCCAGGATTAGACAACTGAATTTAAAGGCAGGTTGAAGTTCAATATTTTGAACAATGTTTAAATGAAGATGAAAGAGAACATAGAACTGTTAAAAGGTTTTATTATACAGCCAAATGAAGGATTCAGCTGTGTCCCAAAGGATTAAACAAGATGGTATGCTTAATAATTCCCTGCTTCTATGAAATTCCCTAATTATGAAATGTTCTTTCATTATATTGAACTACTCCTGATTTCATCAGGAAACTCTGATCTGAAACTCAATTTACAGAAATATTAGGAATGAATTTTCAACTAAATGGGAATATCTGTATACTAATATGATACAATATTGTTGCTTCATATTTTTCCATATTAAATACCATTCTAAACTTTAAATTTGTTAATAAATGAAGCTGAAATCTAATGTGATTGTGTCTGAGTAGTTTATTTGTGTAACAACAAAATATTTCTAGAGACTCTTTTACTCTCCTTTAGTCTTTTTCTCTCCCGTTCATTTTCTCTCTCTCTCTTTCTCTTTCTCTCTTTCTTTCTTTCGAGACAGGGTCTCACTCTGTCACCCAGGCTGGAGTCTAGTGACACAATCTCAGCTTACTGCATCCTTCACCTCCCAGGCTCAAGCAATTATTCTGCCTAGCCTCCCAGGTAGCTGGGACTACAGGCGTGCACCATCATGCCCAGCTAATTTTTTTGTGTTTTTTGTAGAGACGGGGTTTCACTATGTTGCCCACGCTGGTCTCCAACTCTTGAGCTCAAAGGATCCACCCAAAGTGCTGGGATTATAGGCATGAGACACCGTGCCCCACCCTTAGCCACTTTTTAGATGCTGCTTTCTCTGAGTTAGTTCTGGAGAGATGATTTCATAGTCACGCCTTTTTGGTTCAAATTCCAATTCTGCCACTTACTTGCTCTAAGCCTCTGCTTCCTTATTTGTAAAATGGGAATAACAGTAATACCTACCTCATTCAACATAAATCTGTCAATCCCTGCTAAATGCTTAAGCAGTATTGTTCTCATTTTACAGACGTAAATTTGAATGTGCAGTTATATTAAATCTATACGAGATCATACAGGTAATAAGAGGCAGAATTAGGATATGGTCTCAGATTTACCTGACACTGAAGGCCAGAGTTTTATCATAGTGCTTCCTTTTTGGAGAGGTATTATAACTTTCACATATTTGGTTAGTATGGCTCTATTAACCCTTCATTTCATGTTAAATTTCACCACAGAATACTGCTGAATAGGAGTGGGTCATCATTATAGGGTCCTGTATGCATTAGAGTTCTTAAAGTTTATTCAGAGACAAGAGATTGTTGAATTCCAAAAGTGTGGGACCACCTGAACTCCAAAGGGCTCTCTGGAATGTACTGCTTCACTTTGTGGAAGTCACTATTTTTTTCTCTGAGTAGATAAAACAGTTAGTATTCCTAATTCCTAAAAAGAGGCTGAGATGATCAGAATAAATGTGTACATTTAAAAGAACAATTATTCCTATTAACGTGGGTAGTGCCTAGACATTTTAGAAGAGGAACGGATACCAAATGAGACAGTTTCAGCATTTAACATTCCTTTTCGTTAAAATAACCAGTTCTAACAACAATGGAAATTCCATTTCCAAGGTACATGTATTTATTTTAAATAGTCCTACACCAACAAGTAATTATTGCCTATTTAATTTTATGCCATATGCTGTGTTAGTTGCAAGAGGCACAGATGTATATTCTTGAAAACCACATCAAAACCTCCATTGGGTGTTTGTCGCTTTCTCCTCTGCTCCACCTCCACTCAATTTCTGCATATTCTCAGATCCCAGTTCAATTATGGGTTCCTTAGAAAGGCGTATCAAGGCTGTTTCTTCTCCCCCACCTAAATTAGGTCCTCTTGTGAATGTCTTTCCTTATGTCCTAGTGTATTTTCTTCTTTGTACGTATTAAAATTTTTATCATATAATTAGTTGGAAGTTTGCTGAATGTCTGTCTCTACCACTAGACAGTCTATTTTTATTTATTCATTCATCACTCACTCAACAGGTATTTATTGTACCCCAAGTGTCAAGTACGCTTGGGTGCACGTCTTAGCTGAAGATACGGTGGTGAACACGGAAAGTTCACTGTACTCATGAACTTATATTCATTCTATTAGGTAGATGGACAAAGAGCTAAGTGATCAGACGGTTTGAAAGCATTACATTCTGTAAGGAAAACAAAGTAGGGTAAAAAGATAAGGATTGCTAGAGCAGAGAAGAAAGCTGTTTGGGACAGTTATGAAGGTCGGTCAGCGCAAACCGTTCGAAGAAGGATGACATGTGAGCAAAAGGCTAAATAATATAAAGGAGTATACCTTGGAAAGATGGTAAGACGTTTCAGGCAGAGGGAAGGGGAAGTGTAACAGAACGACTCTGAGACCAGAATGAACTTGACTTCTTTGAGGAACTGCAAGAAGTTAGTGTGGCTGGAATTAAGTGAGCACAGGAGAGGGTGGTTGCTGGGGAGGTTAGGGCAGACAAACTCAACTTGGATGATTTTGTTCTTAATGTGATATAAAGTTCTTGAAGGGATTTGAGTAGAATAAATGATATCTAATTTACTTAAAAAAATAAACAGTCTAGTTGCTATATGGTCAACAAACCCCAGGACAGGCTTTAGGGATACCAGTCAGGAGGCTATTGCCATGTTCCAGGCTAAAAATACTTGCGATTTGAATTAGGTTGGTAATGGTAGGTCAAGATGTATTTTGGTACGGGAGTGAACAAGACCTGCTAAAGAATTGGATATGGAATGTAATGGAAGAAAAGAATCACGGTTCAGGCAGGGCTTGGTGGCTCATGCCTATAATCCCAGCACTTTGGGAGGCTGAGGTGGACAGATAACTTGAGGTCAGAAGTTTGAGACCAGCCTGGCCAACATGGTGAAACGCTGTCTCTAATAAAAATACAAAAATTAGCCAGGCCATAGTGGTGGGCATCTGTAATTCCAGCTAATTGAGAGGCTGAGGAAGGAGAATCACTTGAACTCTGGAGGCAGAGGTTGCAGTGAGCTGAGATTGTACCATTGCACTCCAGCCTGAGTGACAAGAGGGAAAAAAAAGAATCAAGTTTCATCCCTAGGTCTTGGGCCTTAGAAAGTGGGTAAATAGTGGTATCATTATCAGAAATAGGAAAGAAAAGAAGATGCGTATGTGTGTGTGTGTGTGTGTGTGTGTGTGCATGTATTAAGCATAGAGTTCTATTCTGAACATGTTAAGTTTGAAATGCTTATTTTATATCTGAGTAGAGATGTGAACAGGCAGGTGGATATATAGTCTGGACCTCTAAGCAGAAGTTGAGCCTGGACAAAGACATTTGGAAGTAATCAGCTTACAGTTGATATTTAAAACCAAGAGACTGGATAAAATCATATATTAGAGAAGTAAAGAGAGCTGGGGTCTGAGCCTGAGGGCATTGTGTAATTTAGAGGCCAGTAGGAGAAGCCAGCAAAGGACACTGTGAGAAAAACAGTGGCCACTCCCTGATGAATGGTAGAGTAGGGTTAGGACTGAGAATTGCCCATTTGCTCACTATTTTATATCTAGTACCTAGCTCAGTGATTGGCATATAATTAGAGCACAATAATATTTGTTAAATGAATGAATCTTCACTTCGATTTATTTCTCAGATATATTTTGGGGTCCTCTACGTCCCAGGCACTGTTTAGGTCCTATGGATTCACAGCATAGTGTCCCCTATAATCATAGATTCTAGTGGGGGCCACAGACAGACAGATACATGCAGCAAAAAAATGTATTTAGTTTATAATAACTATCTTCTCCCCCTTCCACCCTATTCTAAGGAGAATGGGACTGAACATCTAGAGGGAGCTTTGTTGGTGAGCAAGGATGAGCTGGGATATATAAATTTGGAGATATGGCTATACCGTACGCAAAGATGTGGGGAAGAGGGAGAAGCTGAGGGAGAAGAGTGGTGGGCCTTTGGCTGAACCAAAGAGGTAGCCCCAGCCAAAGGTACCAAATTCAATTAAAATAAAATATGATGTCAGCTCAACTCACATGGCTGAATTCTGCAGGGTAATTGATGGTTTACATTTACAGCCTTGGGGTTAGACCTAATTAATCTGATAAGAGAATGGAGAAGGGGGGGTTTGGGCAGCAAGAAATAAGGCTCAAATTGAATCTTAGCAAACTATAAAGTTAGCTCCAAGATATGTTCAATGGTTACCCTTAGAATTATTATCCTTAAGTTCCTGCTTTACAAAAAAAACCTCTTAAGTCTTCAATCAGCAGCCCCTACTGACTAAGGACAAAATTTAGGTAACTTTGTGAGCCCAAAGCCATGCCAGAGAAGGAAACAACTCTTGGAGCAAGGTAGAGAGTAAGTGTGAAACACTTTATTGCTTTACACAATTTTTTTTTTTGATACGGAGTTTTGCTCTTATTACCCAGTTTGGAGTACAGTGGCACGATCTCAGCTCAGCGCAACCTCCGCCTCCTGGGCTTAGGCAATTCTCCTGCCTCAACCTCCTGAGTAGCTGGGATTACAGGCATGCACCACCATGCCCAGCTAATGTTTTGTATTTTTAATAGAGACGGGGTTTCACCATGTTGACCAGGATGGTCTCGATCTCTTGACCTCGTGATCCACCTGCCTCGGCCTCCCAAAGTGCTGGGATTACAGGCTTGAGCAACCGCGCCCGGCTGCTTTACACAATTTTTAAAACTTACCTTGTGGTCTTTCTCCTCTGGAACTTTGCTGATGTAGTTCCCATGTCTCTACCTGGACTGCACGCTTCTGTGCCCCCTGGAAATACCATTCTTCCTGCCCCCAACCAAAAAAGAAAGTAAAATTTTCTATCCTCCTTTGAAGATAAATTAAAACATACAGTCTCCTTTCAAAACTAACTGTTCAGCAAGCTGTGTTCCTATCTTTTTCACTCACTGTACAGCTCTGATGCCATTGTGTAACAGTTATTCCACTTCTTCAGGTTATTTGCCTTGAACTCTAAGTCGTTGGGAACTGAGTGATGTTTGGTGCTCAGCTGGGAGCGAGGCTTAGTATTTAGAGGGCCACCTATGCCAGGAAGGCACAGACACAGAAGACTGAAAGCCTTTATCTGGAAAAGTTTATGGGAACAATGACAGCATGCTTAACAATGATATATTTATTATATCATATATATGTAAAATATATATTTATTTAATAAATAGGTGAAAATAAAACTGTGGCTTCACGCCCTCTCTCCCTCTCTCTCTCCTCTCTCTCTCTCTCTCTCTCTCTGTGTGTGTGTGTGTGTGTGTGTATGTATGTTTTGAGATGGAGTCTCACTCTGTCGCCCAGGCTGGAGTGCAGTGGAGCTATCTGGACTCACTGCGACCTCAGCCTCCCGGGTTCAAGTGATTCTCCTGCCTCAGCCTCCTGAGTAGCTGGGACTACAGGCGCGCGCCACCACGCCCAGCTAATTTTTGTATTTTAAGTAGAGACGGGGTTTCACCATGTTAGCTAGGCTGGTCTCCAACTCCTAAGCTCAAAAGATCGGCCCGCCTCGGCCTCCCAAACTGCTGGGATTACAGGTGTTAGCCACTGCGCCCTACTCACGCCCACTTCTTACTACAATCTTTCAATTCACTAGCGGCTTCTCTGACCTTATTCCCTCTTCAAACCTGAGCTCAAACTAACCTGACTGGCCAATCCGAGCGCAGTCTTCCGCAGTCGCGAGTACGGATGCAGCCAATGAGAGACCGGGGCGCCTCGGTGGGGTGAGACAGGGCACTCGCTGGCGGAACCCTGAGCAGCGTGGTGAAGCTATTGGGTGGGACTAAAGCTTGATTGGCAGGTGAGCTGTCCACTGCTTTAGAACGGAAACGCGACACAGTGTGTGGGAGGGGGAGTGTGGGCGGGGCAGTGGAACAGGAGTCAGCCAATAACTAACGCTCTACGAGCAGAAGGAAAGACAGACCACCAATAGCGACACGGATATGGCGCCGCAGGCGGGGTTTAGGCCCAAAGTGATGTCGGAGCAGCGCCTGTCAGTGTAGTCCTCTCCGTCACGGCCGGCGCCTCCTCCTGCATTCATTCATTCGCTTTTTTCATTCACGAAGGTAGTGAGGCCTAGTGGAAAGCCATGGAGAGCACCCTCCCTGTCGCCGGCTTCCTGTACTGGGTGGGCGCGGGCACCGTGGCCTACCTAGCCCTGCGCATCTCCTACTCACTCTTCACGGCCTTCCGGGTCTGGGGAGTGGGGAACGAGGCGGGGGTCGGCCCGGGGCTCGGAGAATGGGCAGGTGAGTTAGATGCTGCGCCGCGTCCTCTCCCGCGGCAACCCGGACCAGGCCTGGCCCGCGATGACCAGTTCCAGGCCCTGCGCCTGGCCTTTCCCTCCCCAGCTCTCTTCTTTCTCAGGCTCCTGCGTCCCGCGGGCCCCTCCTGGCTCCCTTGGCTGTCTCATGGCTTGCTTAGACTACTTGCAGAGTTTTAAAGTACGAAATACACTGCTCGCTTAATCCTGGGAATCTAAAGCGCAACTTGGGGTGCAGGAGGAAACTGCCTTAAGTCCTCGGGTCTTGTGTCCTTTAAGCCATTCGGGGTTCATGGAGCCAGTTAGTCGCCCTGCTGCCTCCTCAGTCACACGCTGTCCTCTTCCTTGGTTCGCCCCTTGTGAGTGTTTTTAAAATAGTTTTTCGCTTGGTTTGAATACTGGCCCTGTGCTAAGGATGCAGAGCATTCTGTTAACATGTTAGGATGAAGGATTTTTGCTCTGCGGAATCCTACCTCCCCAGTTACGATTAAGATAGTAGTCGTATATGGATTTGGCCTATTTCATACAATTTACAAAGCCCCTTTAAAAAGAATTATCGCTAAACTGTTCTGGAGTCCTTATGAGTAGCAAGAACTATTGCTTCTATAAAATGATAATTGATCGTGTAAATATCAGAATATTTTTTTTTTTTTTGCAGAAGGACGTTTGTAGGAAAAAGTATCCCCATAAAGAGTGAACTAAACACATGGAACTTGTTCCATTCAGTTGGAGGATTTTAAAAATGGAGAACAAAGGGCAGACTGAGGAAATAGGGAAAATTATCTGCAGGGAAGTTTTGCCCTTGCTTTTTTCCTTTTTCAACCTCTTTCCTTTACTTTTCGTCTCTCTTGGCCTTTTTTCTTTTAAACCAGGTGATTGCTTATGATATGCTTGTGGTCCTTCCCTGAGATGATTATTTATTTTCACGTTTTACAATCGAATGTACACATCCTAAGCATTTTATTGAATTTGGGGTGGTTAAGCATTGCCTGCAGACTTGGCTCAGGTAAGATACACTAATAATATTACTTCATGTTCTTTACTTTGTTTGTTCAGAAACATTTAAACAACTTAGTAGGAAAGACCTAAGGGTTCAGCTGGGTTCAGTGGCTCACGCCTGTAATCCTAGCACATTGGAAGGCTGAGGTGGATGGATCATGAGGTCAGGAGTTGGAGACCAGCCTGACCAACATGGTGAAACCCGGTTTCTACTAAAAATACAAAAATTAGCCAGGCGTGGTGGCGCGTGCCTGTAATCCCAGCTACTCAGGAGGCTGAGGCAGGAGACTCGCTTGAACCTG
>NW_016107373.1:4068149-4110049 GCF_001604975.1 Cebus imitator | reverse complement strand
CTGTAATTTATCCCTATCTCCTGATCAAGAGCTGGGCCATCTCTTTTTCCTGGTTCTCACCAGTAATATTCCCACTCTGGTGAATCCCCTGTGTTCCCTACACCCCTAGCAGGTGGGTTTAGTCAGTTTAGTAGGTAAGACTCCTTTGTCTGTCAACGAATATTTCCTGGATTTCTTAGGAGAACAAAAGGAGATCCTGTGTAGAGTTTCACTTGTTCGAAGGTCAATGTAGCAAATAATCAAAAGAAGACTGATAAGCGGTCAGTTTGTGCTAAATAAAGGAAAGAACAGTCACTGCTGTACAGCAATAAAAAATGTAATCTGTAGAATGTGATTTGAGCATAAATACATTTTGCATGTATTTGAGTAGTTTCCATTACTGGAGTTCATCTAAAATGATTGCTGTTGAAATAAAGTGGAGACGATAGATGCAAAGGCAAGGTAAGTAGACTTCCAAAGTCAAGATATTTTATAACTTTAAACATAAGACAGCACTCTGAGCACTTATTTTTAGTTTTTAATGAAGAGGTTATTTTTCCATGCAGTGAAGAATAAAGGATTCAGTAATCAGTGAGTTAGATTTTTACAAACAACTTTATTGAGATATCATCAATACACCATACAATTTGCCCATTTAAAGTGTACAATTCAAGATTTTTACTTAACTTTACAGGGTTGTGCAAACATCGTCAAATCTAGTTTCAGAACATTTTTATCTTCCTTAGAAGAAACACCGTACCCATTAGGCCTCACTCCCTGACCTCCACCTGCTCCAGCCCTAGTCAACCACCAATCTACTTTCTGTCTATGTAGATTTGCCTGTTCTAAATATTTCATATAAATGGAATCATACAATAGGTTTTTTTTTTTTGGTGAGTGGCTTCTTTGATTTTTGCATATGTTTTCCAAGTTTCATCTACTGTGGAATCTGTACTTTATTGCTGAAGAATATTCGGTTCTGTGGAGTAAGGTTAGATTTCACAAAAAGTCTTCAACCCTTTGTTTTGCCCTCTGCACGATTACATTAGCAAGTTCCTAAGATGCTGTCACTTCGGGTTGCTGATGGAACCCATTTGGCTTTGTAGTATTCCACAGTTCTCCTAATTCAGTGGATAGTGAGGACTTAAAAATGACATGGAATGGTGTGGTTCTCCTTTGGAGAAACCATTCATGAAAACATGCTTTGCTTAGCCATGCTCAAGAATCAAAGGATTCTCAAAATCACAGGCGAAATCACAGTTTCTATTTTCACATTGGTTAACTGCACAGGGTTAACGTCAAATGACTGAAGAATACTTGTGCAACTAGAGCTCGTTAATAGTAGGTGGCTTTCTTTAACAAGAGTTTGTGATAGCACATGACTTGAAGAATTATATATGAAATGTTAGTTATTTAATTGACAACCCAGAAGAAATATTAGTAACTATAATTTATTGAATGGATGCTGGAAATGTGCCAGGAACTTGAGATTACTTTTTAACCTCTTTGAGCTGTGCTCCATTTTCCCCAGTGGATAGAGGAAGAATCGGAGGCTTAAGTAAATTGCTTTCATTGACTACGGTTTCATAGGTATTGAGTTGCAGAGTCAAGATTTAAAACCAAGTCATTTGTTCTGCAATGTACATACACTGTATGTTGGTGATTGGCCTACAGACTGGATGAGTACTTGGGAGTAGATTTCTTTATATCTACAAATTTTATTAAAAGTTTTTTGATTGAAGACACACTTTAACTTTTTAAAATTTAAATTTTTGGTTTGTTTTTAAGAAAAATCTCAGACGAAAAGAAGGCATAATTTCAAATTTGCACATTCGTGATTTTTCTGGAAGCATTGCAGAATAGTTGGCACATTTTAGGATCAAGTAGCTTGGGGTTTTCTTCGGATTTGCAACCATGAATCCTGTTGTCATATGAGAAAATGTTGGAAAGTTACTAAGGTGCTTAACAAAGCAAAGGGTTTGACAGTCATCAGAACGGCGGGGTTGACTTCGAATGCTATTTTCTGTTTATTGCTCTGGCATTCTTGAGTGGATTTAGTGACTCCCTGGAGGTCCAGCTTGGTAAATGTCATATTCTTGCTGTTGACATTCTAATGTTAGGATATAGATAACTGTACTTACTGGTGAGCTGATGTTGATCACAGTAGTCATTACATAGGTTATACTTTTCACAAAGGCAGGGGAGGTGAGGGAAGGCAGAGAAACAAACTTAGTCATAAATGTTTTTGAATATTTGTTCATTCTGCCCTTTGGCTCCCAAAAGGGAGTCTGTGTGCCTAAATGTAACAAGTTCTCCAGATTAGAGTTGGCAGGGCAGCCTTCAAGTACTAGTGCTGGAGTCTGCATAAGAGGAAACAGAGGCAACTGAAGGATTGGACCTAGAAGCATACCTTTATCTCATTTGGAGGAAAACTAAAAAGGGAGGTTTCCCGGGATTAGAGATCTTGAATCTATATTCTCTGTGTATCTTCTTCCCTCACTCCCCTTCCCACCTGCCCCCATTGCTTCTGCCCTGGTTTTTATTTATTTATTTATTTATTTATTTATTTATTTATTTTTTTCCTGTTCTTTCTTTCTGTGCAACACTAACCTTCCTATTTAGAGGTCAAACCTGAACTTGGAGACCCAAACCTAGACTTGAATTCTAGCTTCCCTACAGATTTCATAGGCTTGTTGTGAAGGGTCAATGAGAATACTCATTCTCTGTAAAACAGATAGTACACAAGTGTTTGGTAATTTGTTATCATTAATAGTATTATTAGCCTTAGTAGCACTGTGCTCTGATTACCTGAGCTAATTGCCAGGATAAGATTAAATAAAAAGAAGTTGATATCTGGGTGACTACATTGTCAGATAACTGAGATTACCATTGCTACTTGCAACTGAGTGTTGAACTTTAAAACTAATTTTTAAGCCGGGCGCGGTGGCTCAAGCCTGTAATCCCAGCACTTTGGGAGGCCGAGGCGGGTGGATCACGAGGTCAAGAGATCGAGACCATCCTGGTCAACAAGGTGAAACCCCGTCTCTACTAAAAATACAAAAAATTAGCTGGGTATGGTGGCGCGTGCCTGTAATCCCAGCGACCCAGGAGGCTGAGGCAGGAGAATTGCCTGAACCCAGGAGGCGGAGGTTGCGGTGAGCCGAGATCGCGCCATTGCACTCCAGCCTGGGTAACAAGAGCGACACTCCGTCCCAAAAACAAAAAACAAAAAACAAAAAACTAATTTTTGTTGTTGTTGTTGATTTTGGTTGGTTGAATTGAGGATAATTTATTTCTTTCAGTTTCAAAAAAATATGTCAGAAGATTTAGATAACAAAATTTTTAAGTTTAGAATGCATGGGTAAATGGATTTGAATAGCTCAGTTTCAGTGCCATTAAAAGCTATTTGTAGATAAGGATAAGTTAAATGTATATTTTTAAAATAGTGTGTCCTTTATTTCATTTCCCTTCTTGTCACTCTTAGCAAAATGTAGCAATTCACATGCATGTCATCAGGGATGGATTGAGATTAAGGTTAGGGAGGCAGAGTGAACAAAACCCTTACTGGGCTTGGGGGAGAGTGACATAATACTATTCATTTGCCTGTTTCTCCACCACAAATACTGTTGAGTGTCAACTATAGACCTTATAATAGCAGAGGGATGGCAAACAGTAATCAAATGAATAAATTGTGCTGTGGTAAGTGGTGGGATCGGGATGTTCTTGGTCCTATGAGAGTTTGTGAGGGAAGGTTCTAGAGCTGCCCAGGATAAGCGATGACTCAGCTGAGATCTGGTGGGTGAGAGCAAGTGAACGAGCTGGAGTGGCAGGTAGGGCAGATGGAAGAACATTCTTGGCAGAAGGAATAGCAGCTCAATTCCTAGGGCAGGAAAGGTCAGGGCCCTCATGAAACGAGGGCTGAGTGACTGGAGCCAGGAAAGGTCAGACATGAGTGTCGTGGGACTGGAGAGGCAGGAAGGGTAACAAGCGGGGCCTTCAGCCTTTATCTTAGGAGTAGTGGAAAGCAGTGGAGGTCATTTTAAGCAGAAAGGTAACACTGTTGAGTTCGAAGCTGTAAGCAGAATTTCTTGTTTCTGTGACTTCCTTAAAGTTATTGCCAACCCTCTTTGGGAAAACATTGTCACACAGAGATAGGCCAGTGTGAGGTATTCAGATAACCTCAGTTAAAATTCCCTTTTTAAAATGACAATTGGCCGGGTACAGTAGCTCCCGTCTTTAATTCCAACACTTTGGGAGGCTGAGGCGGGTGGATCACTTGAGGCCAGGAGTTTCAGACCAGCCTGGCCAACATGCTAAAACCACATGTCTACTAAAAATACGAAAATTAGCTGATGCACACCTGTCGTGGTGCACACCTGTAGTCCCTGCTACTTGGGAGGCTGAGGCACCAGAATTGCGTGAACCCGGTAGGCAGAGGTTGCATGGAGCCAAGATCGCACCACTGCACTCCAACGTGGGCAACAGAATGACACTCTGTCTTTAAAAAAAAAAAAAAATTAAATAAGTAAAATAAAATGAGAATTTACACTTTTTGTAAGGGATGCCACTTCTGTGCACTTTTTGGTTATCATCTCTCAGAGACCATTTCTCTCTGGGAGAAAAATCTATCAGTGTGGTATGGGAAGTGCCCCTCTTACAGGAACTGAGTGATGGAGGTTGTTGAAACCCTGAAACTAGGTTATTGCTTTGTCATGGTAACTCCATAATACCATGGTGTGGTAGTTGAGAAGCTTGCCACAAATTTGTATCAGAAAGAATGCTTTGTTTTATTTGTTGATTTTTGTCTAGCCGAACAATGTGTTTGCCCTATCTCTAACTGGCAGTTCCAGGAAAACTATCCAGTTTCTGGAAAGTTACCTTTGCCACCATTTCGTGAAGTTATTTCCATTTAAATAACCTAGTCATTGTGGAAGGGAGGAAGGGCTAAACAGTTTAAGAACTTGAACAATTGGTGCCTCTCAAGAGTATTACATTGAGAAACAGTATAGCTAACAAACAGATTGGCTTTGGAGTCAGTTGGGCAAGTTGTGCTGTTACCAAGCTGGTTGACCTTAGGCAAAAATAGTTAACCTCTGAACATAACTTCTTTCATTTTTTAGGGGGATGATACTTTTCAGGATTATTATGACAATTAAATGAGGTGTAAGTGAGGTTCTAGTATAGTCCTTGATGTGTTTTTATAGATATTAAGTGACATATATTTAAGAGCATCATTTGTTTCTATAGTTCTCCTGCCTCAGCCTTCTGAGTTGCTGGGACTATAGGCATGTGTCCCAGCAGTGCCTGGCTTCCAGTCTTTATATGATTAAGGGGTAATTGTTTTTGTGAATTATCTTTTCTTTCTACATTCTCTTATCAGCCACAAATCTAACAAATATTAGCAGTTTTCTAACCCCTAAAAATGAAATTATGTAATCTAAAAATATAGACTAACTTCAGGAAGAAGTGCTCCTAATACAGATTCTGGAACTAGATTGCCTACTTTTGAATCCCAGCTCAGCTAGTTACAGTGATATCACCTTAATTTCTGTGTGCTTCAGTTTCCTCATATGTAAAATTGGGATAATTATAGATTTGAAATACTGATTAAATGGGGCTGATTTAATAGGTGGGGAATACTTAGACTACTGAGAACAGTACCTGACATTTTAATAGTAAATACTATAGAAATGCCAGCAGGTATTATCTGATGGGGTGAATCTTATTTTATCCACATAAAATTTTCCCGACTTTTCCTCAAATATCTGAAGACTTTCTGCATATTCCCTTCTAGATGAGTATCAAAGTTGTCAATTTTAGCACGACTGTAATTTAGCTTTTCTACTCTCCCCAGCCTGTTCTGGACTTCCTTGTTTTTGCTAATTACGTCCTCATCTTGCTAGTCACAGTACTTCAAATCAAAGATGGCAAATTCTGATGCCACAGGCAGGTAAAGTAAATGAGTGAAGTGGACCAGGTGTAATGCATGTCAGGACACTGTCCAGGTCACCAGGCATGGTCTCTAGTGTCACCCTTAAGCAACACTGACACAGTCCTCTCAGATTTTCACCAGCAGCCCAAATCTAGATTTTCACACAGAAAGTTTCTTAATTGTTTAGAGTTGATGCAAATTTCTCAGGTTTACTCTGTGGACCAAATAAATTGTGTCAGTGCCCAGATGCATCAGGTGGCCAGTTTGTTCCCTCATCTCTAAGTCTTAGAATCATATTTTCCTTTGCACCTCTAGACAGGAAATTGCCAAGTAGTCTCTTGCATCCATATTTTCCTCTATGTTCTCCTAATATATTGCCTCTCGACCAAATCTTACACTCGCTATGGCGCAAGTTTAATCTGCCAGTGAAACCTTCAATCGAGTTACCCTTTCCTTACACCTTACACAAAAATGTCAGAAGTTTCATAATGTCTATGCAAACATCAAGCTCCTTAGCCCTTTTGATCTTGACCTTGTGTCTGTTTCTGAAGTCATCTCCTTTGCACCCTTCCTTGGATGCATCCTAGATCACTTCCTGTGTCCCATACATGCCTGTGCTTTCCCGCTTCTTGTAGCCTCCAAGGCCTTGCTTGTGCAGAGGCATTTAGTAGGTTTTGGTGGTTGTTGAATGTTGGCCTCACTCTGCCTGAGGTGCCCTTTCTCATATTCCACATTCTTCCTGTTTGTGAAATTCTACTCATGTTTCAAAGTGTCAGTTGTGAAATTCTACTCATGTTTCAAAGTGTCAGTTGTGACTTTTTGTGCTGAGAGCTCTCTAGATGGTAGTGATTGTGCACTTTTGGAACTCTAATAGTACTTTTATTCATTCTGGTGGGCTTTTTCACAGTTTACCTTATTAGTCATGTGTGTGTATATACATATATATGTACATGTATCACTTTATTTGCTCAAAAGTATATTTGTACTATAATATTTCATGAATGAATGCTTTTTTTCCTTGAGGTTCTGCTGTATTTCAATTGGGGGTCAGGTGTTTTGCTTTAGTTTTCTATTTTTTGTCTTACTTTGCAAAATAATTTGTACACTGTTTTTTCTCTTCTGAAACCTCAAGTACTATACATCTAAAGCTAGATTGAAAATAAACCAAGGCTGGTTAGACAAAGACTGGTTAAAGAGTTACGATAGCAGGGCTGTCATACTCATAATGCACTGAGATTAAAATGATGTCTTTGAATAGTATTGGTAACAGGCTAACCTTTCTTCATCTGTGGCGTTGGGAAATTGTTACAGGGAACTGAACACTCTGCCACATTTAATATAAATTTGGTAGTATATTTATTATGAATTTCCAAATCTTTACAAAATTGTTGCGAGTAGATTTTCCTTTACTAAGAGAGATTTCTCCAATTAAAATTTTAGTAAAGCCTCACTAATTGGTAAGACTAATTTGTGAAAAATTAAACTCTAGGATATGTTGACCAAAATGTAGTTTTTAATTTTGAAAATGTGATACAATAAGTCCATACCTTCTGGAATTATGAGTCATTTTGAATTGTTGAAGACTCTGAATCAAATTCCCTGGAAAATCTCTTTGGTAGTAAAGACATTGGATGGTAAGTGTATAGAACCAGAAACTGCTATAAAGTTAACCATAGAACATTGAGTATATAGTTTATTTGCTTCATGGAAATAAATGAATACTATAGTTGGTTGACAGTCTTTACACAAGCTTAGCCATTCTGTGAAAAAACTTGAGAAAATGAAAAAAATCCTTAGGAGGCTGAAGAGAATAATGGTAGAATAGCAGAACTGGAAGGGATGTTAGCAACCTCTTCATTTCAGTTATTAGGGAAATACGGCTGGAAAAGGTAATGACTTGCCCAAGCTTATGCATCTAGTTAGAGAATGGCTAAGCCAGACAGTTCGGTGGCAAAGGGCAGAAGTGGTGGATGCATCTGTGGTAGATTGATTAAAAGCAATGATAGGAGTGATGGACAGCAGGCTCTGACAGCAAAGTGGAAGAGATTTGTCAGGGTTGAATTAGATAAAAGTGGTGAGGAGGAAAAGCAGAGGTGATTAGTGGTCATGATGAGGATGCTGGCAGAACTGGACTTCATTCCTGAAACTAGTATGAGGCAAGAAACAGCCCTCTCTGTACAGGAGCCTGAATTCTTAAAGAAATGACATATACCTTTTTAGCCCTTGAGGACACACCATTGTGCCATGCTCTTGGTACACCCTACATAGACGTTAAGACTGGGGAGCATTTGTTCGTTGTATATAGTGGTGCAAGCTAAGTTAATTGATCTAATATCTCTTATTTAGAGTCTCATCTGTGCTTTTGCCCCAAACTACTGATTATGTTGATGACACTTAATTGCCAGGGAAATATTGCATTTAGTATATGTTCCTCAAGGTGGCCAAAAAAGAATGTAGTATTTTTTAGAAATTTAAATACCAGTTTAAAAAAATCCTTTAATATTCCTAGTCTGTAGAACACTTATTCTTCCAATTGATTTTACTGTAATGACTGGCATTAACGGCTCATAACCAAGCTAACTTCCAGTAGGAATATTGCCAGCTTTGCTTTACTGGTACCTGAGACTCTAGTCCTATAGAAGCAGTACTCATACAGAAGACAGGCTCCCCTGATCTTGCTCATCCAATCTTACAATTTTGCTGTGGAGCAGGAAGCTACTTCTTATCTGTATGTTCCAGTGCTTATCACTGCCTGTCATGTGTAAACAGGTGATGATCTCCTTATAGATAATGTGAAGAAAAAAAAGCCACATTGGACTAGACAACAACATTCACACATTCTGAATCAGAGCAGGTTGATTTAATAAAATGTTACTGTAATGGTGACATTTTAATTTCCAAAGCCCTTTTCAAGTATTCTTGAATTATTTCCGTAACAACCCTATGAGGCAGGTTAGGGTTGGTTTTGTTATTTCCATGTAATATACCAAGACCAGAATGGAGATGCAGCGACTGATAGAAGGGTTGCACAGCTAGTGAGTAGCAGATGAAATTGGATCTAGGTTTTCTGAGTCTAGGCAACATGTTCTTTCTAATTTACTGACAAAGTTGCTGAATAAAGGTGATTTTTAAGGCCATTTGAATACTTGCACAAGAGCTTATAAGTTGGAGAGTTTCTCAAATATTGCTTGAAAGTGAAAGGTTGGCCAGGTATGGTGGCTCATGCCTGTAATTCCAGTACTTTGAGAAGCTGAGGTAGGAGGATTGCTTGAACCAGGAGTTGGAGATAAGGCAGGGCAAAAAANAAAAAAAAAAAAAAAAGGAAAAATATTAGCTAGGCATCATGGCGGTACGTGTCTGTAGTTCTAGTACTCAGATGGCTGAGGTGGGAGGATTGTTTGAGCCCAGGAGGTTGAGGGTGCAGTGAGCTGTGATCGCACCACTGCACTCAAGCCTGGGTGACAGAGCATGATCCTCTCTCAAAAGAGAAAAGGGTCTGTTTATATCATGGCAGTATTCAAACTCATCTGGATCATATGAATCAATCCAATGTGCTTGTTATTATATTCTAGGGCTTTGCTACAGAGCTACAGAATCAAAATCTGTAAGAAAAGAGCACAGGACCATGTATTTTTAAACAGATATGATGATTCTTAAGGTCATACATTTTGGGGGCCAGGTGCGGTGGCTGACACCTATAATCCTAGCACTTTGGGTGACCAAGGTGTTTGGATCATTTCAAGTCAAGAGTTCTCAACCAGCCTGGCCAACATGGTGAAACCTCATCCCTACAGAAAATACAAAAATTAGGAGTGGTGGCACATGCCTGATTATAATCCCAGCAGCTCAGGAGGCTGAGGCAGGAGAATCGCTTGAGCTTGGGAGACAGAGTGAGACTGCCTCAAAAGATCATGCATTCTGGGAAACACTAGACTAGCCCTAGAAGAAAACAGTGGGTTATCCATGAAGGCTTTTTAGCCAAATATCTTCTCGATACCAGAGCTTGGTTTGTATTAGTGAACTACTGCACCCGGCCCGGATGGGTTTTTAAAAATTATCTTTATTGGCTGGGCACGGTGGCTCACGCCTGTAGACCCAACACTTTGGGAGGCCGAGGCAGAAGGAAGGGTGTTATTATGTGAGGATGGGATACCTGCAGCCACCTTGATGACCAGATGGAACAAACTGGAAAAAGAACCAGCACACTGAGGATCACAGAGAAGAAAGGTGGAATGCTTCTGGGATCTTGATGCTGTCCCTGACCTACTCATTTTGCCCACTCTGGAAGTGCCTTAATGTTTCCTGTTATTTTGAGTTAACAAATTCCGTTTTTTTGGCTATATCTATTAGTTTCAGCTGAAACCATCCCAAGCTACAGATTCAGTAGAAAAGGAGGGAAATTTTCTTGTTTCAAATGAAATTTTATAATTGATTTAAAGTCCTGTGGGTTTTGGGTGAACTTAATTTATTGCTATTCATTTGAATACAGAAATGGATGAAAGGAGAAGACTTTTGTATGGGAAATGGCTGCTGGTTGCAAGTCTCACTGAATAAACTCTTATTCCTGATTATGCTGGATATTGAGTTCTTGTCCATATCAGGTCATTAAATTATTTTAGTGCCCAGGTGTATAGTTTATAAAACCAAAGAGTAGAGATATGTGATAATTGTCTTATTGCCGTTATTCTTTGAGAACTATTAACAAATGATTCAGGAATATTGGCTTTTTTTTTTTTTTGGCTTTTCAGTTAACTTGCAGTAAGTTTCTTAGGATGCTTTGCTTTTAGTTACTGCATTTTTAGCAAGTACCTGGTAATCTGGGGGACTGTGGCTCAAAGTAGTTAAACTGAATTTGGAAAGAATCACGACTGGCTATTTTAGTTACTGCATTTTTAGCAAGTACCTGGTAATCTGGGGGATTGAAAAGAATCAGGACTGGCTATGAAGTGAGGCAGATATGTTATTGTCCTTAATGCATATTTCTCTCTCATTATGTTCCAAAGCCAATGAAAAGCCAATTGTATTCATTATCCTGGGGGTATAGTCTTAAATCTGCCACTTTTCCATGTTAATGTATTAGTATAAAGGTTGTGAAATCCGTTTCAGATGTTACTGGTTTGGGAAGTATGAGGTTACAGATTCAATGGCATTTAAATTTCTTTTTTCTCTCTCGCTCTCTCTTTTTTTGAGATAGGGTCTTGCTCTATCACCCAGGCTGGAATGCAGTGGCACACTCACTGCAGTCTTGAGCACCCTGGCCCAAATAATCCTTCCTACCTCAGCCTCTCTAGTAGTTGGGACTACAGGTGCATGCCATCCCTCCTGGTTAATTTTTGTATTTTTTGTAGAGATGGGGTTTCACTGTATTGCCCAGGCTGGTAAATTAATTAATTAATTTACTTATTTATTTATTTTGAGACAGAGTCTTGCTCTGTTGCCAGGCTGAAGTGCAGTGGCTCAGTCTCGGCTCACTGCAACCTCCACCTCCTGGGTTCATAGTGATTCCGCATCTCCAGCCTCCCGTGTAGCTGGGACTCCAGGTGGTGAGCCACCACGCCCGGCTAATTTTTTGTGTTTTAGTAGAGACGGGGTTTCACCATGTTGACCAGGGTAGTTTCAATCTCCTGACCTCGTGATCCGCCTGCCTTGGCCTCCCA
Source organism: Cebus imitator (assembly GCF_001604975.1). Lineage (NCBI taxonomy): Eukaryota > Metazoa > Chordata > Mammalia > Primates > Cebidae > Cebus > Cebus imitator. The sequence goes on along the minus strand of NW_016107373.1, from coordinate 4,098,481 downwards.
AAGTGTTGGGATTACAGGCATGAGCCACCATGCCTGGCCTAAATTTCTTCATTTTTAAGATAAAAATGGTGGGGAAATGTACCATCTGGGTCACTGAAAAGCTGGAGCAAAGATGTATGAAACTCAGGGACATGGACTTTACTTTGTATCCCTGGTGGTGGGTGGTGGTATGTCCTTACTGATGTAGACTTTAAGAACCAGGAGATCCTGATGTGTGTGTATAAATATTGCTTTTAAAAAGAAGATAGATATTATTTAATAGAAATAATATAAGGCCTAAGTCTAAAAAGATTCTAGGTTAATAAGAAAATCCTCAGGCTGGGTACGGTGGCTAATGCCCGTAATCCCAGCACTTTGGGAGGCCAAGGTGGGCAGATCACTTGAGGTCAGGAGTTAGAGACCAGCCTGGCCAAGATGGTGAAACCTCGTCTCTATTAAAAATACAAAAATTAGCCAGTCATGGTGATGCAAGCTTGTAATCCCAGCTACTTGGGAGGCTAAGGCAGAAGGATCACTTGAACCTGGGAGGTGGAGGCTGCAGTGAGCCAAGACCACACCACTATACTCCAGCCTGGGCAACAGAATGAGACTCTGTATCAAAACAGAAAAAAAGAAATGAATCCTCTCAGTCTGTGAAGACTTTAGTCATACACTGTTGCTTAGGGTTCAAGGGAAGCTGCCTTTTTGTGTGGGAGTATCCTTTCTGATAAAAGAGATTCAGTAACTTAGTCAAGCTTTACCCTGTGAATGAAGAGAGGGGTGTGTGTGTGTGCATGTGTGTGTGTGTGTGTTGTGGGGGTTGGGGGGTGTGCATTCTTTTCCTGCTTTATAGTTTTATAGGAGAAGCACTCAAATACTCATTGGATCTTGGAAAGATGACTCTTCCTTTATTTAAGGTACAGTATTATGCTGACTAGTAAAAGAATCTTGATTCTTTGCTAATGGGCCAAAGGCAAGTACAAGAAAAATAGGAAAGCTATTATTACTGGTTTTAATTTTGGAATTTTTATGCCTCTTTTTCTATTTTTTGTTATATTTTTATATTACTATCATTTCTGCCCCTTATTTGGTACTGATGCCTCATATCAGGGATATGACGTATACCATAGATAGATCATCAAGGGTAAGATGTAATATCAGGGAAGTTATATCATCTATTCTTAGGTTCTCCACATACTCCCATAGTTATTCTTTTATTTAATTGATTCAATAAATAATTGATCACCTCTGGTATGTCAGACACTTTGCAGTGTCTAGGGGTGTAGCAGTGAACAAAATGGGCAAAATCTTTGCTCTCATGGAGCTTGTGGTTTAATGAGGAAAGATGGGCAGTAAGCAAACATTTGCTGAGTTTGGTGGTGAAATGTAATTGGAAGAAAAATAAAGTAGATGTTAGAATAATAGAGGAAGATGAACAGGAAGTTTGTATCCCTGCTTTTTTACATAGGATGGTGGTTGAGGAAGATTTTCTCATTAAGTTGACATTTAGACTGAGACCCGGATGAAATTTCTTTACTCCAGCTATACTGTCCGCCTTGCTATTTCTTGTGTATTTACAGCACAAACGTTGTACTAATTTATCCCTTTGCCTAGAATACGCTTCTGAGAGATAGTCACAATTTAAATAAGTAGGGAGAAGTATTGGGAGTTATCAAGTGTCTTACCAGGCAAATGGAATTTCCTCTTCTCTTAGCGACGGGTCTGGTTGCCACTGAATTTTGTAGAATTATGTTTTCTTTAGTGAATCACTTCTAAAATAACATGCATAATTTGTTTAAATATACATGATGTTTAGGATAATTTTTTTTGAAGACTTAATGTCACCCGTTATTTTTGGCCCACTTGTTACCTTACAAAAATTAAAGTGGACTGTCTGTAACAAAAACTAAGTTGTCTTGGTCACTTTGGGCTGCTAGGACAGAATACTATAGACTGGATGGCTGAAACAAAACAAATTTATTTCTTACAATTCTGGAGGCTGGGAAGTCCAATATCAAGGCTGCTGATGTCTGGTGAGGGCACGCTTCCAGCTCGCAGATGGCTGTCTTTCATGGTATCTTCACATGCTTATGTCTCTTCTTGTAAGGGCATTAATCCCATTAATAATTACCTCCCAAAGACCACGCCCCCAAATACCATCACACTGGGGATTTAAGCTTCAACATACAAATTTGGGGGGATACAAACCTTCAGTTCCATAGCATGAGTTATTATATTTTTGTCAGTTGACCTAATAAAACCTGATATTCTGGGTAATAGCCTAGAGGTAATCACATTACTTATTGGTAAGCTGAAAATGAATGACAGTTTTATTCTAAAGCAATTTTAAAGCAACAATAGGCTGTTGTTTTACTTAATTCTCTGAAAACTATACATTTATTGACTTTATCTAGAAGTGCAGTAAATATGGATCTCTTTATTAATTTTTCTCCTAAACATACTGAAAATATTTTGCATTACACCCTTAGGACTGATTAGGTTTATAAAGAAAAGGCATCTGTGAATGAAATGCTGAATTGCATCTCCCATTGGATCAACTCAAACGATTATGCAAAAAATAAAAATAACCCCATTTTTGCTGAACATAAGAATTTTGTCATTGCAAAAGAACTGAATGGTTCACCACATTTTCATGGAGATGTCTTACTGAGGCCGCAGCAGCTGGGTGTACTATTGTTGAAAAGGAGAATTTCTATTTGTATGTATTCTTTAGGTTACTGTGTGCCTAAAATGGATCATCTCTACCATTGTATTTTATCTTCCTTGTTTTCCACATCATCTTTTATTTATACTTCATAGATAGTAGTATTTGGAGCATATTTGGCTATTAGCCAGTTAGTGATTATCTTTTATAATGGTTTTCAAGGATAACAGAGATAAATTAAATTCCAAAATATTACTGAAACATCCTTCCCAATAGCAACTGTAACCTTCTTTCTCGCCCATACCTTTTCTGGAACTATAGAACAAACCAAAATTCCCTTTTTTTTGAGCTAACTCTGCCCTCCAGTGGAGAAAACACAGGGCAGTGAAATAGCTCAGGTAACATGCAGCAAAGGAGAGGATATAACACAGCCAGGTAAAGTTCAAGCTGCATAGCTATTTTCTACATAAAAGAGAGAAGTTGTTTTCACCCCTTGTAAGCAAGACTGTTTTTTTTTTTGAGACAGAGCCTTGCTCTGTCACCCAGGCTAGAGTGCAGTGGTGTGATCTGGGCTCCCTGCAACCTCTGCCTCAGATTCAAGTGATTGTTGTTCCTCAGCCTCCTGAGTAGCTGGGATTACAGGCGTGCACCACCATATCCAGCTAATTTTTTTATTTTTGGTAGAGACGGGGTTTTGCCATGTTGGCCATGCCGATCTATAACTCCTGACCTCAGGTGATCTGCCTGCCTTGGCCTCCCAAAGTGTTGGGATTACAGGCGTTGCCCATAAGCAAGACTATTATGCATAAGTCTTCCTCTTTGTGAGTTTGTTGATGAATTAAAGAAGGATATATTGTCACTTCTCTGACTTAATGTCTTTGATGCAATGCTTTGCAGCCTTTTTGTCCACTCTGGTAGGATGTACCAGAAACATTAGGCAAGTCTATTAGGAGGTGAGTAATTGGATCTTTTTCTCCCCTGGAATGAACTCAAGTAATAACTTTTAATTTTTTAAACTTTTTGAAAAGACCAAAGAATACTCTTAAGTGGTTATAAACAAGAAACATTTTGCTGCTACTTGTATATTCAAAGCACTCGGAAAACTGTGATCTGACTATGACTCTCCCCCTTTTTTGAATAAAAAAGAGAGAGAGTTGGCTTGAATTCTGTGACTTGGCCTGAACTTGATCTCTTGGCGAACACTGGGCTTCATCATTGTGAATGGTGACTACGTGTGACTGAGCACCTGAGAAGGTTACAGAGGCAAATGTTCAGAACATGGGCTGGTACGTGTGCAACTCTGGGCTGGGGAGTGGAGCCAGGGTTAGGGGATGCTAAACTGCTGGTGTTTCTGTCCTAGGTAGGGAGCACTAGATCACTCGGTTGAAGCTGAAATGTTAAAGGAGGCTTGATGGTTTTGTGTTGGGGGCAATTTGGAGATCCGTTTCCCTAAAAGAATATAGTGGGTGATAGTTGAGAAACAGTAGACAGAGGCTTTCATTTTCTTAACCCTTACAAAAACCTGAGCCAACTATCCTTACAATGAGTTGTCATTTGAAGTTTTCTACATACTCAAGGAATGTGTTTTCTTCTTTGTCTTCTTTTAATGGAGCAAATCTTCTGCAAACCTTTTTACAGTTAGAGTGATTCTTACAATTTAGGCATATAAAGGACAATTAGACATAAAAATACGTGACTTATAGGTTTTAAAGCAGGGATCCTTGCATGGTAGACTTTCAAAAGGATAACCATCTTCTGCAAAACCACATAAATAGCATAGAGACTGCCAGAGTGAACTCAAGAAAAAACATGATATGTGAATTTCTAGTAATAAATTTTGAAATTCTTGAAGGGAAATGATGATATATGATTTAAGTTCCTTAAAAATAATTTATATTTTATTTTTATTTTAAATAATTTAAGATCTGATTCATTCTGAACTATAATTGACTCTAGAGGGTGCTGATGAGCACTAAAGATGTCCTGAAGATTTATATTGAAGATTATTTTTATTAAAATGAAGTTTCCTTGAGGTTTTAATGTAGTATTTGAAAATAAACACATATTTTGCCCTCCCAAGAGAGCTTAGAGCAAAAATACTTAAGTGTTTTTTTTTTTTTTTTTTTTTTGAGATGGAGCTTGCTCTGTTGCTCAGGCCGGAGTGCAGTGGCACGATCTCAGCTCACTGCAACCTCCACCTCCTGGGTTCAAGCAATTCTCCTGCCTCAGCTTCCCAAATAGGTGGGACTACAGGTGCATGCGCCACCATGCCTGGCTAATTTTTGTATTTTTAGTAGAGGTAGGGTTTCACCATGTTGGCCAGGCTGGTCTTGAACTCTGACCTCAAGTGATCTACTGGCCTTTTCCTCCCAAAGTGCTGGGATTACAGGTGTGAGTCACTATGCCTGGCCTCATTGTTGTTCTTTTAAAAGTAGGTAAATAATTTACCATTGTTCTTAGAAACTCTTTGAAAATTCCACTGAATTTGTGTGATTTCTCTAAACTAACTTTGAGTCATGCTTTTGAAAGCTTGTTTAATATTTCAAAAGAAAAGAACCTACCTTATATTTATAAAATATAAATCTTAGTACCGGATTAGTGTATTATTTTATAAATTTAGTTATGTTTGCAGAAATATTTATTTTATGTTTAGAAAGAAATTTCAAAAAGTACATTCTAAAGTTAGATTTTACAGAACTAACATTTAGCTATTAGAGTAATATATGCTTCTTATATTTTTAGCAGGTAGAGTACTTTTAAACTGTAGTATGTTTTTTTGTTTGCTTGTTTGTTTGTTTGTTTGTTTGTTTTCTGAGACACAGTCTTGTTTATTGCCCAGGCTGGAGTGCAGTGGTACAATCATGGCTTACTCTAGCATCAACCTCTCGAGCTTAAGTGATCCTCCCACCTCAGCCTCCTGCATAGCTGTGACTACATCTGTGTACTACCGCACCGGACTAATTTTTGTATTTTTAGTAGAGACGGGTTTTGCCTTGTTGCCCAGGCTGGTCTCAAACTCCTGGGCCCAAACAATCTGTGCACCTTGGCCTCCCAAAGTGCTAGGATCACAGGCATGAACTACCACGCCCAGCCTACAATGTGATGTATTAATTTGAAAAACCTTTTCACTTTTCAGATGGGGAAGCTTTTAGAAAATTGCTGTCTTAACCCAAACTCCAAAAATGGCGATGATAAAGATATACATTGTAAAGCAAAAATAAAATTTGAAGGGCCTCCTAACCTCCCGCAGATATCTGAATAGACTCCCTCATCAGCAAGGGCACTCTAAAATTTAACCTGAAACACTGATTCAGGTCATGAAGTGGGGGTTGGATAAGCCTTATTATACCCCTCCGACATTAACATCAACACAGACCTTAAGTCTGTTAAGAAACATTTACAACCTATTTTCTCTGAACCCTGTGACTTGGAGGCTTCGTCTGTATAATAAAACTTTGGTCTCCACCAGGCGTGGTGGCTCACATCTGTAATCCCAGCACTTTGGGAGGCCAAGGCGGATGGATCACGAGGTCAAGAGATTGAGACCACCCTGGCTAACATGGTGAAACCCCATCTTTACTAAAAATACGAAAATTATCTGGGCGTGGTGGCGCATGCCTGTAGTCCTAGCTACTCAGGAGGCTGAGGCAGGAGAATTGCTTGAACCTGGGAGGTGGAGGTTGCAGTGAGCCGAGATCGTGCCACTGCACTCCAGCCTGGCCACAGAGTCTGGACAAAACAAAACAAAAAAACACAAACAAAACAAAAATACTCCCTTGGTCTCCAGAACCCCTTATCTTAACCCAGACTTTTTTTTTTTTTCTACTGATAATAACTCTTTCAACCAATTGCCAGTCAGAATATGTTTAAATCTACGTATGACCTGGAAACCCCTCTCTCCTACCGAGTTGTCTTCCCTTTCCATATCTAACCAGTGTAAATCTTACATGTATTGATTGGTGAACTATGTCTTCCTAAGATGTGTGAAAGCCAGCTGTACCCCAACTGCCTTGGGGTAGAGCCTCTGAGGCTGTGTCACGGGTACATGCTTAACCTTGGCAAAATTAATTTTCCAAATTGAGTGAGACCTCTCTCAGAGATTTTGAGTTCACAACGTTAACAAAAGTTCTGTGTTATAGTGAGAAAACTTTGCTAAACAAAATGAATTATTCTTAATTGGAGTATCAGTCACTTCAAAGAATGAATGTTAATGTAAACTTTTACATTATGTTCAACCTATGAACAAGTGATGTATTTCCAGTCTACTCTTTGTTTAACATTTCTTCAGAAATATCACAACTGTTTTCATTACTGCAGGCAGAGAATCATATTAGAAAAATTCTCTCAGTAATTTGATATGAAACCTATGTTTTACTCATTGAAGGCAGTGTTATCCAACAGAACTTTTTATGGTGATGGAAATATTCTATATCTACACTGTACAATTTGGTAGTCACCAGCTATTGAGAGCTTGAAATGTGGACAGTGTTACTGATGAACTGAATTTTTAATTTTGTTTTATTTTAATTAAAAATTAAATTAATAGTGACATGTGTCTGGTGGCTACCAGCTTGGACTGCATTGACTTTAAGTCCTTCTGCTAGGTGATAGATGTATCGGGGATTGAATTATGACTCTGATGGTACATATGTGTATCTGTGCAGTCCTTTGAACTTTTATAAACCTGCCTGGGTATTATAACATGCAAACACCTTGTTTCCAGATAGACACATTTATGTGAAAAGAATTGGCCCTTTGGATGTATCTCAAACCCTGAGGTTTTCTTTTGTGCTTTTGAGTTAAAATGCAGAGAGCATCATACAACAGGTGACTGCAAAATGGAGGGACTGATGAAAACAAAACAAAAGCAACCACAAACCAGAACTTATGTCTACTGCATAGGAATTTTATTTGGAAGTTGGTATGCTTTTCTGAATGTCCTTAAGTGTAGCAAGTCTTCCTACTTGGAGGGTAAACTTGGGTATGATAAAGAGGCAATTTGTGCTTATGTCTGGTAATTAATGATAAAATACTTGAATACTGCTTTATAATTTGCCAGGTTATTGCAATTTCATCTTCTTGGAATATTAGCCCCATTTTACAGACAAGAGAACCATGATTTAATCAAGGTTTTAAGGCTCATTCATTTCACATTTACTGATCACTTACTGTTCATGTAGATTTCTGGGTTAGGAATGAAGTAACAGTTTCTCCTCAAAGGAATTAACAATCTAGTCGGGACAATTAAACAAAGAAACAAGAAATTATTATAGTATACTCAATAGGATAAGAGATATAGGTGCATAGGATGCAGTGGAAGAAGGAGAAACATCTGGCATGGTGGTGAGACCTGAGGGAGTCAGGAGTTTCCTGGGTGAAGGAGGCAGGGGAAGGGTGCTCCAGAAGAGGCTATGCCAGGAGCAAAGGTGTGAAGGTGCTGGTGGAGCAAAGGTGTGAAGGTGCTGGTATTCCAAATCAGAATAAATTTAGTACATAGAAGGTCCCTGAACCTTCTGTGTGCTCAATAGAAGTACATAGAAGGTGCACAAAATTTACTAGTGGTTTTATATCATTTTGACCTTGTTTTTTTTCTAGCTCAGTCTGAAGAAAGGCTGGGCTAAAAATAGCTCCTGGTACAGTGATAAAGCATCCAAGTAACGATTTCAAGGAGAAAGTTAAGACTAGATTTAGTTATTTGGCAAACACTAACTTAAAATATTGATGTGCTAATAAGAAATCATCTTACTTATTAAAGCAGATCCTTAGAGGCCTGTTTTTGTTCCTCTTACTGGAATATCAATTCCATAAGGGCTTTAATTCACTGTTTTCCCAGGGCCTAGAACAGTATCTGACATATATTAGAAGCTCAGTAAATATTTGATATATGAAGGAATGAATCCTAGGCTGTTATCCTAAAAGTCACTGTGAATGCCTAAACCATATGAGAAATGTGCTTTTTAAAAATTCAAGAATTAACGCATTTCCATTATTCAGACTAGGCTTTTCTCCAGTGTCTCAGATACATATTGCTATATAACAAACTTTCCTAAAAGTTAGTGACAAAAAAATAACCATATTATTGCTTATGATTTTGTGGATCAGGAATTCGGACAAAGCTTATTAGAGACAACTTTTTTCTATTCCACATGGTATTGGCTGGGGCTAGAGGGTTCGTGATGGCCTCACCTCCATGCCTGGGGCCTTGATACTAGTTGTTACCTGGGAAGCCTCAGTTTTCTTTCTTTTTTTTGTTTTTTTGAGATGGAGATTCACTCATGTTACCCAGGCTGGAGTGCAGTGGTACAATCATGGCTTACTCTAGCATCAACCTCTCGAGCTTAAGTGATCCTCCCACCTCAGCCTCCTGCATAGCTGTGACTACATCTGTGTACTACCGCACCGGACTAATTTTTGTATTTTTAGTAGAGACGGGTTTTGCCTTGTTGCCCAGGCTGGTCTCAAACTCCTGGGCCCAAACAATCTGTGCACCTTGGCCTCCCAAAGTGCTAGGATCACAGGCATGAACTACCACGCCCAGCCTACAATGTGATGTATTAATTTGAAAAACCTTTTCACTTTTCAGATGGGGAAGCTTTTAGAAAATTGCTGTCTTAACCCAAACTCCAAAAATGGCGATGATAAAGATATACATTGTAAAGCAAAAATAAAATTTGAAGGGCCTCCTAACCTCCCGCAGATATCTGAATAGACTCCCTCATCAGCAAGGGCACTCTAAAATTTAACCTGAAACACTGATTCAGGTCATGAAGTGGGGGTTGGATAAGCCTTATTATACCCCTCCGACATTAACATCAACACAGACCTTAAGTCTGTTAAGAAACATTTACAACCTATTTTCTCTGAACCCTGTGACTTGGAGGCTTCGTCTGTATAATAAAACTTTGGTCTCCACCAGGCGTGGTGGCTCACATCTGTAATCCCAGCACTTTGGGAGGCCAAGGCGGATGGATCACGAGGTCAAGAGATTGAGACCACCCTGGCTAACATGGTGAAACCCCATCTTTACTAAAAATACGAAAATTATCTGGGCGTGGTGGCGCATGCCTGTAGTCCTAGCTACTCAGGAGGCTGAGGCAGGAGAATTGCTTGAACCTGGGAGGTGGAGGTTGCAGTGAGCCGAGATCGTGCCACTGCACTCCAGCCTGGCCACAGAGTCTGGACAAAACAAAACAAAAAAACACAAACAAAACAAAAATACTCCCTTGGTCTCCAGAACCCCTTATCTTAACCCAGACTTTTTTTTTTTTNTGGGATTACAGGCACGCACCACCATGCCCAGCTAATTTTTTGTATTTTTAGTAGAGACGGGGTTTCACCATGTTGACCAGGATGGTCTCGATTTGTTGACCTCGTGATCCACCCGCCTCGGCCTCCCAAAGTGCTGGGATTACAGGCTTGAGCCACCACGCCCGGCCAAGGAAGCCTCAGTTTTCTTCCATGTGGCCTCTCTAATGGTCTCTCATTATTCACTAGACTAGGTTGAGCTTCCTTACTTGGTACTGAGATTGTTCCAAGATAAAAACAGAAGTTGTAAGCTATCTTAAGGCTTTGATCTGAAAGTTATAGACTGTCAGTTCTAACATACTCTTTTTTTTTTTTTTGGAGACAGGGTCTTGCTCTGTCGCCCAGGATGGAGTGTAGTTGCACCATCTCGGCTCACTGCAACCTCCACCTCCTAGGTTTAAGCAATTCTCGTACCTCAGCCTCCCAGCAAGCTGGGATTAGAGGCACGTGCCACCACACCCAGCTCATTTTTGTATTTTTAGTAGAGATGGGTTTTCACTATGTTGCTCAGGCCGGTCTCAAACTCCTGGCCTCAAGCAATCCGCTTGCCTTGGCTTCACGAAGCGCTGGGATTACAGGCGTGAGCCCCTGCACTCAGCCAGTTCTACCAAATTCTGTTGGTCAAAGCAAGTCAGAGGACCAGCTCAGATTTAAGTGGAAGGGAAAAGATTCTACCTTTTGATGGGAGAAAGTCAAGTTCCTATAGCAAAGTGGCATGAGATGGAAGGTATTGATGGAGCTATCTTTGGAAACAGGCTGCTACAGTCTGCCCTCTGAACATAACAATTCACATTTCTTCCATATGCAGAATAGACTTTACTCCTCTCTTGGAAGTCTTATCCCATTAAGGCATCCACCTGGAGTCTAGTATCTTTTCATCTAACTAAAGTCCAGATGCATATGAGATTTCTTAGGCACAGTTGCTCCAGGACAACTTCTTTTTTTTCTTTCTTTCTTTCTGAGACAGTTTTGCTCACCCAGGCTGGAGTGCAGTGGCGCAATCTTGGCTCACTGCAGCCTCCTTCTCCTGAGTTCAAATTATTGTCTTGCCTCAGCCTCCCAAGTAACTGGGATTACACAGGTGCCCACCACCACATCCAGCCGTATTTTTAGTAAAGATGAGATTTCACCATGTTGGCTGGACTGGCCTCAAACTCCTGACCTCATGATCTGCCCACCTCAGCCTCACAAAGTGCTTGGATTACAGGCATGAGTCACTGCGCCTGGCTTCCGGTACAGCTTCTTTAGATCTAGAAATCTGTGAACAAAAAGATGAGTTATCTGCCTCTGTCTCCTATTCCCTAGTCAACATACACTGGTGAGATAGGGGCAAGAAAACTATAGTAGACACTCCCATTTAAAAAGAAGAAGAATTAGAAGCACTGTTCCATAGCAATTTTGAAATTCATCTGGGCACCTGTTACTAGTCTCTTACCACGTGTCAAAATGTAGCTTAAATAGTGCCCAGTTCTGCTCCTTGAGAGTTGTTCCTTAGTACATGGTTTTGTAAGATTGTTAGCTCTACCCTTTGGGCTCTTGGCTTTCTCCTCCTCTTTTATTTTTCATAAGAAATAGGACCTATTTGTAGCTGAGTAGCTTTCCAACCTGCTTCTTACTTATGCGAAGTTGGGAACCCACAGATATTTTATTTCTCCCATTTTGAACTGTTTCTTTCTCTTTTAGTCCAAACTGATGGTACTTTTAGTACTCTAGTTTTCTTTAAAACTTTGAGAGTTTTCCATGAATGTTATTAGGGATTGATTCTATGTCCCAAAAGCCACATTCATTATTCTTTTCCAGGACAGAACTGTCTTTACTTTGGATCTGTCTATTGAAGGAAAAGGTCAATAAGATTCTTAGAAGTCCCTTTGTATAGATGAGAAGAGTCTATATTTACAAGGTCTCAACAAAAGATCTTATGGACAACCTCTGATTTCATATCTACCCAGAGACCATTTTTAAATTTCAGATCTTTTGCCACTTGCAGAGGCTGTGTTGGGCCCTCTCTACTTCCTCTAAATTCTGCTTAAAAATTAAACAGGCCAGATACAGGTGAAGGGGAGGAAGGCAGCAAATCACGCTGCAATGTGTGTACCTATGCAACAGTCTTGCATGTTCTTCACATGTACCCCAAAACCTAAAATACAATAAAAAAAAAAATTAAACAGGTCCTTCTTTCGTTTATTTCTCTCTTCCCTTACTTTATCATATGCAGCTAGAAGAAGCCAATTGGCACTTAACTTTCAATGTTCTACCTGGAAATATCTTTAGCCAGTTGGTAAGTTAATTAAGTAAATATTCTATCTTACGTAATTATTAAATTAGGTAAATATTATTGCAGGCAACAGTCTTGCCAAACATTCCACCACTATGTAACATGAGTCACTCTCTTTCCTGCATCTAATAGCAATTTTCTCACGGCTCTTCTGGCCTTTGCTAACAACTGACTTTCAACTTTTTCAGCCTCTGCCAGCCATCAGGTCCCAAAACCAATGCTACATATTGTAGATTGTTTGGCACTTTCCATAAGCAAGTCAGTCAAATCAAGTCACATATATAAGGAAGAGAAAATAGATTCCATCTCTTGAAGGGACGAATGGCAAATTCCCATTGCAAAAGAGCATGTGGAATGGGATGACTTATAATCATCTTTAGAATCATCTATAGCACCTAGTAAGTTTAAACTTGGAAGATTTACTATAGGTGAGAAGTTAACAAGTGGTAGCCTGTATATGTATCTGGCTCACAGATATGGTATCTTTGGCTTGCGCAGAATTTAAATTAAAAAAAAAAAAAACAGCATAATTTACCATCATTAAACAATTGGAAGATTTTATTTAGAAGATTGTGTCTCAGGTATCTCTTGAAAAACAGTAAGCTGTTGTTGTATTGGGCCTTCATTTCCATATTAGCTAGAAATTGCCTGATTTACTCACTTTCATGACCTTCTTGGCTCCTATAGGTATTTGAGTTTGCAGTTTTTGCTACTGTAGATTATTAATTTATACATTAGTTTTTTTTAAGGGAATACAGTGATGAGCAAGACAGGCATAGAGCTTACATTCAAGTAGGTGAAGATGGGCAGTAATAATAGATAAATAATTTATCTAATAAAATATTAGATAAATATTCCACATGGAAGTGGAATTAAGCAAGAATCTGGGATAGAAAGTGACTAGTAAATGGGTAGTTGGGGTGGGCATGTTTTAGATAGGGTGGTCAGAAAGGCCTCTTCTGAAGACATGATGTTGAGTGGCCTTAGTGATGAGAAGGAGCCAAACATGGGGTCAGAGTGTTCCAGGCAGAGGAAATAGCAAGTGAAATGATCCATGGATGGGGCTGGGCTAAGGGTACTTGGGGAAAGGCAAAGCCGAGAGTATAAGAGGAGAAAACGGTAGTAGAAGAGGAGCATGAACGAGGTCATGAGAGATCCTGTAGGACAGAAAAAGAATTTCAGATCTTATTCTGAGTAATGGGAAGTCATTGAAGGAATGGAACAGGACTAGGGATGTGATGTCATTTCCTTTTTGCAAAGATATCTGTGGCTGCTGTGCAGTAAATAGACTAGTGGTGAAGGGTGGAAGTAGGATGGTTGTTAAGGAGGCTTGCAGTCATCTAGGAGAGGTATAAACGATGGGGCCTTGAAGCAGGGCATGGTACTTTTAAAGAAGTGGTCATAGGTGGTATGTCTTAAGAGTAGACAGGTCTTGTGGAGGATTGAATATGGGAATGGAGGGAATCAAAGCCAACTTTGAGCCTTTTGGCTTGAGCAACTGAATCAGTGCGTGGTCCCATGGGAAGTTCTGACAGAGGAGCAAGCTTGAAGTGGGGATTGAGAGTTTTTCTCTTGACCACTAATAACTTTGTGATCCTACTACAAAAATAAGGTTGAAAATGAAAACTCCTAAAATGAAATTATTTTCATCTTACAGCTCTTTATATGTTTTTTTTCTTCTCTCCATTAGAAGACTTTGCCATTACTTGGAAGGCATAGAAGCTGCAATGAAGGAAGTATACAGATGTATATTGGAGGATGTATTTACATTTTAATGTGTAGCTATCTGCTCTCAAGAATTAGGCAGTGAGACTGGGCACTGTGGCTCACACCTATAATCCCAGCACATCGGAAGGCTGAAGTGGAAGTATTGCTTTAGGCCAGGGATTCAAGAGTAGCCTGGCCAACATAGTAAGCTCTTGTCTCTACAAAAGATTTAAGAATTGGCCTATAATCCCAGCACTTGGAGAGACCAAGACAGGTGGGTCACTTGAGGCCAGGAGTTCGAGACTAGCCTGGCCAACATGGTGAAACCCTGTCTCTACTAAAAATACAAGAAAAATTAGCCGGGCATGGTGGCGGGCACCTGTAATCCCAGCTATTTGGGAGGCTGAGGCCCGAGAATCGTTTGAACCCAGGAGGCGGAGGTTGCAGTGAGCTGAGACTGCACCATTGCATTCCAGCCTGGGCAGCAAGAATGAAACTGTCTCAAAAAAAAAAAAATTAAGAATTAGCCATGGTGGTGTGCTATTTTGAGTAACGGGAAGTCACTGAAGGAATTGAATGGGGTAGTAATGTAATGCCATTTACTTTTTACAACGATGACCCTGGCTGCTGTGCCATGAATAGACTAGTGGCCAAGCGTAGAAGCAAAATGGCCATTTTTTATTTTCTATTTATTCCTATTCAGTGTGGTCATAAGGGATCAAGTATAATTTATTATTCGCATTTAATTGTTATGGAGAAATAATTCATTTTTACTACTTAAAAAGTTGGCATGGTAGTAATCAGAATGTTCTAGGAGAGCCTTCCAGAGGTTTGTAATACTTAGAACTGAAGTCACTATTTAGCTAAGACCAGAATCATAACTACCTGAGGCAAGATTGAGTAAGGTGAATGGAGTTGATGAATTAAAGTGCTACTTGTAAAGGACAGTAAATTCACTTTTACATTTGAGGTAGTAGCTTTTATTGTAAATTCGGATGCAAAATGAAATAGTAGAGTTTTCACCCCTTTTCAAGAGCCATTTGGAGATAGCATTTTGACTAGATCTGCCATTCAAGTCAACTTAGAAATAATTCATAATTTTATTTTTAAATTTCTATTTTAGGATATTTCCATATTATGAGATAGTGATAATACCACTCTATTTTATTATAATTGGTTGGGAGGAAATAGCCTTTTATAAAAGGTTAGTTAGTGGCTTACTGCCATTACCATTTATTTTACCTTTTTTAGAAAATGAAAATCGTTACACTTAAATTCAGTGTATACTATGTAGAGACCATAACTGATTTAAAACCGTGTAAAATAGCTTGTCTTACTAACAAAACATTCGATTTTTTCCTTTGTGAAACCTTGAGTCAAAATATACTAGTGAGGATGTTTATATTCCAGTGGTGTAGCTGAACCAGACAGGTCTGCAGCGCAGTGGTTTATTTTTAGACCTGCGTTGCCATTTTTATCCTGCAAAAATATTCATCAGTGTCTTGCTGACAGACCATCAGTTTTATAAATGTGCCACATAGACCAGATTTTGTTCTTTGTCTCATTTTCCCTCCAACTCTTTTTTTTCCTTTTGATTTGTTCATACAACTGTTGGAGAAGGAGAATTTTTTTTTTTTTTTCAATTCATGTATTAGATGCTTCAATTCACAGATTTTCAGCATCACCCAGTTCATTCATCTATCTGCAGCTGCTTACACATCTCTACTTATTGTCTGATATGGGAAGCTGTTATAGATCACTAAGCTGAAGGCAAGGAAAAGAGAAATGCATGCACTGGGGACCCTCTTCATGGGTCCAGTCAGTTTTTGGCTGCCTTCTTCGTGTGTGTGTGTGTGTGTGTGTGTGTGTGTGTGTGTGTGTGTATTTATTTACTTGTCTTACCCAACAAGGGACTGGCACAAAATACTTTGCATAAAAAAATAGCGGCCTAAGTGCCTAGGGGTTACCATATGTGGCAGAAAGCCATGTATTGAAAATAAATCCATCATTATCTTTAAATACATAGAGCACCAGTTATTTAATTTGTTAGGAGCCTGTTTTAGCCTGTTTGAGCTACTAAAACAAAGTAACACAAACCAGGTGGCTCATAAGCAACAGAAATTTATTTCTCACAGTTCTGAAGACTGTGAAGTCCAAGATCAAGGTCGTGGAAAATTGGTTATCTGGTGAGGGACTGTTTCCTGGTTCACAAATGATACTTTCTCACTATGTCCTCTCATGACAGAAGGGGCAAATGAACTCTCTCAGACCTCAAAGAGGACTGATCCCATTCATGAGGACTCTGTCCTCGTGACCCAATCATCCACAAATGCCCCCTCCTAGTACTATCACCTTGGGGGTTAGGTTTCAACTATGAATTTGGGGGGAACACAACCATTCAGAACATAGCAGAGATGATGTTTTGATTCCAGATGCTTGAGTGACAGATAAAACCAAAACAAAGAAAAATTCCTGCAATCAAGAGAAAGTAGGGGCACATACTTGTGAATATAGTAAGTTAATTTTTTTAACAATGTATATTCATGTCTCTTTTTTATAAAAGCTCAGATTCCCAAAGTAGGATTGGTATTCACTTGTCTATCTCTGTAACAAATATTTATTGAGTAGCTACTTGAGGGCCTAATATATTAATTGCTTTGGGAGATACCATGGGTTGGAGAACAGGATTCCTGATTTGTAGAGCTTATAGTGATTTTAAGAGGAAAATGCATATTTCACAGACATGGCAGTATAGCCATTTAAGAGTATAGGCACTGGAGGCAGAAATTTGCATTCATTGTTGGTGTCAGTCATTTCCTATTTGTGTTACCTTGAGCAAAGTGTTCAACTTTTCTGAGCCTCAGTTTCTTCCTCTATAAAATTGGTATGTACTTCAGAAATTACTATAAAGGTTAAATAAGATGATGCTTATTTAGCAGTGTGCTAAAAATACTGAACATCATGACTAGCACATAGTAAGCATATAATAAATGCTGGTAAATTCATAACTGTAATAACAATAATGGGGATAATAAATATTCTGTGCATATTCTATAATGCTTTAACATCAGAAATGTCTGCCGCTGTAAGTAACAGAATACACAACTATGGTGGCTTAAACAGATAAAGATTTATTAATCTAATAAGTCTGACATAGGCCACATTGAAAATTTATTATTCAACAATTTTTATTGATAATCTATATGCCAGATACTATTCTAGGCACAAGGATTCATCCACTAACAAATAATCTATATGCCAGATACTATTCTAGGCACAAGGATTCATCCACTAACAAAATGCAGTTATTCCTGCCCTCATGAAGCTTACATTCTAATTGAGGAGAGAGGCAAAAACAAACAAATAAAAGAATGTAATATAAAAATGTAAGTTATTACCATGTTAGAAGGTGGGATTTATAGAAAGCTTTCTGAAGGAGGGCCCATTTAAGTTAGGCCGTAAGGGAACGACAGAGTTTGAATAAATGAGGCTAGGTGAGAGAAAGACAGCAGGGGAACAGATATGAGAAAAATGGAGGAGGCATTTTGAGTCATCTCAAAATGGAATTTTGATGACAGTACTTTGTTGGTCATCAGGTAGTCAGGAGCCATGAACACAAGATTTCTGTAAGATTTCTAAAGTAAAAATTACATGTTATTATTTCTACAATTTTTGATAACTGTATTGTGTTTTATTGTATTGATATGCCATAATATGTAATATAGATTGCTATATATAATATATAGATATGGATATAATAGATTAGTATGGACCGTTATATACTACATCTATATGCTATTATGTGTGCTATATATGCTCTATAATTACACATTATAATATATTTAGTGGCCCCTCATGGTTTCAATGTTGGTATTGTAAACAGCGCTGCCACATACCAGTGTCTTAAGGACCGTGTTCATTCTGACAAACTAAAAGGGAAAGGCAATAGAGTAGTAAGTTAGTAAGGGCCAGCACATGGCATAGAAAGTCATGACATTTAAAGAATTGTTTCAGATATCCTTGCATCTTAGGAATCAATGGCAATTTAAGAGAAACGAGGGCTACTATACATCTAATAGAATTTAATAAAATGCCAAGTTGATATGTTTAGTAGTATCCTAATCTTGTGAGGGATTGAAGGTGTTTTCAAAATGTTAAATAGCAGATAGTATTAATTTTTTAATTAATTAATTTGCAAAGTAGGTGAGTAGGTTAGTAACAGCACAGCTATAACTTCAGGCATCAGAGAAGTTGCTTTTTCTCTCTTTGAGCTCTAGTCCAGAGAGTGAAACTTTGTTAAATAATTTACATTTAAAACTTTTGCTGGAGACCAGGCAATTTCTAAGATGCGTTGTTCGTAGACTAAAAAGCCATGTGAGTAAAGCAATGAAATCACTGAAAAGTACATAAGAAGACATTTAAATTAGACTTTGAAGTTCTGCTTGTGAGAGATAGCTTCTTGAAGGGAGGAAAGTATGCTTTCTTTGATTCCATGAAGCTCACTGTCAGCTATACCTGCTGCCCATCCACTGCATCTGAAAGGGTTATTTATTTAAGAAGTTGAATAAAACAAATTTCAAATGATAAACAAAAAATTATTTCACCAGTCTTTAGGACTTCTACGTAAGGGTTCACAGAATAAATAAATGTCATAGAAACTAGCATCAAATTTTATTCTTTTCTTGTTAAAGGTCTGTGGGAGAGAAGGTAAAAATAATCAAAATGTTTTTCTTTTTTTTCAGTTATTCGTGTTCATTCTGTTTTAAATTTTTGAAGATTAGTTAACTGTAGGTTTATTGAATCACAGCTCTGACTTGACTTATACTGTTTCTAAAACTTGTGGATGTGTTTTTTTTTTTATGAGATAAAAAGATGAGAGACATTACTGTAATTTTATATTCATCATAGTCATGGACTCACAGGGTCTTGGCTGTTCATTTAGTTTGTGACTACATTGTAAAGATGCTGAAACTAAGGCTCAGAGATATTAACCACTGGTCCAGGTGGATTTAGCTAGCAGAACCAGGACCAGAAAATAAGTTTCCTGACTATTGGTCAATCCACTACTATTTTATGTACTGTATAATCTCTGTAACTGAAAAAAAAATATGTTGGATTATATGAAGGCCCTTTAAAAAGGTTTAGTTGGAAGTGAATCTCACTGAGTGTTCATTTTGAAAAGTGTGTTAGTAGTTAAGTTGCTTAACATAATTTTGTTGGAAGTCTAGGGGTTTACCAAAAAGTAGAAAGAGGATCCAGCCAGATGTTGTATAACAAGAAGGAATTGTGTTGAGCTTCCGTGGTTTTGACTCCTCAGGGATGAGAAAAAAAAAATTAGGTGAGAATAGATGAGCATTCTTCCTTTCTTTCCTCACATTTCTTGTTGATACTACCATTATTTTTTTCAGTCTTCAAGATGTATAAATTGTTTATTAAGTTATCTTTTGGTGAGACTGTTTTGAAGTTCTTGACCAGGCTTGAGTCAGGCATGACAAGTAGATTGATTTCTTCCAGGTTAAAGTACCTAGGGGTATGGTGGGCCTCAGTATCAGTATGTTTAAATGTGTACCTTTAACATATATTTAATCCTTAAAGAAGAGGTAATTACTGTCTAGGAGACGCTGGCCCAAAAATAGGACTTTATTTTAGTGTTACTGTGATAAGCCTGGTGGCTTAAAAGGAGAATAGCTTTCTAAATCTAATTTCTAAATCTCTTAGTGAGGTGAGACAGTGTGAATAAAATCTAGGATCTCTGTTTTTGGAGAATTTACTCACTTCTTTTATGAAGAATATTATTAAATTCTTCTTCTTTTTTTGTTTTTGAGACAGAATCTTGCTCTGTCACCTAGGTTGGTGTGCAGTGGTGAGATCTTGGCTCACTGTAACATCTGCCTCCCAGGTTCAAGTGATTATCTTGCCTCAGCCTCCCGAGTAGCTGGGATTACAGGTGCATGCTACCACACCCAGCTAATTTTTGTATTTTTAGTAGAGATGGGTTTTACAATGTTGGCCACGCTGATCTTGAACTTCTGACCTCAGGTGATCCACCTGCCTCAGGCTCCCACAGTGCTGGGATTACAGGTGTGAGCCACTATGCCCAGCCTAAGATTTTAAACTGGATGAATTAGGTTGAAATAAGTCCTTCCTTCCCTTATGCTTAGATCTTTCCTTATGTTTATCTACCTTGGTGGATATAAATGTGGACCATTGAAGATAAGTTAACTAGTGGAATTACCAGGTAGGTCTTATTACACCTCTTTCACTTTTATTATACCTGAGTTATACACAGTATTTCAAGGGCACTTGTGTAGTAGACACTATTGTCTTACTGGTGCTTTTGCATACTGTTTATAAGCTAAGGAGATGTTTAATGTGACTA
The DNA here is from genome assembly GCF_001604975.1 of Cebus imitator. Taxonomy (NCBI): domain Eukaryota; kingdom Metazoa; phylum Chordata; class Mammalia; order Primates; family Cebidae; genus Cebus; species Cebus imitator. The sequence continues at coordinate 4,078,171 of NW_016107373.1, read as the reverse complement.
TGTTGACTGAAGAATGAAGAGGGTCATAAACTTGGAAAGGAGAGCTTTATTTCTTATAAAGGATTGCAGGCTTCAGGGTGGTCATTCTGACAGGCTGGGAAGCAAAGCATCCCACCAGAAGTCGGACGTAGACAATTCCAGGGAGGGGCAAAGGGAATAGGAATTTATGCTGAGCCGGGTGGCCAAGTATATATGTTCAGTAAGCTCTAGGAGGCATCATGAATATTTATGGAAGGAAAAAATGTGCACATGTGCAATTGAGCTTCAGGCCTCTCCATGGCATGGAACCCATGTCCAAAAAATGGTGGCATTAGCATGATCTCAGGGTGGAGTTTTTGGCCTTCTGACCAAAAGATGAAGCAGAGCACACAAAAACGTTTACTGTGCTTCCTCTGTAAACTGGCCAGAACCACTCTGTATGGTTTAGCTGTGTCCTCCCAATCTAAGTCTCATCTTGAGTTGTAGTTCCCATAATCGCCTTATGTGGTGGGAGAGATCTGGTGGGAGGTAATTGAATCATGGGGTAAGTTACCTCCATGGTATTCTCCTGATAGTGAGTTCTCATGAGATCTGATGGTTTTTATAAGGAGCTCTCCTCTGCTCTCGCTCTATACTTTTCTTTGATGCCACCATGTGAAGAAGGATGTGTTTGCTTCCTCTTCTGCCATGATTGTAAGTTTCCTGAGGCCTCCCCAGCCATGCTGAACTGTGAGTCAATGAAATCTCTTTCGTTTATAAATTACCCAGTCTTGCGTATGTCTTTATCAGCAGCGTGAGAACAGACTAATACACACTCCATGGTTGGTGGTCTCTTATCAGGAAGAAATGCTGCTGGTTAGTTGTTTCATTGAAACTGCACAAGGAAGGGGCAACAGTAAGGCTATTGGTTGGAATCAGTGGTGGATCTTTTTTTTTTCTTAGAGGCAGGGCCTCTGTCATCCTGGATTAAGCCCTATGGCCCAGTTATAACTCACTGTATCCTCTTAACTCTTAGGCCTAGGAAATCCTCCTTCCTCAGCCTCTCGAGGAGCTGGGACTACAGGCATGTGCCAGCATGCTTGACTAACCTTTTTTATTTTTTGTAGAGACAGGGTCTTGCTGTTGCCCAGACTGGTCTTGAACTCCTGGCCTCAAGTGATCCTTCTACCTTGGCCTCTCAAAGTGCTTGGGATTACAGATGTGAGCCACTGTGTGCAGCTGAAGTTCAGGTTATTAATTAACTAATTAATTAATTGATAGCCTCCATTGCCCAGGCTGGAGTACAATGACATGATCATGGTTCACTGCAGTCTAAACCTCCTGGCTCAGGCAATCCTCTTGCCTTGGCCTCTCAAAGTGCTAGGATTACAGACATGGGTCACAATGCCTAGCCTCAGGTTATTTAAAAAGTGGCTGATGGGAATGTGGAATAAAGAAAAATGTCATTCTCCGTGGTGAAGAGTGACTTGGGCACAGCATGGAACTGATTCCCTGGCATGTTTTATTTGGGAAATATCAGGTAGACTATTTGGAGTTAAAACATTGGTTAAAGATAATCAAAAATAAAGTTGGGTTCAGCGTTATCAGATTAATGAGGAAGGCACTCTTTGGAGTATTTGTGTATGCACTGTGCCTTATTGTGAAATACATCTGTTATAGATAGTTCCTAGCTTGTAAAGCAATATTGTATTGTATAGTTGGGTTTATGTTCTGGTGATGAGATTATGATGTGATGAGTGACCAGTCGTTTAACCTCTCTGAGATTGTCACTTCATCTGTTAAATTAGATGCTATAACCAGGCCTTATTATTTACTACCCTCCTCGGGTTGTTTCAGCAACTACTGATTGTACCTCATAGAATTTTGGGACAGTTAAAACAGAGATTGTCTGTAAAGTATCTGCTACTGTGTTTGGCACACGTTAGGCACTTGCTACATTTAGATTTAAATTTAAAGGCTGTTCTACCCATCGAGCAGTCTGAACTTAGGTTTCTCTGTATTCTGCAGTGTAAATTGAGTGACACATTGCTTAGAATTTTGCTTCCCAAATTCAAGGAACGATACACAAAGAAAAAAAGCAATTTCTGTCCCTTTCCTGATCTAGCCCTTGATAAAAGGCTAATCTTTAGTAACTTTTTAAAAAAGGGGTTTGGGGGGAATTCATGTGGAGGCCAGAGTGGAAGCAGGTGCGAGAGGGTCCAGCAGAGGAAAACATGGCTGCCAAAGTGTTTGAGTCCATCGGCAAGTTTGGCCTGGCCTTAGCTGTTGCAGGAGGCCTGGTGAACTCTGTCTTGTATATAATGTGGATGCTGGGCACAGAGCCGTCATCTATGACCGATTCCGTGAAGTACAGGACACTGTGGTACGGAAAGGGACTCACTTTCTCATCCCGTGGGTACAGAAACCAGTTATCTTTGACTGCCGTTCTCCACCACGTATGTCCCAGTCATCACTGGTAGCAAAAATTTACAGATTGTCAACATCACCCTGCGCATCCTCTTCCAGCCCATCGCTAGCCAGCTTTCTCACATCTTCACCAGCATCAGAGGGAACCATGATGAGCGTGTGCTGCCGTCCATCACTACTGAGATCCTCAAGTCAGTGGCGGCTCGCTTTGATGCTGGGGAGCTAATCACCTGGGGAGAGCTGGTCTCCAGGCAGGTGAGCTGCGACCTTACGGATCAAGCAGCCACCTTTGGGCTCATCCTGGACGACGTGTCCTTGACACATCTGACCTTCGTGAAGGAGTTCACAGAAGCGGTGGAAGCCAAGCAGGTGGCTCAGCAGGAAGCAGAAGAGGGCCAGATTTGTGGTGGAAAAGGCTAAGCAGCAGAAAAAGGCGGCCATCATCTCTGCTGAGGGCAATTCCAAGGCAGCGAAGCTGATCACCAACCCACTAGCCACCGTAGGGGATGGCCTGATTGAGCTGCGCAAGCTGGAAGCTGCGGAAGACATCGCGTACCCGCTCTCAGACTCTCGGAATAGCACCTGCCTCGTGCTCCTCCAGCTGCCCCAGTGAGGGTCCACCCTGTCTGCACCTCCGCGGGCCAACTGTGCCACAGCCCCAGTGATTCTTAACACCACCTTCCTTCTGTCTCCACCCCAGAAATCACTGAGCAATTTCACGATTGGCTTATTAAGTGAAGGCAATAAAGGTAAAATGCCTTCAGATCCCTAAAAAAGAAAACGTGGGAGGATGGTTAAAAGAAATTCAAGTAAAATTCTGATTACATAAAGTTAACCATTAACCACAGTGTACAATTCAGAGGGGCTTTAGTACATTCACAGTGTTGTGCAGCTTTCATCTCTATCTAGTTTCAAGGTGTTTCCATCACCCAGAAAGGAAACACCATATCCACTAGGCACTCTCTGTTATTCCTTCCACAGCCACCGGCAAGCACTAATGTGCTTTCTTTCTCTATGGACTTACCTGTTTATTCTGCATGTTTCGTGTAAATAGAATACAGTGATGACCTTTTGTTTCTGGCTTCTTTCATTTAGCATGATGTTCATATATAGGTTTCATCCACACTGTAACATGTATCAGTAGTACTTTATCCCTTTTTGTGGCTGAGTAATACTCCATTATATGGATATACTATGCTTTGTTTATCCAGCCATCATTTGTTGGACATTTGAGTTGTTTATACCTTTTGGCTAATGGCAGTGGTGCTGCTAGGAACGTTCATGTACAAGTTTCTCTTTGATTATTGGTTCTCACTTTTGGGAGGTATATACCTAGGAGTGGAATTGCCAGGTCATATGGTAATTCTGTTGATCTTTCTGAGGAACTCCCAACCTGTTTCCCTTAGTGGCTGCCCCATTTTACATTTCTGCTGGCAGTTTACAAGGGCTTTAATTTCCCCACATCCTTACCAACACTTTACATTTTTAAAAATTACGGACAATCTAGTGTGTCATTGTGGTTTTGATTTGCATTTCCCTAATAATGTTAAGCTTTTTTTATATACCTGTTGGCCATTTGTATATCCTCTTTGGATAAATGTCTATTCAAGTCCTTTGCACAATTTTAAAACTAGATTGTCTTTTTGTTCTGAGTTGCACAAGTTCTTTATGTGTTCCAGATACTAAACCTTTATTAGATAGGTGATTTGCAAATGTTTTCTCTCATTCTGTGTATGGGTTGTCGTATCAGTCTGTTTTCATACTGCTGTAAAGAACGACCTAAGACTGGGTCGATTATTTAAAAAAAAAAAGATTTAATTAACTCACAGTTCTGCATGGCTAGGCAGGCCTCAGGAAACTTAGAATCATGGTGGAAGGCAAAGGGGAAGCAAGGCATGCCTTATATGGTGGCAGGAGCGAAAGATCGAGGAGGGAACTGCCACGTACTTGTAAACCATCAGACTCCTGAGAACTCATTATCACAAGAACAGCATGAGGGAACTGCCCCCATGATCCAGTCACCTCCTACCAGGATCCTCCCCGGACACATGGGGATTACAGCTGGAGATGGGTTTGGCTGGGGACACAGTGCCAAACCATATCAGTTGTCTTTTCACTCTGGATAAAATCTTTTGATGTACAAAATAATTTTAGTTTTGACGAAGTTCATTTTACCTGCTTTTTTTTTGTTGCCGTAGTTTTGATGTCATAGCTAACCTTAGTTAGCGTTTTCTCTGTCTTCTGTATCCCCTCTACTTTCTGGCATTCCTTGTCTAATTGCTAACATTTATTGAGAATTTATTATGTGCCAGGTCTCGTTCTAAATACATTACATACATTGTTCCATTTAATTTGCAAGGAATCCAGTACAGTGGGTGCTATTATGAACATTTAGTTGAATTTTGACAGTGACTCTGTGGGACAGATAGTTTTGTATTCACTTTACAAATAAAGAAACCAAGACAGGAGAGGTTAACTATTGCTAGAGGTTAACTAGCAATAGAGGTTAAATAGAGGTGGCAGAGTTGGGATTTGAATCTAGGCTTGAACCTTGCTGGTTTGATTTTAGTGCCCATGTTCTTAACACTCATACTGTATTTGCACTAAAATAGCAGAAGCCTTTCCATTGTGGTGTCTTACCAGGTCCTGTGATTCAAAAGTAGCAACTGCTTTGTTCCCAGTTAGAATTCCTATTCTCATGAGGCCCCTTCCATGTTACTCTTACATTTTGGGTATTCCCAACGGAAGCCACAAGTAGTTCGAATCAGTTAGATCACACTGCGGCATAAAGATTGATAGCCTTTTAATCCTTATACGTGGGTTTGCATTTTTAAACAGGGTGTGGCATTAACCAAAATGAATCATTATTCGGAAGGGTTTTTAGTGAAGAAATTAGGCAGAAGGCATTTTTGGATTATGGTGCCACCAAACGGAATCACAGGGCCTTGCCTGGAAGTTGGCCTAGGGGAGTAACTGCCTTAAGCAAATCGTGCTTTTCACAGTTTGTTTTTGTTTTTCTGTTCTGGACCTGTAGATGCTTTGAATTTTTGTTACTGTTGTTGTTTGGGTTTCCTAGGTTTTTAAGTGGCAAGTAGAACAGTCTCCAGTATCTTGTTGGGTCAAAAGAAGGGGAGTAAAGGGTAGAAAAGAGGGCTGCTCAGTGGGGAACCTGAAAGGACTAAGTGGGAAAAAGGAGCCTCCGTACTGGGACAGGACATTTGCAAACTGGGCATTTTCTTTCCATAGTCATCTGTTCTTGAAGAAAGATGTGTGCGTCCTCATACCACGGGGTTGTGGAAAATGCCCCCAATATCCGGGTATATGCATAAACTAATATTTTTCTGTAAAATTATTTTTATAATATGAGGAGAACAAGTTAGAGTGGTCTTATATTGCATCACTTTCACTGTTTGTCTTTAATAAAAATGGAGGAAGTTGCTGCTGTTTTATTAACTTGCACCCTGCATGCTTCTCTTCTTTGTTCTTTGTTAAATATGAACTGGCGTGTGTTAAGACTACGTCTGCATTTGCTCTCAGGGACTTCAGTGGTTTCTAAATTCAGCACTGCTAAGCCCCTACACTGCTTGCTTGAATCAATTGAGACTGCTATTTTTAGCAACAAAAGGGAATTGAAATAGCAATTTTCTTTCCATGTAATAGATTCCCAAGAGGAATACTGATGCAAGCTCTCTATCATTTTCTATTCCTACCACCCTCTTCCCAGAGCACTCAGAGGAAAGGCAGCTGTCATGGTTTGCGGCAGTATTAATCTTTAATCAATCGAGTGTTTTCTGCATTCAGGTGTTCCGGGGAAAAAAGAGTCATAAGAAAGAACCTGCTTGGAATAACGAAGCTCTTAGGCATGGACTTTACAGTCAGAATTTTGTGGGTAGTGGCAGGGAATAGACAGAAGAGCTAAAAATAGTGAGTTTGCTTTCAGTGTTCCTCTAGTCTATTTTTGATGTTTGATTTTGATAAGGTTGATTGGGTTCTTACTAAAAATATCTGTTCCTAGCAAGTTGAGGACAAAACGAGTAGAATATTTTTAACCTACACAGACTGAAGTATTTTTGTTGACTGTATAAAATCTGGAAGTGGAGCGCTGGTCAGCTGCCAGTATTTTATATAATCCTTAGCAAGCTAGACACTTCTGAATGCCAAGTTGGGCTATTCTTTATAGTTGTCGGTTTCCATCTTCTCAACGGCTTGTAAATTTGGGTTCTGGTGTTATATTTGTATATGAAGACATAAGCCTTAAAAAAAAAAATCTTCCTTTTCCCTCTTCCCTTCTTTTCCTCCTCTACTTTAGTGCCACCCATGACCATCATATGTATTATCGCAACCCACAGGGTTCCAGGTGATACCATATAGCTTTTTTCTGTATATTGTTAAATATATAGAAGTTACCTTAACTTACCACTTATTCCATGGCAAAATGGAATCTGAGGACGTCCATGTTAAATGAAGAAGCAAATCTTAGTGACAAGAATAGTGAACTGTCACTACTTTGGTAATTTAGCATTTTTTTGTAAAACATGTTTTAGCATGTTTTACTAAACCAAAAGCAGTTAGTTTCCCCTTTGTCTAATTCTGTCTTGGACTAGATCACTGGCACATTATGAGTACAGTAGTTCTCCCTAGCACTGAAAGTCATCACTTGTCTCTCTCTTTTTTTCTTCGACTTTTAAGTTCAGGAGTGCATGTGCAGGATGTGCAGGTTTGATACATAGGTAAACGTGTGCCACAGTGGTTTGCTGCATAGGTCATCCCATCACCTACGTCTTAAGCTCAGTGCCCATTAGCTATTCTTCCTGATACTCTCCCTCCCCCAGCCTCTCCAACAGGCCCCAGTGTGTGTTGTTCCCCCAAAATCATCACTTTTCAAGGACAGCCTCAGAATTCTTTGAAAGTGCAAATCTACAGGTTTATCATAAAGTTAAACTTCTCTCTGTTACATTTCTTGAAAATTTCACTTGTAGATCATTGATTCTGGATGTTGAGGGGAGGCTGAAGAATGTATGGGTTTGCGTAATTATTTCTAAATAAGATGTGGAAAAAGCAGTGGGTAGAATCATAAAAGGTTAGTTTTCATTTTATAATCTCCCTTCATTCATTTACTCATCCATTCATACAGTAAAACCTCATTAATCACCTGCTTTTTGCCAGGTTCTGTTCTAGCAGACTGTGATGACCTAGACAGACCCTGCTCTTATAGAATCCTGCATGATGAATGTCTTGACGGTTGTCCAAAGGACCACCAGGATGGCTAGATAGCAGGAAAAAGAGTTTTATTAGCAATATTAGTTTGCAAACAGAGAGTCTCCAGCATGAACCAAAAGCACTTTCTCCAAAGAACAAAGAGAAAACTAGAGGTTTTATAAAAAGTAGAAATGTTACCTATTGCTCTTTGAGAAAGTTCACTGGCTTTGGGTAAGGGTTTGGGGAGCTGCCAAGTCCTGTTTGGTGAGCAACTGCTCTGGACAAAATTAGAGTTGCAGCAAACATAGATGAAACTGGTGTCAGGTGACAACAAGCAGGTTCAGCTTGCTGAGAATTACATTCCTGGAGCAATGTTCTGTACCCCAAGGGTTTTTCCCCCGGATTCTTGTCTCTGTTTCAGTTGGTTATAACAAGAATGACCCAACTTGTATGATCAACTTTCACAAAAGGGGAGTACAGAGTACTATAGGGCAGGGATTCTGTATGAGGTCCTAAGTTAGTCTAGAGGTCAAGGAAGGCTCAAGGGGAGAAGAGGTGGTTTAACTGAAAAACCTCAAGAATGGGAGGGCAACACAGCTAGAAGTGTGTCTTAGTTCATTTGTGCTGCTATAATAAAATACATAAAGAACAGAATTGTGTTTTTTCACAGTTTTGCATGCCAGAAAGTCCAAGATCAAGGTGCCCGCAGGTTCAGTTGTCTGGAGAGGGATAGTGTGTGCTTCCAGGATGGCACCTATTGCTGCCTCCTTGGAATGCTGTGTCCTCACAGGGCAGAAGGCAGAAAGGCAAGTTGGCTGAAGGAACACTTCGTTAAGATTCGTTTATAAGGGACTTAATTCCACTCATGAGGGAGGAGCCTTCATGGCTTAATCACCTCTTAATATCTCCACGGCTTACTACTGTCACATGGGCCAGTAAGTTTCAACACCTGACTTTTGGAAGGAGCACATTGAAACCATAGCTGAGTGTATGTTGGAGGTGTAGGGAACATTTGTGAAGAGAAAGCATGTTACCTTGTAGGAACTGGAAAAATTTCAGCACAACTGGGGCAGGCTTGAGTGGAAGGAGGAAAGTGGTAGGAATAGTAAGGTCAGCTCACGGAAGACCTTGTGAAGAATGAGGGGAGTGGGAAGCCAGTAACAGGTTTTAGGCAGGGAAGTGAAGTTCAAATTTACATTTGGAGTGATTGTTTTGGCTACGATGTAGAGAATGAATTGGAGAGGAGTAAGAGTGGGACCAGGTGAATGCCTTAGAAAGCTATTACAGGAGCTCTTGTGGGAGATGAATGATGGCAGCTCTAGGTGGTAGCAATGGGAAGAAGTGAATGTATTTGTTTCAGGCTTTATATAGTTGGCAAGAGGGAAATGTAACTTCTTGGCAGAAAAAAAATAGTGTTTGAGAAAGATAATTTTTAACTGTGTATAGCATGGATTGAGGAGGGATGAAAGATTCCTCAAGCAGGTCCTTGTGTTTGGGATGATAGCGTAGATTGGGGTAATAGTTGTCGGAATTAACTGGGTGATATCAGTGACATACCTTGAGCAAATATTTTTATGATGATGTGAATAATATTTTGTTTTCATAATTTATCTTGTTGACAGTTTATGCTTGCTTTTCTGGGCCTATCATAGTTACTTTAATAAGACAGAAGTTTGTTTTTCACGCACTTTAAAGACTAGAACTTTTGTGTATGTTTGATTCTTTATGACAAGCAATAAAAGAAGAAATGATTGGGATTTTAAAATGGCGTGATAATTCAGGGGTATCAGAGACCTTGATTCCTATGATACTGTTCCATTCATTATCTGAGCCCATGGCTTCAACCCTTAAGATTATTTCATGGTTTTAAGAGACTTCTCCAGCTCCAGCTATCACTTTAGAATTGGCTAGATGAAGGGCAAAAGAGGCCTCTCTCTCCCAAGTCAGCTTCAGTTAAGCAGACTTTCTCAAAGTCCTTCGCAACCCTGCTTCATCTTGTTCCCTAAAATTAATCACATGGCCACTCCTAGCCGGTATATAAGTCTTTATTCCAGGCCACAATATTCTGGGTTAAAAGTCAGTGTTCTCTTACAAAGGAAGAAGGGAAAAATGGATATTAAGGAAGGCAGCCAGCAGGCTCTGGCCCACTTGTGCATTTAACACATGAAGGATGGTGTCCCCAGAGTAGATTTTGCACATTGGATCTTATCATTTCAGTGTTGCTGTGAATGCTTAGTTTTTTCATTTTAAGAAACTACAAAAGGCCAGACATGGTGACTCACGCCTGTAATCCCAGCACTTTGGGAGGCTGAGGCTGATGGATCACGTAAGGTCAGGAGTTCAAGACCAGCCTGACCAACACAGTGAAACCCTGTCTCTACTAAAAATACAAAAATTAGCCGGGTGTGGTGGCACGTGCCTGTGGTCCCCAGTTACTC
>NW_016107373.1:4054890-4068026 GCF_001604975.1 Cebus imitator | reverse complement strand
AAAAAGGAAAAAAAAAAAACCACAAAAAACAAACAGTATTTCAGATTTGGATGACTTGGAAGCTGCTTTTTGTTTTATTTGGTTTTCATGATATTATATGGGTCTGAGTGTTTAGATCAGTGTTTCCCAAAGATGAACCAAGAGATGATCTTACGTACCACATTGATTAATATTTTTTAATTTTGACATTTATATGTTTTTTACACTAATAGTCTATGTTACTTGAAACTGATGGTCCTTTATAAGAAGTAAACAATAATTAAGTCATCATGTTTTCTATTAAATTTTTCAGTTTTAAGAAAACTTAAGTGACCTTGAGAAACACTAATTTTTTTTTTCTTTTTTTGTGGGGGGGACACAGTTTTGCTCTTGTTGCCTTGGCTGGGGTGCAATGGGCACAATCTTGGCTCACTGCAACCTCTGCCTCCGAGTTCAAGTGATTCTCCTGCCTCATCCTCCTGAGTAGTTGGGATTACAGGCATGTGCCACCACGCCCAGTTAACTTTTTGTATTTTTAGTAGAGACAGGTTTTCTCCATATTGGTCAGGCTGGTCTCAAACTCCTGACCTCAGGTGATTTATCTGCCTCGGCTTCCCAAGTGAACCACTGTGCCAGGCCAAGAAACACTGATTTAAGCAATATGACCCTGATTTTGGGAAATTGAAGTAGATGAGTCTGCTGGCTCAGTTTTCACCATTTTTCTATTCATAGTAGCAAAGACTTTTTTTTTTTTGCAGTGGCGTAGTCTTGGCTCACTGCAACCTCGGCCTCCTGGGTTCAAGTGATTCTCCTGCCTCAGCCTCCCAAGTAGCTGGGATTACAGGTGCCTGCCACTATGCTCGGCTAATTTTTTTTATTTTAGTAGAGACAGGGTTTCACCATGTTGCCCAGGCTGGTCTCCAATTCCTGACCTCGTGATCCACCCGGCTCTGCCTCCCAGTTCTGGGATTACAGGCATGTGCCACTACGCCTGGCCACAAAGGACTTAAAAAAAAATGCAGTACATGCACATGGTTAAAAAATGCAAAGAGTAAAAATAACTATAAAAAGTAATCTCTTTCCCATCTTTCCCTAATTCCCCAGAAGCAACTACCAACAGACTTTTGATTTGAGGTGGTATGCTTTGGTTTACCTTTCTAAAATTTATGATGAAGAATTGACTCCCCAGACAATTAGTTTCATTTTAATAGTGAAAAGTCACACTATTATTTTATAAAAATAAGGAATTATTGAACTTGATTGAGGGATTTTCTATTCAACTACACCTGCTATCTCTACTACTCCTGTTGGGAAGATATATAGCTGTAAAGTAAAGGAAATGTCGTTTTTTCTTTTTTTAATTGAGACAGGATCTCACTGTCACCCAGGTTGGAGTACGGTAGTGTAATCATAACTGACTTCATCCTCAACTTCCTGGGCTAAGAGGATCCTCCTGCCTCAGTTTCCTGAGTAGCTGGGACTATAGGCATGTGCCACCATACTGGGTGATTTTCTTGAGTTTTGTTTTTTAAATGAAAATGGGTCTCACTGTGTTGCCCAGGCTGGTCTTGAACTCCTGGGGTCAAGCAGTCCTCCTACCTTAGCCTCCCAAAGTGTTAGGATGAGCCACTGCACCCCATGGAAATACCTTTAAAACCAAAAGCAGGACAATTCTTGTTCCCACTCTCTTAAATAAACACATCTGAATCTTTTTCATGTTTGTTGAATAAGACTTTTTTTCATAATTGAGTGAAATTTGGTGATGTTTGTACATTATTGCAAATATAATACATTACTCATCATGTAACTTGCAGATCTAAAGGCTTTGTCATTTCCTTTGCTGGGGAAATGATACTTGGTCTCCCCTTGCCTGACCACTGTATATAATACTAATTATTGTAGAAATGCAGTGGTGCTATAGAGATGGCTAAGAGAAGCTCCAGATTTCCAGTTTTTTGTTTTATTTTTTAATGCCCTTAAATAATTTTTGCACTTCTTTGTTTTCTCAGATAAAATATTTACTTGTGAGGTAATGTTACACATAACTGGGCAGTGTTGGAGTTGGTTTTGAGAAGTATGAGAAAATGGAAAAGTGATATTTTTATCTATCTAAAATATCAGAGGTTACATTTTTAATATTTGTACAACATAAAGTCATATTGTTTTTGCTTGCATTAAAGTCCTAACCATGAAATGGGTAATTTGTAGAATATCTAATATTGAGTGTGGCCCTTATACATCATTGTATTCTCAATAGTCATACATATAATGGTTTCTGAAGACTGTTAGTTTCATTTGAATTTGATAGTTGCTAGCAGGAGATAGGAACAAGTGTTCTTGCTGGGCATAAATCTTCCTAAATGTGTTTAGTATCATTTCTCAACTAAAGTAAGTCTACTTTGGTATGATACGCTTAAGAGGAAACTTGAGTGCTTCTAGTTTTAAAATGATGAAGCAGCAATACTTTTGGCCTTTCATCTCTTGGAAATGTTCTCTAAAAGTTAGAAGGATAAGAAATGGAAAGCTCCATTTTGATGCAGCTAGGGAACTTCTGTCATCCCTCATACCCAGTCACAGCTATTGAAGGCGGTGGAGTCATAACTGACTTCCAGAGCAGACACTGAGTCCTCATAGTGGGGCCACCATTGGGAAACAAGCAAGTTTGTCCCTTGGATCCCAGAACAACACAGGAATTGGATATATCAGGTACCTCAAAAGACAGGGGTGGGGCAGATGTCCTTGAGGCTCAGGGAAATTAAGCAGCAGAGGCCCCAAGGTGAGACACCTGAGTGAGAACAGAGGATGACATCTGCAAACTAATAACTGCCTGGCAGCCAGAAGACTGGAAATTAGGGAATGCTTTTTAAGAGACGCTGAAGGGCCCCAGAGAAGAGACAGATACTGACAATATTGGTTCATGTGTATGTGAGGTATATTCAGGAGTATTCTCAGGAATAACACCTGTGAGGACTTTTGTGGATTCCCCAATGAAAAAGCTGATTTGCCCATCGATTGGGTTGTAGTGAGGGCCACGGTGTAGTCACCCCACCTATGCACTCTAATCGACATTTTAATGCAGCCAAGATGAGAGTGACAGTGACCAAAACAATCAAAAAAGAACTTAGAGGAACAGAATATAAAGAGTAGAAGAAATTGAGAGGCCGAGGCGGGTGGATCACGAGGTCAAGAGATCGAGACCATCCTGGCCAACATTGTGAAACCTCGTCTCTACTAAAAATACAAAAAAATTAGCTGGGCGTGGTGGCACACGCCTGTGGTCCCAGCTATTCGGGAGGCTGAGGCTGAAGAATCGTTTGAACCTAGAAGGCAGAGGTTGCAGTGAGCCGAGATTGCGCCACTGTACTCCAGCCTGGTGACAGAGCAAGACTCTGTCTCAAAAAAAAAGAGTAGAAGAAAATGTAAATATGTAAGCAAACTGTAATTAATGTCCTCAGTGATTAGATAATGGATCTACAATAAGAACAAGATACTGTTAAAAACGAGAAAGAGTGAGAATGTGCAGAAGAGCAGTAGGAATATGGAAGATTCTTCAAAGTAGAAAAATTGACAGCCTACATTTAAAAAGTACATAGATGGTTTGGAGGATAAAGTTGAAGAAATTTACAGGAAAATAGAGCAAAAAGAAAAGTAAGATTAATAGAGAAACTATTAAGTCCAAATTCTGATTTATAGAAATTCTAGAAAGAGAAAAATGTGAGGCAGATGTTAGCCAACAGTTAACATAAGAAACTTTTCAAAGAACTGAAGATCATGAATTTTAAGGCCTACCAATGCCTAGCACCAGTGAGTGGAAAAACACCCAATCATTTGGGTATATTTTCATGATGGAGTCCTACAGACTAAGTAATGATTCTAAAAGGCCCAGTGACAAAAAAAAAGCAGGTTACATACAAATAGTGGGAAATAAGAATGGTGAAACATTTAAAAGTGATAATTGTGTTAGAAGGCAGTGGAGAGTTGTCTAAAATTTTTTTGTTAAAAATGATTTTCTGCTTATAATTATATACCCAGCTAAGCTATTATATGTGTGGTTAGAAAATAGACTTTTTACAAAAAGATATACAAAATTAGACTGTGTTGTATTTTAAACTGTCATATAAGCAGACATGGTGACTAAATGTGATGTGATATCCTGGGTGGGATCCTAGATCAGAAAAAGAACATTCAGTAGCAAATAAGGAAATCTGAAAAAGATAGGACTTTTGTTAATTTTATCAATATTGGTTCATGTGTATGTGAGGTGTATTCAGGAAGATTCTCAGGAATAACACCTGTGAGGAAGCAAAAGAAGCAGAATTGAGCAAAGGGAGAAGTCGAACTGTTATGCAAGTGTGGATAGTAAAGGTTGTAGCTGATACCATTGGCCCTGAACGTAGGATGGCCCTAGAGAGAGGTAAGGTAAGGTAAGGAAATCCAACTTGTCCCTGAGTGTGGCCTTTGTCCCTGAGTGTGGCCTCGCCATTAGACATGTACTGCCCAGGGGAGCAAGGCAGCCCCCTTTGGCTGAGAGCAGTTACTGGGAGAGACTCAGTCCTGAGCTGGCAGCAGGTAACACTCCTGGCAAGAGAGGATCGAATGAGTACCTGTGTGCCAGAACGGAGGATCTGGCTGGTGCACTAACAGTATCCATTACAAACTCCAACAACTGGAGAATCTGGAAAAGGAAGACATTATACATTGCAGATTTCAGAATCTCTAGACCTGGCATATTCTGGCCTAAGAATGTTTTTAGTTTTTATATCAGCCCAGAGTTGGCTATTTTAAAAATGAATACACGGATGTAACAGTTATCTGTATTCTTTTGAAATAGATTCCAGTCAAATTTTTAGGTGCAGAGTACTGAGTGACTTTACATAGTTTCATTCTTAAGCATAGTCTCATTAAGAGATTTTTGAGCCCTTAATCTGAGAAATCTGATGATACTGCCATCAACTTATTGCTATACTCATATATAGTCATATGTCACTTAATGGTAGGGATACACTCTGAGAAATGTGTTGCTAGACAATTTTGTTGTTGTGCAAGCACCAACAGAGTGTACTTCCACAAACGTAGATGGTTTAACCTACGGTACATACCTAGGTTATATGGTATGGCTTATAGCCCCTAGGCTGCAAATCTATATATAATAGCATGTTACTGTGCTGAATACTATAGGCAATTATAACACAGTGGTAAGCATTTGTGTATCTAAATATATCCAAACATAGAAAAAGTACTCAGTGAAAATATAGTACAAAAGATTAAAAAGGCCAAGTATGGTATCTCATGCCTATAATTCCAGTCTTTGTAAGGCCGAGGTGGGAGCATTGCTGGAGGCCATGAGTTCAACAAAGCAAGACCTGGTCTTTACAGGGGAAAAAAAAAAGTTGGTCAGGTATGGTAGCATGTGCCTGTAGCTATGTGGGAAGCTAAGGTAAGAGGATCACATGAGCCCAAGAGTGAGAGGCTGCAGTGACCTATGGTCACATCATTGTACTCCAGCCTGGGTGACAGAGCAAGACCCTGACTCTTAAAAATAAACAAAAGATTAAAAATGGTACATCTGTATAGGACACTTACTGTGAATGGAACTTGCAGGACTGGAGTTTCTCTGGGTAAGTGAGTGAGTGCTGAGTGAATGCGAAGGCCTACAATGTTACTGTGCGCTACTATAGATTTCATAAACACAATACTTGGGCTATATTGACTTTATTTTTAAATTTTTTCTTTGATAATAAATTAGCTTACTATAACCCTTTTACTTTATAAACTTATATTGCTTCTTTTTTGGACTCTTGCAATAACACTTAGCCTAAAAAAGAAACACATTGTATACTGTACAAAAATATCTTCTTTATATGCTTATTCTATTTTTAAAATTTAAATTTTTATTTTTTACTTTTTAAGCTTTTTTGTTAAAAACAAAGATACAAGACATACACATTGGCGTGGGCCTACACCAGGTCAGGATCCTTAATATCAGTGTTTTTCACCTCCACATCTTGTCCCATTGGAAGGTCTTCAGACACAATCACACACACAGAGTTGCCATCTCCTATGATAGCAGTGCCTTCTTCTGGAGTATCTCCTGAAGGACCTGCCTGAAGCTGTTTACAGTTAACTTTTTTTTCTATAAAGCAGAAGGAGTACACTCATGATAAAAAGTATAGTATTATAGTAAATACATAACCTAGTAGCATAGTTGTTTATTATCATTATCAAGCTACATACATATATGTATGTATACTATATGTATACATAATACATATGTATATATTATATAATTGTATGTGCTCTACTTTTCTATCACTAGGTTTGTTTACACCAGCATGACACAAACACATGATTAATGCATTCCATGATGACAGCTACTAGGTGATAGGAATTGTTCAGCTCCATTGTAATCTTATGGGACCAGAGCTGTATATGTGGTCCATTGCTGACAGAAACATTGTCATGGACTGTATGTGGTTTTCTTGCTTCACAGTGGTAGGCTTAAAGCAGAATAATCTAGTTACGAACAGGATTTGTAAACAGGTCAGTGGCTAATAGATGTTAGTGTAGGAAAGTGTAAGATACTATACTTATAAATAAAGACTTTTGAGAAACAAGGTTGTCAGGAAAGCAGTCCAAGTCTTGTGTGTTTTGCAGTTTTTTAGACCAACTAAATGCCGATCATCATTCAAACAGTCTGCAAAGGCCTATGGAACACTAGCCTTGTGCACGTTGCCTGGCAGGGAGCCTAGAATCTTACAGAAAAGTTAAGACATGTAGATGTAAGGAAACACAATTCAAAATAGAGTGGTACAGTGCCATAGACATAAAGATGTGTCAAGTGCTGTGGGAGTTTAAAAAGAGGAAGTTTTCTTTCGGGTAAAGTGATCTAGAACAGTGGAGTTGGTGGATCTGCAATGAGGCTTTGATGGAAGAGGGTAGGAGGTGAGATTCTGGGATCTTGGAGAGGGGAGAAAAGTGTATCACAGAGAAAAGGAAGAGGAGAAAGTTTGAAACAATTAGAATATGTTTATCCATCACTTGTGAAACATTAGTGAATCAGTAACAAGGATACACTATAAAATTTGGATTCCTGTGCCTCTAAAAACAGTCAGAAGATAAAAAGTTACAGAAAATTATGTCCATTGCTGCACTATTCACAATAGCAAAGACACGGAATCAGACCAAGTGCCCATCAGTGGAAGATTGGATAAAGAAAATGTGGTACATATATACTATGGAATACTCCACAGCCATAAAAAAGAATAAAACTATGTCCTTTGCAGCAACATAGATTAAGCTAGACACCATAATCTTAAGCAAATTAACACAGGAACAAAAGACCAAATACTGCATGTTCTCACTTACAAGTGGGAGCTAAACATTGAGCACCCATGGACATAAATATGGGAACAATGGACACTGTGGTCTACTAGAGGGTGGAGGGAAAGGGGGTAAGTTAAAAAACTACCCATTGGGTACAATCCTCACTACCTGGGTGGTGGGATATATACCCCAAACGTCAGCATCAAGGAATATGCCCATGTAACAAACCTACACACATACCCCCATATCTAAAATAAAAGTTGAAATTTTTTAAAAAAAGAAAAAAGTTGCAAATTGATCATGAGGTTGGAGGAGATTTCATATAATGCTCAGTTTTCTGTAGTTAGGTTCTCCCACAAACATTTAAATCTGTGAGTTACTAATGCTTCTTATAAACAGAACAATAGTGACAAAAACACATGGGTTACCTTTGGAAGATGCCAGAGAACCAATTTATTTTGAAAACTGATAGAGGCAAAAAAAAAAAAAAAAAAAAAAAAAAATTTGTTTAAGAAGAAAGAAGAAGAAGAAGAAAAGAAGAAAAAGGCAAAAAAAAAAAAAAAAAATCAAACACTTTTCTTGTATTACACGAGCTATAGATCATGGTAACTAACTAATGAGAAATAATTTTTCTCTGGAAATATTCCAGCTAATAGATGAAGATGAATGATTGAACTCTAATACCACCATTTTGCAATCCCTAATGAAATAATGGATCTCAATGCTGACCAGCAGTGCCTGCTAATATAGCAAAATGAAAGATAACCAGACATATGCTTCCTGATGTAAAAATGCATTATTCCTTATGAAGTACTCTTACCAAAAAAAAATCAAACCTGAATTTGATCAAATATCTATATCCAGCCTCCATGGGACAGAATAATATGTTAAATGATGTCAAGGACAGGCTGAGAAACACAAACCTATAACTTAATATCTTAAACCAATAAATTGAGAGAGTGAAGAGGGGAGAGAGGAAAGTGGTTATAGACATGGGTAATTAACATATTAACAAATTTTATTATGGAACCTATTGAATCCTGATTAGAACAATTGTTAAAAGTTTTTTGAAACATTTAGCAGAATTTATAGCGATTACATATTTGGTATCAAGGAGTTGTTATTTACAATGTTAGGAATGAGATAATGGTATTGTGGCTATCTTTAATAGCAGAAACAAATGGTAATAGTCATGAATGAAGTGATATGATGCCTTTACTTTGAAATAATCCAATGTGAGAGGAAGCAGGTGGGGGTATTAGATGACGCAAGGTTAATCTCTCAAGTGTTTCATTGGTGAAGCTGGGCTCTGAGTACCTGGGGGCTTGTTATACTGTTCTCTGGAAATTTCAACTTTTTTTTTTTTTTTTTTTTTTTTTTTTTTTAGTTGGAGTTTCACACTGTTGTTGGGGCTGGAGTGCAGTGCATGCTCTGGGCTCACTGCAACCCTGCCCAGGTTCAAGTGATTCTCTTTGTCTCAGCCTCCCAAGTAGCTGGGATTACAGGCACCTACCACCACGCCCAGCTAATTTTTTTGTATTTTTAGTAGAGATGGGATTTCACTATGTTGACCAGGCTGGTCTCAAACTCGTGACCTCATGATCCGCCCACCTTGGCCTCCCAAAATGCTGGGATTACAGGTGTGAGCCACTGCACCTGGCCTATTATGACATTTTTATTTTTTAATATTATTTTTTTTTAAATTGTGGGAAAATATCAGCTAAGCAAGAACATGATGAAAGTCTATGAGATTATGAGAGACATGGCAAGGGAGAATATGAATGTGTTTATCATTTTTCTGAATAGTAAAAATAGGGACCATCTTGTATAATTTAAAAGAAGTGGACAATACAAGAAAATTCTTCTTTACACCGTAACTTGTTTTTTAAAATTGATAAATGTTTTGGGAAAACGCATATTTAGAGAATTTGGGGAGGCATTCCTTTTTGAAGCAGACATCTATGCTTTAAACTTGTAACATGATTCTAGTATCCCAGAGCTAAGCTGTCATGTGTAACCTGGCCTATTATAATTTTCAAATGTTTCTGTTACACAAAGTTTTTGAAGTTGTAAGATAAATATGGTTTCTCTGCAAGAACAGGAAACCAAACACCACATGTTCTCACTCATAAGCGGGAGTTGAACAATGAGAACACATAGACACAGGGAGAACACATAGACACACACCTGGGCCTGTAGGGGAGTGGCGGTTTATGGGGAGGGATAACATTAGGAGAAATGCCTAATGTAGATGACAGGGTGATGGATGCAGCAAACCACCATGTTCTGTATATAGCTATGTAACAAACCTGCACATTCTACACATGTACCCCAGAACTTGAAGTGTAATAAAAATAATAAAATGTAAAAAGGTTTATCTACAAGGAACATACATTTTTGTTTGAGACAACAATAAGCTTATTATGAAAAGTATGTTGACGTGGGATTCAAAATATTTTGAATCCCGAATCTTTTCTTCTGAATGTACTAGACATGAGCCAGTCCTAAAAAATAAATAAATAAATAAATAAATAAATAAATAAATAAAATAAAATAAAATAGGCTGATGCCTTTTTCGGCCTCAGCCCACCTGTACCCAGGTGAATAAAAATAAATAAATAAATAAATAAATACATATTTTTAAAAAGATAAATATGGTTTCTCATAGAAGAATTAAGTTATTTTCTATTTACTTCTACTACTCTTTGTTTTAAAAACTAGTTTATGAAGATATATATATAGTAAGTGTGTACTTAATTGTGCAGCTCATTGAATCTATACACACACAGTGGTAACTGCCACCCTAAAAAGATACAGAATATTTCCCATATCCTGGAAGATTCCTGTATGGCCCTTTCCCGTTATCTACTTTACTATCCAGAGGTAACCAATATTCTGACTTCTATCACCATAGATTAGTTTTGTTTTTTCTTGAACTTACATTTTATGTCAGGCTTTTGTTATGTCGTAGAGATTCATTCATGTTTTGCCTATATCAGTAGTTCATTTTTATTGCTGTTTATTATTCCATTGTTTGTCTGTATCTCAATTTACTTATTCTTCTGTAGGTTAATATTTAGTTGTATTTACCTACTGTGTACCACCTAAGCTACTATGAACATTCTTTGGGTAGACATTAATGCATTCCTATCTCTTGAGAATTGGTGGGTCATAAGGTAGGCATACTTTTAGTTCTAAACATATTGGCAAATAGTATTTTCCAAAATAATTGTACCAACTTTACAGTGCTACCAGCAATGTGTGTGAGTTCCAGTTGCTCCACATTCCTTTTTAACACTTGATTTTGAAGTCTTTTTAAAATATTAGCTACTGCAGTGTGTATTCAGTCCTTGATTTGAACCACTGGAACTCTTCTGTCTTTTACATCAAGATATCACACTGGTTCTCTTGTATGTAATTGGTGGGTCCTAACTGTGACGAGTTCTCCATTGTAATTCTTAGACTAAACTATCGCTTTTTTTCCCTTTCCCAGTTGTCACAGGCGGTACTGATGGAATTGGAAAATCATATGCAGAAGAGGTAGGTGATTTTCAAGATCTTTCCTTTCAATATAAAAAATAAGAATAAATATAGGATGATTTCTTATAATAGTTTTGATTTTTGAATTATAAACACAAATATAATGTTGTGTGGTACAATAGATGCTTTTTGTTTCTGCTTTGTTGGAAATACCATATTTGCTTAAACAGACACAATTTTTTGAAACAAATTTCTATGTAAAATAAGTATAAAACTTTCTGGTTGTACTGGTTACCTGGTACTGGGAACAATTTAGTATACTTTTATGATATGTCAGTGTGTACAGTCTTCAGATTCGAAAGTCAATTATTTTGAACTGTTTTCCGAAAAATAGAAATATTATTATAGGTGGTGATATTTCTAGGCTAGTCCATGCCATCATTTTCACAAGAAGGACTGTGATTAACAGAAAGGTATTGATAGATACAGGCAGAGGATTCAAGTTCTCTACAATGAAATTAAAGAACAGGAAATCATCATAGTTTGAAGACGGTTTTACAAAGCAGGAGCCATGGCAGTATTCTTTAGGCAAGTTTCCCTGCCTTCTGGTCCCTGAGAAGGCGCCTGTAGCCTATGATGAAATGATCTGTAACAGTGGAGTGATTCTGATAAAGATCCCAGCAGATTCATTGGATCTTTCATTGAGCATTATCAAAACGTCTTTTTGTTAATTTAAATTTTTCCAGCTTTTTATTTGGAAGAATATCAAGACTACAGAAAAGTTGCAAGAATTTTACCAACACCTGTATACTCTTCACCTGGAGTCACTAATTGTTAATATTTGGAACATATAATTTACTTATTATTATTATTTGGCTGAATCATTTGTAAGTTAGTTACAGAAATAACAGTTCACCCTTAAATATTCCAGGGTGAATATTCTAAGAACTAAAACATTCACCCTTATAATCCCAATACATTGGTCACAATAGGAAGTTTAACTTGACACAATATTCTTGTGTAACATACAGCCTGTATGCAGGTATCCAGTTGCCCAGTACATCCTTTTAAGCTCTTTTTTTTTTTTTTTAATTGTTGTTTTTCCAAGTGTTCCAAGATCCAGGTAAGGATTATGCATTGCATTTGGTGTCATGTCTCTTCGTCTCCATTAATCTCAAAGAGTAACTTAGCCTTATTTTTCTTTTGTAAGAATGCCATTTTTGAAAAATCCAGGTTAGTTGTTTTGCAGGCAAATTTGGATTTGTCTCATTGTTTTCCCATTAGATTCAAGATAAACATTTTTTCATCAGGAAGGCTACACAGGTTTATCCTTCTGAGTTCATCTTATCAGGAGGCATAAGAAGTCTGGTTTGTTCCATTATTGATTATAAAGGTGATTAATAAGGAATATGTGGGATGACACTTTGAGATTGTATAAATATATTGTTTCCCAATAATCTTTTATCCAATGGTGTTAGGATTCATTGGCAATTTTTGCTTAGATGGATTATTACCCTGGTGTTTAAAAAATGGTGATTTTTTTGACTGGGTTTGGTAGCTCATGCCTGTAATGCTAGCACTTTGGGAGGCTAAGGCGGGTGGATCACCTGAAGTCAGGAGTTCAAGACCAGCCCGGCCAACATGGTGAAACCCTGTCTCTACTAAAAATACAAAAATTAGCTGGTCGTGGTGGCAGGTGCCTGTAATCACAGCTACTCAGGAGGCTGAGGCAGGAGAATCACTTGAACCCAGGAAGCCGAGGTTGCCCTGAGCCGAGATTGTGCCAGTGTACTCCAGCCTGGGCGACAGAGTAAGACTCCATCTCAAAACAAACAAACGAAAAAATGGTGATTTTTTTTTTTTCTAATGACATCTCTCCTTCTACATTTATTAAGATAGTAATTTTCTATAGAAGCTTTTCCTTATTCCTTTTCCCCTATTAATTTTTTTAAAGAAGGTATCAGTATGGGCTAATGGTTTTTTTAGTGGTGTTATAGCAGATTAATTTTGCAAATCATCACCAACATTTTCATTTTTATAAAAAATGTTCTTCCATAGCGTCATTTGCAATATCACTCTCTACTTAATAAACCCTGACTTTAGGATTTAAGACTGGAATATTAGTTTGCTAAATCACTTTTAGTTCATAGCACCTAATTTATTGCTCATTTATTTTCTGTCTAGAATATTTCACTAAATAGTTCTATACAGATTAGTGCTTTTTTTTTCCTCTACTACTTTGTGTCCTGGGATGGTAACCACATTTGTGTAAGTCTTTTTCATTATGTACAGCACTTATACATACTGGGGTAGTTACATAGAAGATGTTCCTCAGGAAATTTTTTTTTTTTTTT
>NW_016107373.1:4046231-4054429 GCF_001604975.1 Cebus imitator | reverse complement strand
ACAAGGTCTTGCTCTGTTGCAAGCTGAAGTGTAGTGGTGCAGTCATGGCTCGGTGTAGTCTAGACTTCCTGGGCTCAGGTGATCCTCTCACCTCAGCCTCCTGAGTAGCTGGAGCTATAGGTGTGTGCCACCACACCCAGATAATTTACCAAAAAAAATAATTTTTTTTTAAATTGTTTGTAGAGACAGGATTTTACAATGTTGCCCAGGATGGTTTTGGGCTCCTGGGCTTAAGCAGTTATCCGGCTTCAGCCTCCTAAAATGCCGGGATTACAGGCGTGAACCACTGTGCTTGGCACAAAAACTTTTTTAAAGCTAATTTTTAAATTATAGAAGTAGTAGACAATGATTTTAAAAACCCAAATGGTATAAATGGTATAAAATGAAAAAGTAAAAGTCTCCCTCTTTCTAAAACCCTTTGACATTTAAATATTAGCTTGATTTAGAAAGATAACTTTTTGGGAATTTTTTTGGTAAAATCTTCATTTTGGATTGTGTATTCATTGCACTTGGGTTTATATGTGTTTTATTGTTAACTATCATCTGGACAGGTTTTCTTAAAAAGGGGGTTATAGCTCATGAATGTTTTTCAGTGGCATGTACAGGTGTGATTCAGATCTCCTTTGCTGTTTCAGTTAGCAAAGCGTGGAATGAAGGTTGTCCTTATCAGCAGATCACAGGATAAACTTGACCAGGTTTCCAGTGAAATAAGTAAGTCCTCACATCAAACAAAAGCAACACATAGCTAATTAATGTTTTCAAGCAGTTCTTTGGTACTGATATAGTTATTTATAGTTCAGGAAACTTCTTTTTCAAGGAGAGATATCATGAATGACAGCATGAAAAAGCATGGGATGCTTTAAAGATGGATAATCAATTTTAGGCTCGGCGCGGTGGCTCACGCCTGTAATCCCAGCACTTTGGGAGACTGAGGCAGGTGGATCACCTGAGGTCAAGAGTTTGAGACTGGCCTGACCAACATAGTGAAACCCTGTCTCTATTAAAAATACAAAAAAATTAGCTGGGCGTCATGGTGGGCTCTGTAATCCCAGCTACTCAGGAGTCTGAGGCAGGAGAATCTCTTGAACCTGGGAGGCAGAGGTTGTGGTAAGCCGAGATTGTGCTGCTGCACTCTAGCCTGGGCCACAGAGGGAGACTCCGTTTTAGAAAACAAACAAAAGTATTTTTACATTGTTTTAGGATAATTGTAATTTGCTTAAAATGTCTTTTACTGATTTGTTTTGTTTCTCTTGCCAGGAGTCAAATTCTCTGATTATTTTATCATATTCTGCTGAAACATCTAAATTTGTTTGCTGTGGCTTCATTTCAGTATTCCTGAATGCTTTTTACTCTTTTCATCTCAGTGTTTCTAAATGTATAACACATATGTTTTAGGAAAAATAGAAAAGATAGCAATATCCATGTGATGGGAAGTTTTTTAAACTTCCTTCTTAGGCAACTATGCTTGAGACCTGAATTACAATATGGCAAAGACTCAGCTAACTTCTGCTAAATGAACCAGATGAATAAACCAATACTGTTCATTTGTTTGGTAAAACATACTAACTGATGTCCCCAGTTTGCTGACCATTTGTGGCCAGGAAGCCTCTTCATATAATGCTCATATAATTTTTATCCTTACAAATCAAATTGTTTACTTATAAAGAATCAGTTGTGTTTATTTTCAAACTTACGTTGAGTAATTTTTTACTAAATATTCTGTAAAATGATAAACTGTTAGTGTAAAATCTAGAGTTGTTTCTATAAAAACTAAGTTGAATGCTCTGAAAAACAGTGACTAAAATTACTTCTTTGAAAAAGCAGGGTGTCTCATGCCTGTAATCCCAGCACTTTGGAAGGCTGAGGCGGGTGGATCACGAGGTCAAGGGATTGAGACTATACTGGCCAAAATGGTGAAACCCATCTCCCCTAAAAATATAAAAATTAGCTGGGTGTGGTGGCACGTGTCTGTAGTCCTGGTTACTCAGGATGCTGAGGCAGGAGAATTCTTGAACCCGGGAGGCAGAGGTTGCAGTGAGCCGAGATTGAGCCTTTGCACTCCAGCCTGGTGACAGAGCAAGATTCCATCTCAAGAAAAAACAAAAAACAACCACAATAAAACATTGGCCATCAAATTAGTGTTGAACAAAGACAAATGTAAAATATTGGAAGAGCTAAAAAAAAGTAAGAAACCTGCTCCCCTGATTGTTTCATATGTGTTGAAGTTTGTTCTGTACTCTATTAGAACTGAAACAGTTATAAATGATAGAATATGGTGTGATGCATGCAAGAAAAACTGGAATTCCAGTCTGCACATCTAGTCTCAAAGACAAGGTCTTGGCCCTACAAAGAGGATGGTGAATGAATTACATTTATACATGGTTTAAGTGAAAATAAAATGATTACAATGTGTATTTATCTCTGTGAGTCCTTGTTTTAACTAACTTCTCAACTAACAGATTGTCCTAATTCTTTCAGTGAGAATTGATGAGAGAGGATTTCTTCTATATTTTGTTACTAATATTACCACCTACTGCTAACATTTATATGATGCTTTATTATTTATTCATTCTCTCACATATATTCATGTATTATCTCCTTTGATTCTTCCAACATACTTTTAAGGTGTATGTTTTTGTTACTATTTCTCTTCAGACCATAGCTGGTCCTATTGGACAGATTATATATAGCTTCCCTTCATCTTTAGATAAAAAGCGGAGTGTATTAGTCTGTTTTTCACACTACTGATAAAGACATATATGGGACTGGGGAATTTGTAAAGAAAAAGAGGGTTAATAGACTCACATGGCTGGGGAGGCCTCACAATTATGGCAGAAGGCAAAAAGCACATCTTACACCGCAGCAGGCAAGAGAAAGAATGAGAACCATGCGAAAAGGGTTTCCCCTATAAAACCATCAGATCTCATGAGACTTATTCACTAAGCCGAGAACAGCATGGGGGTTACTGCCCCCATGATTCAATGATCTCTTACCATAACACGTGGGAATTATGGGAGATACAATTAAAAATGAGATTTGGATGGGGGCACAGGCAAACCATATCACAGAGCCTTATTGGAGATTCCCAATACTAAGTATGTTATATCTTTTTTTTTTTTTAAACTATTTTAACCTTGCTGAGAGTACAGATCTTTACAAATCTGAGCATGTCATATATAGATATACAATATATCATTGGCATTTGAGGATTTTAACATTCAAGATTTCAGCTATGTAAATGTAACCCCAAAGGGCCAAGAGATACAGTATTTTACAATTTTCTGAGGTCTGAATCTGAATTAAGCCATGACACGAATGAGCCTGAAGTAGTTACTCAGATAGTAGGTGAATTTAACATACTGCTTGGATCTCAGTATTGTTTCATTCTTAGCTTCTTGTAGTCTTGTATATAATAACTCTTTTATATATATATATTTTGTGGCACTTTAGGTTCTGGGGTACATGTGCAGAACCTTCAGGATTATTGCATTGGTACATACAAGGCAATGTGGTTTGCTGCCTCATTTCCCCCATCACCTGTATCTGGCATTTCTCCTCATGTTATCCCTCCCCAACCTCCCTAACCCCTCCTATCCCTCCCCTACTCCCCCACAACAGACCCCAGTGTGTGATGCTCCCCTCCCTGTGTCCATGTGTTCTCATTATTCAGCACCCACCTATGAGTAAGAACATGCAGTGTTTGATTTTCTGTTCTTGTGTCAGTTTGCTGAGAATGATGGTTTCCAGATTCATCCATGTCTCTCACAAACTCACTGTTTTTTATGGTTGTATAGTATTCCATGGTGTATATGTGCCACATTTTCCTTGTCCAGTCTATCATCGATGGGCATTTGGGTTGGTTCCAGATCTCTGCTATTGTAAACAGTGCTGCAATGAACATATGTGTGCATGTGTCTTTATAATAGAATGATTTATAATCCTTTGGATATATACCCAGTAATGGGATTGCTGGGTCAAATGGAATTTCTGTTTCTGGTCCTTGAGGAATCACCACATTGTCTTCCACAATGGTTGAGCTAATTTACACTCCCAACAACAGTGTAAAAGTGTTCCTATTTCCCCACATCCTCTCCAGCATCTGTTGTCTCCAGATTTTTTAATAATCACATTCTAACTGGCGTGAGATGGTATCTCAATGTGGTTTTGATTTGCATTTCTCTAATGACCAGTGATGATGAGCATTTTTTTCATATGTTTTTTGGCCTCATAAATGTCTTCTTTTGAAAAGTGTCTGTTCATAGCCTTCACCCACTTTTGAATGGGTTTGATTTGCTTTTTTTTTGTAGATCTGTTTTAGTTCTTTGTAGATTCTGGATATTAGCCCTTTGTCAGATGGGTAGATTGCAAAAATTTTTTCCCATTCTGTTGGTTGCCGGTTCACTCTAATGATTGTTTCTTTTGCTGTACAGAAGCTTTGGAGTTTAATTAGATCCCATTTGTCTATTTTGGCTTTTGTTACCAATGCTTTTGGTGTTTTAGTCATGAAGTCCTGGCCTACGCCTATGTCCTGAATGGTTTTGCCTAGGTTTTCTTCTAGGGTTTTTTATGGTGTTAGGTCTTAGTGTAAGTCTCTAATCCATCTGGAGTTAATTTTAGTGTAAGGTGTCAGGAAGGGGTCCAGTTTCTGCTTTTTGCACATGGCTAGCCAGTTTTCCCAACACCATTTATCAAACAGGGAATTCCTTCCCTATTGCTTGTTTTTGTCAGTTTTGTCAAAGATCAGATGGTTGGAGATGTGTGGCGTTGCCCCCGAGGCCTCTGTTCTGTTCCATTGGTTGATATGTCTGTTTTGTTACAGTACCATACTGTTTTAATTACTGTAGCCTTGTAGTATAGTTTGAAGTCAGTTAGCATGATGCCTCCAGCTTTGTTCTTTTTGCTTAGAATCGTCTTGGCTATGAAGGCTTTCTTTTGGTTCCATATGAAGTTTAAAGTGTTTTTTTCCAGTTCTGTGAAGAGGATCATAGGTAGCTTGATGGGGATAGCAGTGAATCTATTAATTACTTTGGGCAGTATGGCCATTTCCATGATATCGATTCTTCCTAACCATGAGCATGGAATGTTTCTCTATCTGTTTGTGTCCTCTCTTATTTCCTTGAGCAGTGGTTTGTAGTTCTCCTTGAAGAGGTCCTTTACATCCTTTGATAGCTGTATTCTTAGGTATTTGATTCTCTCTGTAGCAATTGTGAATGGCAGTTTGTTCTTGATTTTGCTCTCTGTAAGTCTGTTATTGGTGTATAGGAATGCTTGTGATTTCTGCACATTGATTCTTGTATCCTGAGAATTTGCTGAAGTTGCCTATCAGTTTTAGGGGATTTTGGGCTGAGACAGTGGGGTCTTCTAAATATACAATCATGTTGTCCTCAAATAGAGACACTTTGACTTCCTCCTTTCCTAATTGAATATCCTTTATTTCTTTTTCTTCCCTGATTGCTCTGGTTAGAACTTCCAATACTATATTGAATAGGAGTGGTGAGAGAGGGCATCCTTGTCTAGTGCCAGATTTCAAAGGGAATGCTTTCAGTTTTTGCCCATTCAGTATGATATTGGCTGTGGGTTTGTCGTAAATAGCTTTTATTATTTTGAGATATGTTCCGTCGATACCTAGTTTATTGAGAGTTTTTAGCATAAAGGGCTGTTGAATTTTGTCGAAGGCCTTCTCTGCATCTATTGAGATGATCATGTGGTTTTTGTCTTTGGTTCTGTTTATGTGGTGGATTACATTTATAGACTTGCGTATGTTGAAGCAGCCTTGCATCCCCAGGATGAAGCCTACTTGATTGTGATGAATAAGCTTTTTGATGTGCTGTTGCAGTTGGTTTGCCAGTATTTTATTGAAGATTTTTGCATCTGTGTTCATCATGGATATTGGCCTGAAGCTTTCTTTTTTTTTGTTGAGTCTCTGCCGGGTTTTGGTATCAGGATGATGTTGGTCTATAAAATGACTTGGGAAGGATTCCCTGTTTTTGAATTGTTTGGAATAGTATCAGAGGGAGTGGTACCAGCTCCTCTTTGTACGTCTGGTAGAATTTGGCTGTGAACCCATCTGGACCTGGGCTTTTTTTGGTTGGTAGGCTACTAATTGCTGCCTCAACTTCAGCCATTGTTATTGGTCTATTCAGGGTTTTGACTTCTTCCTAGTTTAGCCTTGGGAGGGTGCAGGTGTCCAGGAATTTATCCATTTCCTCCAGGTTTACTGGTTTATGTGCATAGAGTTGTTTGTAGTAATCTCTGATAGTAGTTTATATTTCTGTTGAATCGGTGGCGATATCCCCTTTATTGTTTTTTGTTGCATCTATTTGATTCTTCTCTCTTTTCTTTTTTATTAATCTGGCTAGCAGTCTGTCTATTTTGTTGATCTTTTCAAAAAACCAGCTCCTGGATTTTATTGATTTTTTTGAAGGGTTTTTTGAGTCTCTATCTTCTTCAGTTCTGCTTTGATCTTAGTTATTTCTTGTCTTCTGCTAGGTTTTGAGTTTTTTTGATCTTGCTCCTCTAGCTCTTTGAATTTTGATGATAGGGTGTTGATTTTAGATCTTTTTTTGCTTCTCATATGGGCCTTTATTGCTGTAAATTTTCCTCTAGACATTGCTTTAAATGTGTCCCAGAGATTCTGGTACATTGTGTCTTCATTCTCATCGGTTTCAAAGAACATCTTTATTTCTTCCTTCATTTCGTTGTTTATCCAGTCAACATTCAAGAGCCAGTTGTTCAGTTTCCATCAAGTTGTGTGGTTCTGAGTTAGTTTCTTAATCCTGAGTTCTAATTTGATTAAACTGTGGTCTGAGAGACTGTTATGATTTCTTTTTTCTTGCGTTTGCTGAGGAGTGATTTACTTCCAGTTATGCAGTCAGTTTTAGAGTAGGTGTGATGTGGTGCTGAGAATAATATATATTCTGTGGATTTGGGTTGGAGAGTTCTGTAGATGTCTATTAGGTTTGCTTGTTCCAGGTCTGAGTTCAAGTCCTCGATAGCCTTGTTAATTTTCTGTCTCATTGATCTGTCTAATATTGAGAGTGGAGTGTTAAAGTCTCCCACTATTAGTGTGTGGGAGTCTAAGTCTCTTTGTAGGTTGTTAAGAACTTGCTTTATGTATCTGGGTGCTCCTGTATTGGGTGCGTATATATTTAGGATCATTAGCTCTTCTTGTTGCATCGATCCTTTTAACATTATGTAATGCCCTTCTTTGTCTCTTTTGATCTTTGTTGGTTTAAAGTCTATTTTATCAGAGACTAGGATTGCAACTCCTGCTTTCTTTTTGCTCTCCATTTGCTTAGTAGATCTTCCTCCACCCTTTAATTTTAAGCCTATGTGTGTCCTTCCATGTGAGATGGGTTTCCTGGAAACTGCACACTGACGGGTTTTGACTTTTTATCCAATTGCCAGTTCGTGTCTTTTTTTTGAAACAGAGTTTCGCTTTTGTTACCCAGGCTGGAGTGCAATGGCGTGATCTCGGCTCACCGCAACCTCCGCCTCCTGGTTTCAGGCAATTCTCCTGCCTCAGCCTCCTGAGTAGCTGGGATTACAGGCACATGCCACCATGCCCAGTTAATTTTTTGTAGTTTTAGTAGAGACGGGGTTTCACCGTGTTGACCTGGATGGTCTCGATCTCTTGACCTCGTGATCCACCTGCCTCGGCCTCCCAAAGTGCTGGGATTACAGGCATGAGCAGTTCGTGTCTTTTTATTGGGGCATTTAGCCCATTTACATTTAAGGTTAATATTGTAAGTTACGTGTGAATTTTATCCTGCCATTTTGATGCTAGCTGGTTGTTTTGCCCATTAGTTGACACAGTTACTTCATTGTGTCAATGCTCTTTACCATTTGGTACGTTTTTGAAGTGGCTGGTACTAGTTCCTTCCTATGTTTAGTTACCATTTGGTACATTTTTGTAGTGGCTGGTACTGGTTGTTCCTTTCCATGTTTAGTACTTCCTTCAGGAGTTCTTGTAAGGCAGGTCTTCTAGTGACGAAATCTCTCAGCAATTGCTTGTCCATAAAGGATTTTATTTCTCCTTCACTTGTGAAGCTTAGTTTGGCCAGATTTGAAATTCAGGGTTGAAAGTTCTTCTTCTTAAGCCGAAACCCTGAACAGACCCATAACAAGGTCTGAAGTTGAGGCAGCAATTAAGAGCTTACCACCCAAAAAAAGCCCAGGTCCAGATGGGTTCACAGCTG
>NW_016107373.1:4034083-4043820 GCF_001604975.1 Cebus imitator | reverse complement strand
AAATTTCTTCTTCTTAAGGATGTTGCATATTGGCCCCCACTCCCTTCTAGCTTGTAGAGTTTTTGCTGAGAGATCCGTTGTGAGTCTGATGGTCTTTCCTTTGTGAGTGACTTGATCTTTCTCTCTGGCTGCCCTTAGTATTTTTTCCTTCATTTCAACCCTGGTGAATCTGACGATTATGTGCCTTGGGGTTGCTCTTCTTGAGGAATATCTTTGTGGTATTCTCTGTGTTTCCTAGATTTGAATGTTGGCCTGCTTTGTTAGGTTGGGGAATTTCTCTTGGATAATATCCTGAAGAGTGTTTTCCAACTTGGATTCATTCTCCCTGTCACATTCAGGTACGCCGATCAAGCGTAGATTAGGTCTTTTCACATAATCCCATAGTTCTTGGAGGCTTTGTTCACTTCTTTTCACTCTTTTTTCTCTAATCTTAACTTGTTGTTTTATTTCATTGATTTCATCTCCTATCTCTGATATCCTTTCTTCTACTTCATTGATTCAGTTGT
Source organism: Cebus imitator (assembly GCF_001604975.1). NCBI lineage: Eukaryota > Metazoa > Chordata > Mammalia > Primates > Cebidae > Cebus > Cebus imitator. The sequence goes on along the minus strand of NW_016107373.1, from coordinate 4,043,314 downwards.
TGAAACTTGTGCATGCCTTGCAAAGTTCTTGTGCTGTGTTTTTCAGCTCCATCAAGTCATTTATGTTCTTTTCTAAGCGGTTATTCTGGTTAGCATTTCATCTAACCTTTTTTCAAGGTTCTTAGTTTCTTTGCATTGGGTTAGAACATGGTCTTTTAACTCAGAAAAGTTTGTAATTATCCACCTTCTGAAGCCTGCTTCTGTCAATTTGTCACACTCATTTTCTGTCTCGTTTGTTTCCTTGAGTTGTGATTCCTGGGAGGGGAAAGGGTGTTCTGGTCTTTTAAGGTTTCATCCTTTTGGCGCTGGTTTTTCCCCCATCTTCGTGGATTTGTCTCCCTTTGATCTTTGAAGTTGGTGGTTTCGGGAGAAATCTCTGAGTGGACATCCTTTTTGTTGCAGTTGGAGCTATATATCTTTTTTGGCCTGTAGAGGTGCTGTTGGGCTGCCTGGGATTCAGTGAGGTTGCTGGGTGGGTGGTCTTCCACGGGGTTTGTTTGCAGGTTAAATTAACCCCGCCTTCCCAATGCCGTCTCTCCTTCCCTGAGCTTGATCTTCCTCTTTGGGGTCAAACTGGTGTATTCACTGCCAAGCTCTCTGGTGCGCTGGCTTCAGTTTGAGTTTTGTAGGGGGTGAGACTTGCCAGGCCTTATGACCTGTTTCCCTGCTTTCAATTCTACTTCTTTCTGTGGGATGGGTTGTTCCATCCCACTGGAGCTAGTCCAAACTTATGTCCTGGTCCGGCAGACAACTTATGGCACCAGGCAGGAGCCGTGGCTCAGATATGCATCGAAAACCCACAGCCCCCACTGTCTGGCAGGGCTCTCGTGGACCGTGGGTTGCAGGAGGGACGAGCTAAGCACAGGATCCGAATCAGAGCACTGAGGGATGAAGTCTCCTGACCCTCTGAGTGGGCTGCACATTCCAGGTGGTGATGCACTCTGCCTTGTCTTGGTTCTTTCTCCTTGGCTCCCTCCCTGGGGCTACTTTCAGAGTCCTTCCAGTCCCCTCAGAATGAACCTGGTACCTCACTTGGAATTGTGAAGGCTTCTAGCCCTCTGTGTCTCATTTGCTGGGAGCTGCACTCTGGTAGTGTCTCCTCTCCACCATCTCGGTGCTGCCAACCGCCCCCCCCACCTCCACCCTGTATATAATAACTCTTAATGTGATGAAAAATGTTGTGTTTGTGGGTGTGTCTAGAAATTGGCTCTTAATGAATGTATCTACTAGTTGCTAGAAGTAAAGGTTCATAAGCAGAAAGTAGATGCTTTTTGACTAAATGGAATGTTGAATTTTGAAATGCTATGATATCAATGAATCTACCAGCTACTTGATACAGAAACAAGAAAAGGTACATCATGACACTTTGAGCAAGTACTGCAGCCTGTACAATTGCTCAGTGACTCAGAAGATATGCTTTAATGATATTTGAGAATTTGGTTAACTCGTGATATGAGGTGGCACCTGACTGTTGGCAGAAATGTGATTCTGGAGAATGGATCCTGTTCAAACATTTTCATGAAGGAACAGATGGTAAAGACACTGAATTGACCTTCATTAAAAGGAATGGGTTTTATCCTTGTTAAAAATTTCAAATGTTTTTCTGGACATAATATGGATTTAATAGGGGAGGTGATATCAGCAGACTATGTCTTCTGTTCTAAGCTGAAGAAATACCCAGAGGAGATTTATAAGTTAAGACAGATTTTTAACTGAGATGTAAATCACCTCTTTGGGAGGAGAATGTTTGCATGAACATATTTATTCCTGGAGAAAGTAGGACCAGTGTTTAATATTGTCAAAGACAGACTAACTCTGCATTTCTTTGGTTATGACTTTAATACATCTTTATTGAATGCCTGCGTACCAGGTACTGTGCTAGGCAGTGAAGGTACAATGGTGAACAAGGTGGCATGCAGTTCCTCTTCTCAAAGAACTTAAGTGCAGGAGGTAGTAAAAACAAATAGGTAAAAAAACAAATAAACCAAAAAAAGCACACAGAAAAACATACAAATAAACAATTCAGTCTGTATGGAATGCCACAAAGGAAACAAAGGGCTAGAGAGATAACAATAGAGAAGTTCTTATTTTGTTGCTGTATGATGAGTTATGCGATTGGCATGGTGATAAAGGGACCAGAATAATGGCCTCTTGCCCATATAATGGCACTCTAGTAATGAAACTGGAGCCTTATGGAAGGACCTATCCTCTGGGCCCATTCTGGGGTGTAATGGTGGAGGGATTGTTTATGTGCAAGTTGCATAGGATACATGCACTAATGTTTCTATTTTCTTAAGCCTTGTTTTGCTGGGGAATTTATGGCCTCCCAGACTCATTAAACTATAGCCTATTATGGAGTCCAAGTTCCAAGTTTCAGTCAACCAACCAAGTCAACCAGCTATATGAGCTAAACATTAAATCCTAAATCTCTGGCAAGTGAATCATAAAAGTATTTGGCTCAATCTGGTATTATATTGTTTTCTGTTGTCGGGGTCAGTGAGGGATATTGGAGTTAGGTCTTGAGGAGAGGAGAAATTCTTTTGCAGGAAACTGCCCTTACTGTTATGGTGAGGTTATTTTAGGATCTTCGAGCCAGAAAACACGAATCTTCACAGACACAGGCAGGAGAGCAGACTAGTACTATTCCCATTGGACAGGGAGGTTCAGAGTAGCTTGGGAGTTCAAGATTCTCAGTATCAGTTGAGCCTGCCCAAATATCCTCATCCCAGATCTCAGGATCACACTTTTTCTCATTCAGTGCCTTCAAATGAGACTAGGTGTCTGTGGAATTCAGCTTAGGTTATAATTGTGCAACTGGCACATTTAAATCTGATGTTAACAAGGTGAGCTCCATGGCTGTAAAACATAAAACTTTTTACTGGGGCTACCATGGAAGTTCTCTGGTTCTCTCATGGTAAATGTGAGCTGACAGTTTACTGATCTAAACTTGTCCTTTTTTAAGTGTTAAGTATATTCAGAAGAAGCCACACCCCAGCACAGTCTTTGTAGTCATCATTTCTGCCAAACTCAAATGTAGCTACTATTTGGTCCCTCAAGGCGCTTCTCCAATGGGTACTTCATTACAGTCAACAACCAGGGTTAATTTGAATAACTGTCATACCACTTATTGCGTCATTGATTGCTCTGTCCCATTTCCCATTAACTTAACGCTATGTCTAAGCCCAAGGACACAATCAAACCAGTGCAAAAGTCCTTTGAGGTTTGTCTTGTGATCCTACTCCTGGAACTAATTCCTGTATCAGGCAGAGCCTAGTCAGGAAACAAGTCACACAAGTTAGTCTAACTAGGCTAACTTGTCTTTTCTAGTCCAACGCTTAAACTCATTCCAGTGGGTTAAACTCATCGTTTTTACTTCCCTGTGTGATTGAAAGATAAAAAGAGGAAATGGGGGATTGATGAGGAAATTTGTACTTGCCAACCAAAAAAAATCAGGGACTTTTTTTTTGTTTCTTCTCACCTTCAAAATCTGTCATCATATAAACTTGGGCACTTTATACCAAGAGGTAATTCCTTATGAATGTGGAGGGTAGCCTACTTATCAGCGTCAACGTTTTTAAGAAAAATTTTGAATGGATTATATGTAGTTAATAGGACGGTAAATGTTTCACCAACAATGAGTAAGTGCTTTGTCAGGATTGACTGCTTCAATGAAATTACAGTTCTTTGTCAGGATACTTGTCACCCATTTGATTAAGATAAGCTGAAAGCCATCACACTTGTAATAAGCTTACTTTATTATCATTCTTAGCCAGGATTATTCATATATTAAGTATTTTCACCAATTTTGATTGGCAAATTTCATCAAAGGAAAAAACTAGATAAATTTTTTAACACTGAGCTGAGTTTTTATTTGCAATAAAGCATAATAAAAAGGAGACTAGCTTTCAGAACAACTTGTTGATTCACAGATTGTAGAAATGGTGATATTTACAACTCACATTATTATCCTTCCTTTCCCTGCCTCCCTCCTCCTTCCTTCCCTCCCTCCCACCTTCCTCCCTGTCTTCCTCCCTCCCTCCCTCCCTTCCCCTTTCTCTCTCTCTCTCTCTCTCTCTCTTTCTTTCTTTCTCAGAGTCTTACTTTGTCATGAAGGCTGGAGTGCACTTCAGCCTCCCAAGTAGCTGGGACTACAGGCTCGTGCCACCATACTTGGCTAATTTTTTTCATTTTAATTGAGACAAGATCTCATGCTGTCATCCAGGCTGGAGTGCAGTGGTGCAATGTCAGCTCACTGCAACCTCCATCTCCCAGGTTCAAGCAATTCTCGTGCCTCAGTAGCTGGGATTACAGGTGTGTGCCACCACACCTGGCTAATTTTTGTATATTTAGTAGAGACAGGAGCTTCAACATATTGTCTAGGCTGATCTTGAACTCCTGACTGCATGTGATCTGCCCACCTCGGCCTCCCAAAGTGCTGGGATTACAGGACTGAGTCACTGCTCCCAGCCTAGTGTGTGTGTGTGTGTGTGTGTGTGTGTGTGTGTGTGTGTGTTTATTCTTTTTAGAAACAGGACTTTCGCCATGTTACCCAGGCTGGTCTCCAACTCCTGAGCTCAAGCAATCCTCCTACCTTGGCCCCCCCAAAGTGCTGGGCTTACAGGTATAAGCCACTGTGCCCAGCCCACAGTCAGTATCTGGATGCAATTTAATAAGTTTTGATTTTTAAAACTACATATTTCTTTGTTGTATTTAAAAAAAATCAAACCATGAGATGTCTCTTTTTTGTAACTTATCTCAGGGTGTAAAGCTTTTGGATGGTCCTATAACTCCATGGCTTCATCTCTTGAAATGTAATGCTTTTTCACAAATGTAAAGTTTGCTGGTCTATAGTGAACAGAAGAGCAGGATAAGGTAAAAAATGTCCATTCACTTTTTCAGGCCTTACTTGAATCAAATTTGTGTAGTTAAGATATGGAGTTGACCAAATAAGTTTGTTCCACAATTTTCTGATGCAGTAATAGGATTGTTAATATGATGCCTTGTTATATTTAGCTTGTTTCATTTTCATAAGGACAACAGGAGGCATTAGTAAACACATACAGACCTTTTGTTTTATGTCTAATAAAACCAAAACCACATGATATTAGGATTAGAGAGTTAATCTCATATAGCCCCATGATTCATATTTTTAAAATCACTTCTTTCATGCTAGAAATATTTTTGTTACCCTTATAGATTATATGTTACAGGACCAAGAATCAAAACCCACCCATTTTGTCTCTACTGGTTTTGCCTGTAGTACCTGTAACTGTAGGGATATTCTTTTACTCCAAGATCTCCAATTTTGTCAATGTTCTGGCCTTCCAGGAAGTGATATTCTGAGGTATCTGTAAGACAGATTCCACAAGGCTCTGAGCTAGTCCCAGGATAGTTTCCTGAAAGGGCTTTGAAGCATTGTTTTCACATATGAGAATCCTTGTTCCTTACTAGTGGACTTGTCATGCTTAATTAAATGAAATTTACCATTAAATGAAACATTTCTGGCATGGTCATGGCTACAAAATTGTTTTATCTAATTATATCCCAGTAGGGAGAGAGAAGGACAGATTCTTATTGAGACAATGCAAATAATTACATTGTCAATTAAAGTAAAAGAACTCAATAAAGGAATGTTGTAGAATATTTGGCCATTGCTTTGATTAGTTTTACAGACAAGGCCAATCAATATGTGTTATATTTTCTACATAATTAATATCTTTAAATTTATCTAATGATTTACTAGTTTATATTCCAGCTACTGTTGCAGCATAACAAACCACCCCAAACTCATTATGGTAGAGGAACCACCATTTTAGATGCTCACTAGTTTTTCTGGTCAGGAATTTTGGCAGGTCTCAGGTCGACAATCCTTTTGCTCCTCATGATATTACTGAGGTCACTCAGTGATATTTTGCTGGCAGATGGTCTGGTCCGGAAGATCTAAGGTGGCTTCTCTTACAGGTCTAGTGACTTGAGGGGATGGCCAGAGGCTGGACTTAGCTGGGACTGTTGACTATAACACCTACATGTAGCCTCCCTAGCACAGTCATCTCAGGGTAACTGGACTTCTTACATGGTAACTATATTCCCCCAGAGTGAACATTCCAAGAGAACCAGGCAGAGGCTGATGTCTTTGTGGCCTGGTCTCAGAATTCATTTGGTATTATTATTGCCATACTCTATTGGTCAAAGCAGTCCTCAGTCTGCCCAGATTTAAGGGGAGAGGAATAGAGTCTGCCACTTGATAGGGGAGTGGCATGGTAACTTTGGCAAAGAACATATAGGACAGAAGATATAGTTGGAAAAGATGATCTGGATTTGGAAAATACAATCTGCTAATTTATAAGCTATATTAAGGTTTCCCAGGGAATCTTTTTCCTGAATTCTGCGGGGTCAGTAGGAAAAACAGCATTCCAAGAGTGTTCATTGCAGTTTGCCCAAGAATAGCTAACCACCATGAGGGTTAGTGAAAAATTAAGAAGAAAAAAAAAAATCTCAAAGTAAAAGTTGCAACCCAGTCTCTGACAAAACAGACTTTAAAAAAAAAAAAAAAAAAAAGACATTTTCTCAAAATATTGTTTTTTCTGGTTCCATTTAGTCTTGCAAAATTAATTTTTGTTCCATTGGTCATCAGCATGCTTTTACAAAATGTTTAATTTTGGAATGTAGAGTCCTATAAATACTCAGTTTCCTGGTATAATTTGTCAGATCGTCTGCTCTTGTGGCAATGTTGGGTTACACTGGGCAGGAAGCCTGACCCATGAGTGGATTCTCTGCAGCATCAGTAAGAGCCAGGATCCAGATACAGCGCTTACTGAGGCTAATTAGTCTTTTGATGATCTTCCTAAAGACTATTTTCTGACCTTCGGTTTATGGCTGGGGCCTTTAGACAAGCTTGAAGGAAAAGTAGCAATCACCTGTTAATAAGACTGATGGTTTATTTATTATAGTAATTACCAGTGTCAGAATGGAATCCCCTAGTGGGGTATAATACAGAGCTAATTAATATGATTTAGTTAGTGATTATCCTGAGGGCATGAGGCTTATCGTGGACATTAAAGGAATTGATACCTCCAGAGACTTTCATAATGTGTATTTTTAAATTGCCAACAATTAAGAGTATTTTGTGCTTGTTGATAACATAATCTTAGCAATCAGTTTATTCATAGTTGGGCCAATCTTTGGATAGAATCATGAATATATTTCTATTCATCCTGAAAAGTAGTATATGTTGAGCCATATTTATTATTAGTTACACCTTGCCTACACATAATTGACCAAGATATTGAGCTTGTCTTACTGATTTAATAGTTCTTCCCATATCATGGGTTGGATAAACAGTGTAGCTCTTGTAAGAGAGCTGAACTAATTAAAGATGTGGAGAATATGCTATGTATCTAGTTACTCCTAATATCCTCCTTGCTCAATAGCGTTACATAGCAATTAATCGAGAAGCACTGAAAATAGTTTGGGTGTAAAATACATCTTAACAATTTTATTTTTCTTAAGTTGAGGGCCCAATTTGTGAAGAGACTAGTCATTACACTGTAATATAAGCACAAGTCTTGGGTAACCAAGATGAGAAGTGATTACAGTCTTAGTTTGGCATGTTAGTAATTAAAATAAAGCATAGCTACAAGAAATAAAAATTATTAGCAAATCTAGCATATACAGAAACAAGAAACTTTTGTTAAAAAATCATTCAACAACATGACAAAAGTCAACACAAAGCTCAAAAAGTTAACAGGCTCCTGGGAAATGAGAGTATTCTAAGGAGATGAGGAACCTTCACTAGCCAGGCTGGATACTGAGGCACACAGTAATTTTTATAGCTTTAGCATTAAGAGAAGATTATATTCTCAAAGATCACTTTTCTTTCCAACAGCTGGTTCCAGTTTAATTCATAAGCTTTCTTTGTTGATGTCAATATATTTTATATACTTACTTCATATATGTATTTATTTAAATGACAAGTTAATACTTTCAGCTAGCTTAAAATACATTAACTTTACATTCTGTTATTATTTTTCGGGATGTTGCACATACCACACTGAGTTCTCCATCCTAACTGGAGTTTTCTTTATGAATTTTAATCTTTAGAAATTACCCAGAGCAATCAAAGATTCCTCTTTATTTCACTCATTATGATATCTGTATAATATTTTAAGGTCAGCTAAGAATTACAGATATTATATTTAAGTTGACATTGCAGAGCAACACGATCACTTTTGATACCATGTTTGTTCAAGAGGTGGCATTTGAAAGTTTTCCACAGATGGCGTCAAGAGTTACTTAGTTTAAGTGATCTGGGAAATGTCTGAGGTTCACAAGAGTCAAGCCTTTTATAAAGACATCAATCCTCAACTTTCAATGGTTTGTGGAAACCCTGATATCTAACTGGTAAAACCTATGTAGAAAATTCAAACTCCAAGAATGAAATGTCACACTGGCATTATATTTCATACTATGATAGTATCAGAAGATATATAGCTATTTTTAAAATTAAAGTTATCAAACCAGTTTTAATTTAGTTAGGGATTTACCTTAATTAGGAGTGTTATGTGAATCTTGGATTCTTATATAACTCTACATTTATTTACCAATATTAGAAATGTTTCACAAGTTTATGTTAATACATTTTAAAATAATGACTACTTGTTAGCCAAAGATCTGAATTTTAAAAACTATCACTGTTTGAGTTGGCCATTTCTGTGGGGAATGATTTTTCTGAGTTTGCTGACACATTTAAAACATCAGAAGTTTTGTCCTTGTCTAATAATTTTTGAGGTTTTTTCTTCTTAAAATTAAATAAGCATTTATTAATCTCTATAAGCTATCCAGAACAGGGGCTCTTCCAAATTAAAAAGAGAGAGTTGATGGGTAGTACTGTTCAAGTCTTCTGTATCCTTATTGATTTCCTTCCCACTTGCTCCGCCAATTATTTTGAGAGAGTGGATGAAATCACCAACTATAATTACAGATTTGTCCTTTACAATTTTTCTATTTCTCCGTTATTAGGTTCTTAACATTTAGAGTTGTATGTCCTCTTGATGAATTCACCCTTTATCATTATGGAATGACCCTCTTTATTCTTGGCAATATTCTTTGCTCTGAAATCTACTTTGACTGAAATTTACTTTGTCTAGCTTTCTTTTGATTAGTGCTAGCATGGTATATCTTTTTACTATTTTTTTTATTCTTGGCAATATTCTTTGCTCTGAAATCTACTTT
>NW_016107373.1:4019409-4033808 GCF_001604975.1 Cebus imitator | reverse complement strand
CCTCGGCCTCCCAAAGTGCTGTGTTTACAGGTGTGAGCCACCACACCCTGCCTAAGTGCTTTATATTTTAAATGGGTTTCTTATAGACAGCATAGAGTTGATCGTGCTTTTTTTTAATGTAAATTTTAATCGGGGTGCCCAGACCATCTACATTCAGTGTCACTGTTGATTGGGCTAAAACCTACCAATTTGCTTTTTTGTTTCTATTTATTCGGTCTGTTCTTTGTTCCTTTTTTCATTTTTTCTGACTGCTTTTGGATTAATTGCATGCTTTTTCCAATTCTAATTTTATTTCTATCCTTGGTTTGTTGACTATACATCCTATTTTTCTTTTAAAAGTCTTATGTTTACATACATATTAACATTTCTGATGCTCTTTATTCTTTTATGTAAATGATTTCCATCAGGAATCTTTTTTTTCTCTTTTCCCCTGTCTGAAGGACTTCCTTTAATATTTCTTGTAGGATGGTCTGTTGATAATTAATTTTTTGTATATCTGAAAAAAACCCTTTATATTTGAAAGGTATTTTCTCTGGGTATAAAATTATAGATTGATGGTTTCTTTTTGTTTTCCAGTACTTAAACTACTTTGCTTCATTGTCTTCTGGCTTGCATTGTTTCTGATAAGAAGTCAGCTGTTGTTCTTACCTTTTTATCACCATGCGTAATGTGAGGTTTTTCGCTTCTCTGGTTACTTCTAAGATTTTTCTCTTTATCACTTAAGGTTTTTTAAATTATTATTTTGCCTCTTGCTGTAGTTTTCTTCATGTTTCTCCTACTTGGAGTTTGTTAAGCTTAAATTTAAGTGTTTATAGTTTTCAGATAATTTCTTCGTCTCACAGCCTTTCTCTGGGACTTTAGTTACATATATATTAAGTTGGTTGAAGTTGTTTTAACTGACTGATGCTGTCTACAAGTTTTATTTGGGTTTATTTTCTCTCTGTGTTTCATTTTTGGACAGTGTTGATTTATATGCCTTCACATTCACCGAATTTTTTTTCTGCAATGCCTAATCTGCTGTTAATTCTGTTAGTGTATTTTTAATGTGTACATTGCCCTTTTTCTCTCTCTATAAAAATTTCTGCTAGTTTTATATCTTCCTTATCTTTTCTTAACATGTTCACTCTAGTTTCTTGAACCTATAGATCTATAATAATTAATGTATTTAGTATTTTGTTTACTAATTCCTCAATTAGTAGATTGCTAATTAATATAGACAGACTAGGCCGGCGAGGTGGCTCACACCTGTAATCCCAGCACTTTGAGAGGCCAAGGTGGGCAGATCACGAGGTCAAGAGATTGAGACCATTCTGGCCAACATGGTGAAACCCCGTCTCTACTAAAAGTACAAAAATTAGCTCAGCATGGTGGCGTGCGTCTGTAGTCCCAGCTACTCAGGAGGCTGAGGCAGGAGATTTACTTGAACCCAGGAGGCGGAGATTGCAGTAAGCCAAGATCATGCCACCGCACTCCAGCCTGGCGCCTGGTGACAGAGCGAGACTCTGTCTCAAAAAAATAAATATATATAGACAGACTGTGGGGCTCTATTTGAGTTCCTCCTCTCTTCATAATGACTTAGAAAATCTCTTCAGACTGTAGGGCCATGATAGAGCTCAGCTCATTTGTTTTCTTTCTCTTTGGGACTGCTGTCATGCATTCTCTATTGTCCAGTGTCTAGAAACTGCTCCATATATTTTGTCAATTTTTGTTCAGGCTGGTGAAGTGATGTCCAGTTTTTTAGTTTAAGGCCAAGGAGTAAATCTAGCCTCTGTTACACCGTCATGACCAGAAGCAAAAGTAAGTCTCCCCTCCATTAACCATCATAGATTTTCTGGTAAATACGACCATCATTGCATGTGTCCATAAATGTTTGGCCTACATCACACTCTAAAGAGAGACGAGGCTGCAATTCTTTTGTATTTGGTTGTACCAGGCCTACCATGGTTTAGGGGTGTGGGCACTTAGTAAGTACTGTTTTGGTGACTGAAGAACTATTGTGAAACTTCCTCATATTCTTACTCTTGCACAGAAAGATACATTTGAAATTTAGCTAATGTTCCAATTTTGGCACACATGGTTTTCTAAGCCAATATGAGACCATGTGGTAAAACTCCAACTAAACATTTTCCCCAAGTGTAGCTTATTTCAACTTCATTACTGTTGCCAGTCATTTACTCTGATAAAGAAAAACATCTGTAATATGGGTGGATATTTTGTTAGAAATGTAGCATACCTACCAATTAGTTGGCCCAGCTAAATTAGCTTGTGTTGGTCTGCATCTCCAATTAAGGCAGCTGCTTGAATGTTGCTGTTCTAAAGCTGGCATTTGGCATGTGAGAGTGTACTGCACCGTGGCCAGACACTAGCTGTACCTCTCAATTAACATATTTGCCTATGTTTGTATGGTTTCTTTAAAACAGTAAGGGGTCTTTCCAATTGGATTATTGATGGTTCAGTGACTTTTGTGTAAAAAAAAAAAAACCTTTTTTTGGTTGGGAAATGTGGAACCAAGGTGTTATTAAATGAGTATCATTTAAGTAGATAATGTTTCTCCTCCTACTTTTAAATTGTTGGTTGTTGTTCTAAGTGGATAATTGTAATTCGAGGTGCCACCTTCAGCTGTAAAAGAATTTGTAGAAAGGCATATTCTTGGAAACATTTCTAAAGTTCAGCAGTTTTATGTGGGGATTGCTTCCTTTTTGATCATGAAAAGACAATACTTAGAAACTTTTATTGAAAAGGTTCACTTTAACTTGATTTTTCCATCAAGTGAAGTTATACATTTTCTTGTCAATTATCAGTTGTTTTGACTGTCTCATTTTGCCATTGTTTATTAAATGCATATTTTTGTTACTTGCTAGTCTTTAAAATAACTACAAACTAGTTATTTAGGTAATTTCAATGACCTAGTATTATGTCTAATACTAGAATCAAAGATAAGAGGAATTCATTAAAATCAATAGGAATTTTCACAAATTTGAATTATTTCATTTCTTTGCTATTAAAAGCCAATAGAATTAATATTTAATGATACCAGGCCACTAATAATAGAAAAAAATGATATGGAATCAACTTTTATTGTGCTTTCATTCTGTTTAATGCTGTAGAGATGTACAAAATCTAAGATGAAATCATTCTGCAATACCTGATGAAAGTATTAAGTCACAGATGTAAATATATTTAAGTTTTGTGGAACACTTAATCATATTTAGGCATGTGTAGTTTAGAAAACATACTCCTCACGTGATTTAAAGGACATCTCTGTTTAGGAACTGCTGATGGATTAAAACTCTCACTTTATAAATATGGAAACTAAGTCTGAGGGACTGACTTATATCCAGTGAATGGTACAACTTAACTGAGTTCGGATCTTTGACTTCCTGTGCTGTGTTCTCCATGACTCTGCTCTCAAGTATACCTTAAGTATTGTAGCTGAGTAACTGAATGATAACTTTTGGAAGGTACATTCTGAAAATGTAATGTCAGAATTGCATCGCATCAACAGAATAAAACACAAACTAAATTAAATTCGCAGCATGACTATATTTGAATGCTATTGCCTGTTAGAGTTATTATTATATCATTTAATTGATATGTACAATAATTGTTCCTTTTTGTTTTTTAAGACATAGCCATGCCCTACTGTGTATATATTTATTTATTTATTTAGAGACAGTCTTGCTCTGCACCCTGGGCTGGAGTGCAGTAGTGCAATCTTGGCTAAATGCAGCCTCCGCTTCCCGTGTTCAAGTGATTCTCGTGCCTCAGCCTCCTGAGTAGCTGAGATTACAGGTGCATGCCACCATGCCTGGCTAATTTTTGCATTTTTGGGAGAGGCAGAGTTTTGCCATATTGTCCAGGCTTGTCTCAAACTCCTAACCTCAAGTGATCCACCCACCTTGGCCTTTCAAAGTGCTGGAATTACAGGTGTGAGCTACCGCCTCACCACCTTAAATATGCCAGCCTCTACTGTGTATTTAAGCCTGACTTTGAATTAGTACAATTAGTAACTAAAGAAAGCTAAACTGTTTTTATATTCTAAAACAATCTTTGATTAAAAACAAATAGTCTTACAGTAGTATTTGAAATGTTTCCTGAAATGATAATGAAATAAGCATCCATAGTTGATTCTTAGAACAATTATGAGAACATTGAGACCTGGCAGGGTCACCCAGTGCACAGTAAAGCTGAGCTTCAGTTGCTTATCATCTAATTACAGGTCTAGTGTTCATTCTACTCCTTGGTGATGTTGATATTTCTAACTGTTCACCCCCTTCCAGTTTTCCTTTATGGTATTAATCTGGGATCCCAAGGTCTCTTGAATGTGTGCCATTGTTTTTCACTTATGAATCACTTAAAATCAGGGTTTTTGACTGCTATTTCTGAAGTGAAGAAATAGAATGGAGGATGCTGCTATCACTACCCATTTCTAGAAAGCCTTTATTAAATCTTTATGTGCCTTTCAAGAGTACTTTGTGTGGTTGGATGTTAGACCAGCAATGTAGAGGCCACCCTCATGTGTGAGTCTCTAGCTTCAGTTTGGACATTTTGCTTTGATCCGTTTTGTAAATTGAGTTTTGTATTCTTTTGATAGAAGGGCCTGTTGCAATGAAGTTTGAAAATCATTGCTTAGAAAACTCTCCATTTTCTCCACCAATCCTTATTGCTTCCTTTTAAAAAAGGATTTATATTACTCAAGATGCGTCTCTATGTCCCTAGCCTTCTATCCTCAGAGAAAGAAATGCCGTTTTCTCTAACAGCCAACTTTTTCCTGGCATCTTGATCCCCAATGTCTTCCTAGTTCCTTAGGGACTTGTTCCCGTAGCATTCTTTTCCATCTGATAATGTCTCAAACAGTTACACTATAGACAAATTTTGTGGAGCCCATTGTTTGTTTTAAAAATCAGTACATTTCACTTACTCACATAAATCTTAATTTATATTTTCTTCTGAAAATTTAAAGGCTCTGTTAACCCTGGACCCAGCATTCCTGCAGGGTAGCCATCCACTGGAGCTGTGAATAAGTTGTCCTTTGGATGGGATTGCTCCTGTCAAATTAGCCTAGCCCACTTATACAGTGCAGCACAAACCCGCTTTCATTAGGACCTCCTCATTCGCTTAAGTAATGGACTTGACACTGAAAACATTTAACTTGTAATGTCTACCAGACACAGTGGTTCACACCTGTAATTCCAGCACTTGAGGAGGCTGAAGTGGGAGGATGGCTTGAGCCCAGGAGTTCGAGAGACCAACCTGGGCAACATAGGGAGACCCCATCTCTACAAAAATAAAAAATACAGAAGTTAGCCAGGTGTGGTGTACACCTGTGGTCCCAGTCAGTGGGGAGGCTGAGGTGGATGACTGCTTAAGCCTGGGAGGTTGAGGCTGCAGTGAGTCACTGTCTCATCACTGCGCTCCAGCCTGGGTAACAGAGTGAGATCCTGTCTCAAAAAGTGAAAAAAAAAAAAGAAAAACAAGTATGCAGTCTTTATTATCCTTTAACAGACCCTTTAAGGACCCTTAGCCTTGCAGAACATCTAAAGAGAAATTCTATTTTGCTTGCAAGCCATTTCAGAATATTTGTAAGACATGTAGAACATTTTAGCAAATGGATTTGCCTTATTTTCAGTAAAATTTATTTATTCTATTATGGTATATTTATAAGTATTCTCCACTAATTTAGCCTTTGTCATGTAACAGAAATATCTATAAATATGAATACTAAAACAATATAAACTTAGGACATAGGAAAATCACAGAAATACACATGTACAGGTTAGTGAGTGATTAGAGAGTGAAAGAATCACATGCTCCCAACTACTTTATTTTTTCTTCCCAGAGGGAACAACTGTCTTAATTTCTAACATTATCATTTAATTTTGACTTCTTGGACTTTATATAAATTGTGTAATACAGTATATTTTCGAGTTTTAGCTTCTTCAGCTCAGCATCAATGTTTGTGACATTCATCCATATTTTTACATGTAGCTATAATTCACTCATTTTAATCACTTTATGAATATATTACAATTTAGTTACATATTCAATTGTTGATGGACATTTGGGTTGCTTCCAGTTTCTGGCTATTATCGATAACGAGACTATGAACAATCCTGTACATGTCTTGAGCACATATATACATTATATACATGCATTTCTGTTGGATATATATGTAGGAGTAGACTTTTTTTTTTTTTTTTTTTTTGTATCCAGTGCCTCTAGCAAAAAAGCAGGAGACACCTCTAGTGCCTAGCATTCATTTTTAGAAAAATTGTATTATTTCTTATTTTATTTTATTTTTTGTGACAAGGTATCACTCTGTTACCCACGCTGGAGTGCAGCGGTGTGATCTCAGCTCACTGTAACCTCCACCTCCCGGGCTCAAGTGATTCTCCTGCCTCAGCCTCCCTAGTAAGTGGGATTAAAGACACACACCATTATGCCCAGCCAAGTTTTGTGTTTTTAGTAGGGATGGCACTTCACCATGTTGGCCAGGCTGGCCTTGGACTCCTGACCTCGAGTGATCGACCCACCTTAGCTTCCCAAAGTGCCGGGATTACAGGGTGGGCCACTGCACCTGGCCTCACATTCTTGATAGTCTCTTTCTCATGTATAAGGCATTGCTGTTTGTTTCAGGATCTTTGGTACCGAGATACCAGGTACTCAAGATCATGTTACAAATACAGTAGCAGACTCGGAATTTACACCTTCATTTCTTCTGTAAACTGTCACTTTAAAAACAAAACAAAACAAAAAACATTTAATGATACTGCAAATCTAACTATTTTTATTTCTTTTGGTAGTTTAAACAGATTTTAAAAGTAATTATATATATCTTGAAAGCTGAACATCTAACCTTTTTTATTTAACTGCTTTTAAAGTTTTCAACCTACAACATTTTTATGTTGGTTCATGTGGAAGTTTGCCTTCATTCGGTATGGTTCCAAGTGTTGAGTCGTTAATAGTGGAGAGACATAAAGTACATTTTAAAGATTCTGTTGGTAGAGAGTAAATATGCTGTAGTTTACTGCGTTAATTGGAAAATAAGGCATCATAAAATCCCCCCACTCCTGTTTTCTCTTGAAAGTTCATTCTTCAAAATGTCATAGGACAAATAGGTGTGCTCGTTTAGGTTGGTGTGTACTATCTAAGCAAATAATGAATTAAAATATTTTTGGGTTTTTTTTGGCATTGCCTTCTTTCCATCAACTCCTTCACACACAGTGCTGAAACATTATTAATTGAATTTTCTGTTGGCACAATTACAAGGTGACTTCTGCAAGGAGGGCTTAATGTTATTTAAATCATCAATTTACATAGCAACATTGCCTCTGGGACTTTTATACAATTTAAGTGCTTTTGGTAGCCGAAGGAAATCAAGTACTGCTATATAGACTTCTAGGAGTATTAATATATTTAAAAAGCAGGTAAAATGTCTATATACTAGCTTGTGATCCAGTATGAATGGAAAATAAGTCCATGGGAGTGGTTACTTTTTCTTCAATAGAACAGAGTATTATGGGAATGTGAGCTATATCTGATCATTTTTGTGAATGAGTTTTCTTTAGGTTAACAGATTTTCATCTGATTTGGGGGAAAGAAAAAGCTTTTGGCCAGGCCTGGTGGCTCACACCTGTAATCTCAGCACTTTGGGAGGCCGAGGCATGAGCCCAGAAGTTTGAGACTAGCCTGGGCAATTTAGTGAGACCCCATCTCTTCTAAAAATAAAAAAATAAAAATTAAAAAAAGCTGGGTGTGGTGGCACATGCCTATAGTTCCAGCTACTTGGGAGGCTGAGATGGGAGAATTGCCTGAATGTGAGAGGTGGAGGTTGCAGTGAGCAGAGATTGTGCCACTGCACTGCAGCCTGGGCGACAGTGAGTCCCTGTTTCAAAACAAAAAAAAACTCCACAAACTTTCAAGCCATTTTGAAAATATTCAGAAATTTTTTGTATAATATTTTATTAAGAACATTTTGTCTTCCTAGATTTCAAAAATATTTGCTGTTTATTTATTCGTTTTAAAAATAGACTTAAAAATTTTTTTTGAGAGATAAGGTCTTCTTTTGTTACCCAGGCTAGAATGTAATGGTGTGATCACAACTCACTATAACTTTAAACTCCTGGGCTCAAGCAGTTCTGCCTCAGCCTCCCAAGTAGTAAGCACTACAGGTGCACACCACTACGCTAGCTAATCTTTAAATTTTTCATAGAGATGGAATATTGCTCTGTTGCCCAGGCTGGTCTCAAACTCGTGACCTCAGTGATCCTCCCACCTTGGCCTCCCAGTACGCTGGAATTACAGGAGTGAGCCACTATACCTGGTCTAAAATAGACTTTGTTTTTTAGAGTAGTTTGAGTTCACAGCAGAATTGAACAGAAGGTAAAGAGACTTCCCAAATACCCATGTCCCCACATGTGTACAGCCTCCTCTACTATCTAAATCCCACATCAGAGTGTTAGAATAGAACCTATACTGGCACATCATTATCACCTAAAGTTCATAATGCAGTGTAAATTTTCCATGATCTTGGAAGGAATAATTTAAATCTCAAAATTCTGTTGTATATACTGCCTACAAAATGTTTTTCCTAGATGTGTGCATTTTGATTCCTTAGCTTATTTCTCCTTTAACTCTTTGAAAATGGCATAGAAAGTATATTTTTTGCTTTTCGCCCTTATATCTTTAAGTTTAACATTAAATGTCTTTGGAAAATATATTTTACTCTATGCCTCTCTTTTCTGTTTCTGTTGTACATTGGACATATCCTGAAAGGGATCCAGTTGTGTTCTAGGTCACATATGCGCATGCTTATAGAAACCAGACAGGTGATAGGAATGATCCAGGTGGGCTTGGGTGAGGCAAGACTGAATGTGTGGCCTATGTAAAGGTGTCAGCTCTAACTGACTGTTACTACACAGCAGGGCAAGCCTGGGGTGCCACATTTTCCAATTATTTAAAAAGAATTTTTAAAGAAAACCAAGGTGTTTTATGTAAGACTTTGTAATTTTACATCAGCCCTAATTAGAATCAAAGAAAACTGAGGGTCCAGCAACCCATGGACCACGAATTTCATTTATTTATCTTTATCAAGTCATTATTTCTATAATGATGAAATATGCTAGAGACTCTTCCAAGAGTTTTATAGAAATCAACTTGTTGAAGCCTTGAAAACCCCTTTGAGATTGGTACTTATATTATTCTCATTTGAGACATGATCCAAGTCAGATACAGAGGGGTAAGAATTCTAAAGGAGGTGGAATTCTAAGATGCTCACCAAGATTCTCACCCTCAGGTACCCCATTGATTCCCTTCCCTTGAGTATATGTGGGACCTGTGAGCATCATGGATACCGTTCTTGTGATTAATTACATCATATGGCAAAGGTGAAGGGAGTTTACAGATATCATTAAGGTCCCTAATCAGTTGACTTTGAGTTAGTCAAGAAGGAGATTATCTTTGGTGGGCCTCACCCAATCAGGTGAGAACTCTAAAAGAGGGCCCAAGTGGAGACTTGAAGCAGGAGAAATCTTATTCTTTTGACCTTGAAGAAGTGAACTGCCATGTTGTGGGGAGGGTTATGTGACAGGGAATGGCAGGTGGCTTCTAGGAGCAGAGGGTCCCAATCTTTTTTTGAGATAGAGTCTCGCTCTGTAGCCCAGGCTAGAGTGCAGTGGCATGAGCTGGGCTCACTACAACCTCTGCCTCCCGGGTCCTAGTTCAAGCAATTCTCCTGCCTCAGCGTCCTGAGTAGCTGGGATTACAGGCATATGCGACCATGCCCAGCTTATTTTTGTATTTTTAATAGAGATGGGGGTTTCACCATGTTGGCCAGGCTGGTCTTGAACTCCTGACCTCGTGATCCACCTGCCTCGGCCTCCCAAAGTGCTGGGATTACAGGCATGAGCCACTGCGCCTGGCCGAGGGTCCCAATCTTATAACTGCAAGGAACTGGGTTTTCAGCAACCAGTGAGCTTGAAAGTAGCCTGAGCCTTAGATGAAATCCTAGCCTTATGGGACCATGAGCAGAGGAGTTAATTACACCACAGAAACAGAGATATCATAAATACCTGTTGTTCTAAACAGCCAAGTTCCATGGTAATTGTGATGCGGCAGTGGAAAACTAATACATAGTCCTAGGATCACATTGCTGATGAGTGACAGATGCAGGGTTTGGATCCAGGTGCCCGACTACAGACCGTACTGTTGGGGATCGTTCAATGGCTCCTGATCCAGAGAACTCTGAACAAATAATGTTAAGAATTTTTAAGTTTCAACTCTTTTGTGAAAACAAAGTTTATATTCCATCTATGAAGTTCTGCTTTGTAAATCAGACCGTACTGTTGGGGATCGTTCAATGGCTCCTGATCCAGAGAACTCTGAACAAATAATGTTAAGAATTTTTAAGTTTCAACTCTTTTGTGAAAACAAAGTTTATATTCCATCTATGAAGTTCTGCTTCGTAAATCCACTTTTTTGCAACTCAGATTTATTTCTTCCAGTTTTTCTCTTTATTTTTTTCTCTTTACAAGTATATGTAACATGTAAAAATTAGTTTATTAAAAAGTAATACAACTTCTGTATTGTGAACTAATTTTAATATTGTCTTTATAATCTCTTAGGAATGTTACACACTGAGCATGTTAGAATATGTAAAGTATTTACTGAAAGCTCTTCGTGGTGTTATAGAAACCTTATTTTTGTTGATTCAAATTTTTTAAAGATGATGTAATATTTTAGAACTTGGCAGTTTAATTAATGTGGTTCACCTCAAATATTTTGACCTTCAAAATTTATAACTTGCCTTACATTTCAAAATCATGAGATAGAATTGATCTTTTTTCACTTTATCTTCATCTAGTTTCAAATATGTGGATGTGAAATGAGACCTGCTTAAATTAGTGGAGAGGACATGGTGTGGAATATAATGTACCAAGTAGGCAATAAAAATTCTAAGGAACATCTAATAGGCGTTTATCAGATCTTCTTATAGGCATTAATTTGATTGAATCCTAGATACTAATTATTAACGATTACTTAGATTCTGAAATTGGCTGAAATGCAGGCTTAAAAACAGTGTTCTATTTTGGAATGGGAAATAATCTTACAACACTAGTTTTAATCAGCATGCTCTTTAAAATACCAAGAGCTGTTCCTGGAGCATGATGCTGTGAGCATGGATTACTCATTAGGAGACCCAGATTCTTCTTGGGTCTTCTTCTGTGAATCTTTGTGGCCTGAGATACCTGGCTGTCTATTGTACTTTGTGTAAAAGAGATGTGACTGAATTCACATCTGTGATTGAAGACTATGTGTGCCATGTAAGAGAGAAGATTGTTTTAAGGATCAAATGAGAATGTATTGGAGAGAATTTTGAATATAAGGCGAGTTTAACTTTCAGTCTTTGCCTTTACTGGTATGATATGTTCATTGCTTTAATGGGCCAAAATGAGAAATAAAACTGCCACCTGCCCTGAACAGTGTGTGAAATATCTTCCATATGATGCTTTACTGCTTTCCTATTGGGTAGGATGTTCAAGGAGAGTTACTGAATGTCATTCATCTTACTGCTCTTTATCATCCTGGTATCCTGTATCTATGGATAAAGGAAACTTGGCTTCTTTTCTCATTTTTGATCCTAATTACCTACAGAATTATTGGTCATCCATTGACATTTGCAAAATAATTTTGCTGACCTAGATATTTGAGATAGTCTCTGAGATTTCATGAGAAGTGTTGGTAGCAGGACGCAGGTGGTCTGCTCCCTCTCATCCCTCAATGCCCTCTCCACTCCCTGTGGCTGCACATCATATTGCCTCACATACTCCCTGCTGCTCAGGATATCATCTCGTGTATGATAATCTACATGTTACATATGTATCACATATGCATGCCATACATATGTTACATAAGGATACGTAAATTAGGCTACTCAGGATATTGTCTCATATGTATTGTTTTTAGTCTTTCTAAGGATAATGTTTAGAAGCTAGATAAAGATTATTAGAACGTGACTTATCACCTGTCTTTACCATTGTCACTGGGATAAAATAGGTGACAAGGGTTCACAAATACTCCACAATGCTTTGGCTTATCATGGCTCTTTACTGCAATACTCACATTCTTTTCTTTATGACTTTGTGCCTTTGGCTGTTGCCTGAGGTACATGTTTTCTCAAATTCTTCCCACACTTTTCCCCAAGGTGGCCTTAACTAGACTATATGTGGCCCTGCCTTGGACTATGATTCATTTTATATACTTTATTTTTTATATATATTATAACAGATATGTATATTTTATAATAAAAATATTATGTCTTTGACATGGGAAGGAATCCCAGAGTCTGGGGCATATGTGTAGGAAGCCTTAGTCTACCTGTAACTCCTTCTGCTCAAACTATTTTTGGGTTTGGTAGCAACAAATATAAACATCCTGCAGTTTCCCATCCTTACCTTGTCTCCCCTTCGACGCCTCCTCCAAAGGTCTTGGTGACCTATAAAAGTTACTTTGAATTCACCAACTTCACCTATTCTGTTGCTTTTAACCTTCCATGATACAATCTCCTTCTCCAATACAGTGAATTCTTCCTTCGATCTGTGCCCTTCACACTATGTTTTTGATGCCTGATTAAAGAAATTATGGCACAACTATTCTCTGTAACTTTATGCAGAGTTACTATGGAATCATTAAAAATGTTTGTCTGTATATGCTGACATGGAAGGTCATCTTTAGTGGAAAAAGCAAGTTGCAGAATAGCATTTTCAGAGAAAGTCTGGTCTGTCTTTTGTTTTTTAAAAAAGAATACTCCAAATCCACACAAATACCAAAATTCATGAACCAGTTCTGTTTGTAGATACACATCAAAAAAGGTCTGCAAGGTAACAGCCCAGACCTTTCACTGTGGTGATCTCTGAGCAGAAAGAAAACCAAAAATACTTACTATTTGAGTGTCATGGACCTTCTTGTGACTCCAAATGATAAAACGTTTATTCCTACAGAAAGTATGTATATATACAGAATATTTTGCCAACAATTTTAGGGAATTTAGGAACTTTCCTTACTGTCCAAATCATTTTCCTGAATTTTAAGAATGAAATTGTATTGTGTATTAAGTGTAATTAACTAGTGTGTTTTAAGGCCAAATTTGTGATCTGATGGTCACTTTCTTTTTCTTTCTTTCTTTCTTTCTTTCTCTTTCTTTCTTTCTTTCTTTCTCCTTCTTTCTTTCTTTCTTTCTTTCTTTCTTTCTTTCTTTCTTTCTTTCTTTCTTTCTTTCTTTTTCTTTCTTTTTCTCTTCTCTTCTCTCCTCTCCTCTCCTCCTCTCCTCTCCTCTCCTTCTTTTCTTTTCTTTCCTCTTTTTTTTTAAAAGATGGGGTTTTTTCCTCTCCCCTCCCCTCCCCTCCCTTTTTTCTTTCTTCTTTTTTTTAAAGATGGGGTTTCACCATGGTGGCCAGGCTGGTTTTGAACTCCTGACCTCAGGTGATCCACCCATCTCGGCCTCCCAAAGTGCTAGGATTACAGGCATGAGCCACGATGCCCGGCTGATAGTCACATTTTTATAAGCTCTGTATATACTTCATAGTTATTGGATCCTTAAGACAATCAGTATTTGAGAACATAATTTTACTATTTTAAATTATTCCAGAGATTAATGGTATTATATGTATGTATGCTATTTGTTATTAAATGATTGATTTAACAACAAATTCTAATTATAAAATTGTTTCTGTGGACACATGGGATCTACTTTTCAATATATGTTTGATACACTTTCTGGGAATGCTTTAGGAATAGTATAGAGTTGCCTATATATATATCATTAGCATGAAACTCAGTAAGTATTAATAACTAAGAACCTGCTTTATCCCTACAAAGCTCAAATATTTATTTACACCTTTTTTCCACCAAGTGAAGGCCCACAAATAAAGCTATCTCTCCTCAAATCAAGGCTTAAATTATAGCATTTAATCAGCCTGTATTATGCAACATATATGTCAAAGATACTTGAAGGGATTCCCACTCACCAGCTTGAAGGGATGCTCTCTAACCAAACCTGGACAAATTGAACATTAAAATTAAAATGATAGAAACAAATTATAACCTGTTGAATGAAATAGGAAACCATGGCCAGGTGCTGTGGCTCACATCTGTAATTCAAGCACTTTGGGAGCCCAAGGCGGGAGGATCACCTGAAGTCAGGAGTTCAAGACCAGCCTGGCCAAGATAGTGAAACCCTGTCTCTGCTAAAAGTACAAAAATTAGCTGGGTGTGGTGGCACGTGCCTGTAGTTTCAGCTACTCAGGAGGCTGAGTCAGGAGAATCACTTTAACCTGGGAGGTGGAAGTTGCAGTGAGCTGAGATTGCGCCACTGCACTCCAGCCTGGGTGACAGAAACTCCA
>NW_016107373.1:3971659-4018554 GCF_001604975.1 Cebus imitator | reverse complement strand
TTAGTAGAGACGGGGTTTCACCATGTTGACCAGGATGGTCTTGATCTCTTGACCTCGTGATCCACCCGCCTCAGCCTCCCAAAGTGCTGGGATTACAGGCTTGAGCCACCGCGCCCGGCCTTCAGAGCCCTTTTATACTCTTAAATATGGAAGACTCCAAAGAGCTTTTGTTTACATAGGATACCATTATCAATGTTTATTACATTATAAACTGAAACTGTGAAACCTAAAAATAAATACGTAACTCTTTTAAAAATAACAATAAACCATTTACTTGTTAACACTATACATTTTGAGAGAAAATAGATATTGTGAAACAAAAAAAATTTAGTGAGAACAGCCACATTGTTTTATATTTACAAAATCTCTTTAATATCTAGCGTAATAAAACAGATTTGCGTATCTACTGCATTCAGTCTGCTGCAATTTGTTGTTTTGGTTGAATTTGAAGAAAATCTGGCTTTACATGGATGTGTAGTTGGAGAAGAGAAAGCTATTTTAATAGCTTCTTTGGATGATTGTGGATATTGTTTTGGTACATCAAAACATTCTAAGTGAAGGTTTCTTAAAAGTTAGTTGCAATATAGAATCTGAAATTATATCAATTTTTTATACTCAGTGGCATTAAAATATTAAAATTCATTGTTCTACCTCACAGTCTGAATAGGTCTTTTATTCATCATGACTTTGTAACTTTATGCATCGGTCACTTGGAAAATATTGGCTCCTGAATTTTGCAGCTCTTCCAAATGTTGACACAGTACCAAAGATAATCACAATTGCTAATATCACCCCCAGTCTTATCAGAAAAGTTTTTTCTCTTAAGCTTATGGGGGTGGATACAAGTTTTCCAAAACTCTTATCTTTCATTTAAAAACTCAGATCTTTTCATGGACAACAAATACTGTTGCTTGTTTTTCTTGAAGTAACAAACTCACCTCTTTCATTTTTGAGAATATGTCTGCCAAATTCAAATAAGTGTCGTTTTTCTGTCAGTTGTTCTTTCATATAAAGTGGTGTTGCGTGAAAAAAGGGGCTAATTCAGCTCACGACTCAATCACACAAATGCTTTTCCTCAAGACAGCTATTGTATCAGGAACACAGAAAAAGTGCTTCATGCATACTTTGCATTTTGTCACACAGAACATTAAAAAGATGGGTACTCAAATAGAGATTTAATAAAATTAATGATTTTCACTGCATCATCAAGGGATATTCTTAAATGAAACTGACTTTTTTCTTTTTTACTACAAGTATGTGAAGAATACAGCGACTTCCAATACAGCCAGGTGCCACTGCTTTGATTCTTGTTTAGGCTTTAGCAGTTTTTACCCACCATGGCTTTTGTCAATATAGTGAAGAAAGCCGAAAATGTCAGTATTTTTGACTCTCAGGAAGGGATTATGGATGAGATTTTGAGAACTACTACATCAAAATATTTTTGGGTGCTGGGCTTCACATTAGCAATTTAATCTAAAATGATTCAGGGGAAAAAGTGTACTTGTAGAGTATATGCAGCTTTCCTGGTTTGAGATTATTTCAAAATTTAAAAAACAACATGACCTTTCAATTGCTGAAAACTGGTATTTGTGAGAATACTTATTTTTAACTTCAGCAATATATGTACCAGTAAGTTCTTGTACAGATTAGATAATGTTATCTGGCAGCATTCTTAGCGTATAGTCGATGCTCAGAAATTGATAACTGTAATGATCATTACTCCTGTTTTGTTGGTAGAATATTAGCTATATCTCTACACATTTTATATGGTAACTCTGTGTTTTTTAGGGTATTCTAGGGTGAAAATGACTTGTGTCAAGTTCTTTGTTTTTTGTTTGTTTTTTGAGACAGAGTCTTGCTCTGTCACCGAGGCTGGAATGTGGTGGCAATCTTGGCCCTCACTGCAATTTCTGCCTCCTGGGTTCAAGTGATTCTCATGCCTCAGCCTCCAGAGTAGCTGGGATTACAGGTGTGTGCCACCACGCCATGCTAATTTTTGTATTTTTAGTAGACACAGGGTTTCAGCATGTTGGCCAGGCTGGTCATGAGCTACCAACCTAGATGATCCGCCCATCACTGCCTCTCAAAGTGCTGGGATTACAGGTGTGAGCCACCTTGCCTGGACGTCAAATTCTTATTCTTTGTTCTGAAGGTATTGGAGAACGAGACTGTGTATCAACTGCCTTTGCTTTTATTTTGTATTTATATGTAAAAACTATGCTCTTTTGATAAATAAAGAAAGGGGTGTTTTCTGTAAACAGAAAGATTATTCCACTCTTGACAAAATATTGTTTAACTATATTGATCTAAGTGTAAATGGCAATAAAGTAAATACTTGGCCAGTCGCGGTGGCTCACGGCTATAATCCCAGCACTTTGGGAAGCCGAGGCAGGTGGATCACCTGCGGTCAGGAGTTCAAGACCAGCCTGGCCAACATGGTGAAACCCCATCTCTACTAAAATACAAAAATTAGCTGGGTGTGATGGCACATGCCTGTAGTCCCAGCTACTTGGGAGGTGGAGGGAGGAGAATTGCTTGAACCCAGAAGGCAGAGGTTGCAGTGAGTTGGGATCACACCACTGCACTCCAGCCTGGGAGACAGAGCATGACTCCATCTTGGAAAAAAAATTATAATAATTAAAAAAATAATAAATACTCATCTCAGTAGCAATTTTAAATTTCATGGTGATTTTTCTGTCCCAAAGTTCCCATTTTTTTAAAAAAGAAATAAAATCAACTATTAAGCTTCTTTTTTCTAACTACCAAAGTCGGAGACCCAGACCTTGAAAAGAGTACTTTTTTCCTGTGGCAAGATTTTACAAAACCAGAGTGGAATCTTGTAAGAACAAAGTGACAGGTTGAAATAAAAAGAGGTTACTTTTTTAAAAATTAGCTCAATCAGCATTTTTAGAATAAAGGTACTGTGTGATATTTGACTTCTAATTAATTTTAGCTATCTTTATGTTTGAAAGAAGGGAGAAATAGTATGGTGGGCTACAAAAATATCTCTTTTTGCTTTCTAACTTGATTTGTAGGTCACGGTTATCCTGCGTGGAAAATTGGTCAGCTCTGGCCCAAATCTTCTTGGTAGTCATTTCATTTTTCAAGCTAGCAAAGAGAGAAGTAACTTACCTCAAGAAAAGACTCGTTTTACTAAAAAATAGCAGAGAGAAACATTTCATATGATTTAAAAAATGCTGAGACATAATCACAGGAACATTGCCTTGTATGCAGAACTAGAAAGACTGTTTTAGCTGTAAAATATGATGTTTCAATAACCAGATTTCTAAAGCAAAGGTATAAAACCATTGTGTTCTCTCTCTTCTTAGAGCTGTTTGTCTGCTCAGTTGTACAGTCCTGCGGGCTGTCACTCAGAAGTCCCTCCCAGCCCAGCCTGCCTTCCTCTTCCCACTGCTGTCTCTCTCTCCATGGGACCCTCCTCTCTCACGGGACTAATGAAGCAGATGCTTTGTTCTCTGCCTGCCACCTGCCGCTTTTTATAACAAGCTGTGTATCCTCTACTCTGCCACTGTCATTTCCTTCCTCAAAAAAAAGAAGTGTGATCTTGTAACGTCCCAGTTTAATAACCTCTGCTAAGTAATTATAACACACGGGAGGAAATATAAACTTGTTATAGGGCCGATTCCATAGCCCTGTGACCTGTGCATTTGCATGGGGCCCCACACTTACAAGGGTCCGTATTTGGTTTAGTGCTCTGCTGTTGCCATCTTGAAATTCTTAATAACTTTTGAACATGGGACCCCACATTTTTATTTTACACTGGGTCCCACAAATTAAGTAACCAGTCCTATTTGTTATCTTGGATCATACAACCTCCACCAGCTCTCTTCTACAAATTTTCTTTCCACTTCTCCCTGTGCATCACATATGCCATCTACAGGGATTCCTAAAACATGCTGTGTTTTCTCCACTTTCTGGTTTTGCCTACATATGCCTTTTCTTTGCAGGGCCGTTTCCTACTCTTCACCAAAAGCTCCACACAAATGTTATCTACTATGTAAAATAGCGCTCTGCAAGCACGAGTTGCTTTCCTTTTGATGCTTTGTTTATATTTATTAGAGCAGCAATTGGGTTTACACATATCTCCTTCATCAAAATATAACTTATTTGAAGGTATTTGTTATTATCCTCAGGGTGAAACCTGACACCATGAATACTACCTAGTATGTGTTTCTCGAATTTATTCAATCAAAACATTTATTGAGCTCCTATAAAGTACCAGGTACTGTTGGGCTTTGAATATACAGTAGTAAAGAGCAAAAAACAGACACAGATACTGCCCTCATAGAGCTTACAGTTTAGGGAGATGCTGTGCCAGGTTGCAGTTGCCTGTGCCTCTGAATAAATGAATAAATGAATGAGCACATGGGCCTTGGTTTAGAATGGGAAATCTTTTGTCTCTTTGGCTAGCAGTGGTGTTATAATGTTATGAGACCTAGAGTACTGAGAATTTTACATTCGAAAGCTGACCTATGTCATTTAGTGACATTAAGGGAAGGGTGGGCCAGGAGTGGTGGTTTCACACCTGTAATCCCAGCACTTTGGGAGCTCAAAGCAGGCAGATCACTTGAGCCCAGGAGTTTGAGACCAACCTGGGCAATATGACAAAATCCCCAAAATTAGATGGGCATGGTGGCATCACCTGTGGTCCCAGCTACATGGGAGGCTAAGATGGGAGGATCTCTTGAACCCAGAAGGTCCAAGCTGCAGTGAGCCATGACTGTGCCACTGCACTCTAGCCTGGGTGATAGACTGAGACACTGTCCCACCACCCTCTGCCCCCCCCCAAAAGAAGAGAGAGAAGGGTGACTGTCAGCAAGATTCCCAGGCTTTCATCAAATCTGAGATACCATTGATCATGAAGCAACGATGCAGCTTATAACACTAAGAAAAAGAATTCACCAATTAAACTGACTTGCCATCAATCATAAAACACCTTGATTTCAGAGATGAAAGTGAATTAAAATGTACATCTTGGAAGAGATAACATACAATAATTTAAAGGTTAATTACAAGCAAATTGAGTCAAGGAAATACTTGGACGCTAAAGGCAAGGCTAAAAATAGTACATCATAACCATCGATTCCACAGATGATATGGTAATAAATGAATCCATTTGTAAAGTAGAGCCAGATGTTCATGTTGGCTTTAAAAAGAATATGCAGCTGATGCAAGGGGGTAAGAGTTAATAATACAGATTATACCTACAGAAGCCTTTGCAATTAAGGGAAAAACTACTATTTGTCAAGCAGCCACCTTTGTAGACACTGGCAGATACTGGAGTCCCCCCATGTCTGCAGGGATATTCCACAAGATCCCCAGTAAATGCTTGAAATTGTGGATAGTCTGAACCCTATATACCTATATAGGCTCTCTCTTTTTTTTTTTTAATCTGATAACCGAGAGAGCTACTAAGAGACGAAAGAGTGGGTGGCATGTACAGCATGGATATGCTGGGCAAAGGTATAATTCACATTCAGAGCAGGACAGTGCAAGATTTCATCATGTTAATCAGAATAGCTTGCAATTTAAAACTTAGGAATTATTATGGGCCAGGTGCAGTGGTCTGCCCTGTAATCCCAGCACTTTGGGAGGCCAAGGCAGGCAGATTACCTGAGATCAGGAGTTCAAGACCAGCCTGGTCAACATGGTGAATCCCTGTCTCTGCTAAAAATACAAAAAAATTAGCTGGGCGTGGTAGTGGGTGCCTGTAATCTCCCAACTACTTGGGAGGCTGAGGCAGGGGAATCTCTTGAACTTGGAAGGCGGAGGCCACAGTGAGCTGAGGTCACACCATTGCACTCCAGCCTGGGCAACAAGAGCGAAACTACATCTAAAAAAACAACAAAAAAGAACTGTGTAGGGTAGGTATTATTTTTTGTGGTTTTATAGGCTAAGAAGTGGTATTCTTGAAAGTTCAAAGACTTGAGTGAAGGGCCTTCGGCCAACTACCAGTTGAGTTGGCACTCAAGTGCAGGGCTTCTAACAGCATCCTAGGCTCTTCCAGTGAACTCTGCATTCGTATTGCTAGCAGTAGCATCTTGGAATCTTAAGTGTAGCAATGTTAAGAATAATATTTTGGGTTGGGAACAGTAGCTCATGCCTCTAATCTCAGCACTTTGGGAGGCCAAGGTGGGCGGATCACCTCAGGTCAGGAGTTCGAGACCAGCCTGGCCAACATGACAAAACCCTGGCTCTACTAAAAATACAAAACTTAGCTTGGCATGGTGGTGGGTGCCTGTAATCCTAGCTACTTGGGAGACTGAGGCAGGAGAATTGCTTGAACCTGGGAGACAGAAGTTGCAGTGAGCTGCGATCACGCCACTGCACTCCAGCCTGGGTGACAGAGTGAGACTGTGTCTCAAAAAAAAAAGAAGAATATTTTGCCTTTTTCTCCTCTCAAAAAATAGAATTCAAGTGCTTCTATTGATCTTTTGCTTACCAAGTGAAGAAAATGAACATCGTTATATGAAAATGTCTTCAAGAGTGGTTTGTCTGAGAGTCTACAAAGCCTGAACCAAGTGTAGAACTTGGAGATTTCAAAAGGATGGAACCCATTCACGTCCTATCACTAGAACAGATTCATGCAGCATAAGGTTTTTATTTATTGCAGGTGGTTGTTCTAGTTAAAGAGGTTATAATGAATAAAATATAATAACCTTGGCTTAAAATAAAGAAATGTTTGGTTTGAGACAGAATCCTGATGAGCTGTGATTAATTTTTTGGCTTGACTGAAAGTGGGTCTCTTCATGTGAGATTAAAATTGTCATGAATATTTTTCCAAGGGCAACATAAAAAAGGAAATGGACCATTATTTGTGTAGCATCTCTGATAATTGTAATTAAATGGGCCTTAAAAACAGAGTCAGATCAATTATTCCCTTCTAGGACACAATCACCTTCTCCAAAGCCATATAAGGCAGGCTTTCTTTGTTGGGGGATGTCTCACCCCAAGGGATAGGGATGTAACAGTTATGGTAAGGCCTGGGAGTAGTGGGGAAAGAAGGCAGGAAAAGGAGGGAATTGGAGAGAAACTGGTTGGGGGACTTTGTTTTTTCTTTTCCCGTTAAAATTGAGAAAGTACAAAAGACTTGTATCTTTTAAATCTCTAAATACTGTAAAACATAATTTTATATGAAAATGGAGAGGTTTTTTAAAAAGCATGCAAGACATTTTTATGGTTACAAACTGTATTTTATGAATTTAGCTTTAAGAAGCTAAAATTGGTACGCACTGAATATAGTGCTATTTCTATAAGAGTCTCCTTTCCCCAACTCATTATCTTTTCCAAGACTGGAATAAGGGAGATTGGTGCGTGACTAAAATATCCTCAGCCTTCATATATGTGCCCCAGAGCCAAGCTCCTGGAGTACTTATTCATGAGATGGGATGGTTTCTAAGGTTTCTTCTAACTCTAAAATGTTTGAATTTATATGAGAATGCTAGTTCAGACCCATGTATGACAGATGGAGGAACTGAATTGTCTCTCAACTTTACTTTTCTTTTCTTTCTTTCTTTCTTTTTTTTTTTTGAGAGCTGGAGTCTTGCTGTGTTGTCCTAGCTGGTCTCAAACTGCAGGGCTCAAGTGATCCTCTCCCTTCAGCCTCCAGAGAAGGTGGGACTACAGGTGTGCACCACCACACCCCACCCTAGCTTACATTTTAAGATGAATAATGTTATGTCTTATACAGACATCTCTTACAGTGTGTAAGAAATGTGATTTCTATAGGGAGGAATTGAAGAAGTATTGAGAAGATGATTTTAATAAATCAGCTGTGTTGGCCTAGCTTTATTTACTTATTTAACAAACATTGAGCAGAATGACCTCTGCTTTATGCCAGACACGGTGGTAGCTGCAGGGAATACAAAGATGACAAAGATACAAAGTCCCTGTTTAAGGAACAGAGACTCTTTGCTTAATGTATTAAGTGCCTGGTAGGGTTATATAGAAGGTCTCTAGGAGCACAGCAGAGAGTGGAAATAGCTTTACCTGGGAGGAAATTGAAATAGTGAAAAATATGTCCATGGATGGGGTAATATGACTTGAATCTTAAAAGAATGTTATAGTATGGAAAAAGTGGGGAAGGGTGAATGTGGCAGGACTTTCATAATGGATAGTACTTGAAACTTACAGGGGAAAGCAGGCTGTTTATTTGGAGCAGATGTAGGGAAAAAGGAGAAGCAACATAAATATTTTGGTTTTATTAATAGAAAAAAACACAAATAACACACAAGTTTATGTAGTATAGATTAGACTTCTTTTCGAACATTCCCAGAGTTAACATCCCAAGCCACCTAGGGGAAAAACTTGAGGAAAGTCCTTCTAAAATCTATAAAACTATTGTTAGAGAAAGAGAAATTTAAAAGGAGATGCCAATTTGTTAAGCAAAATGAAAATAATGATGGCTGCGCTGGAAGTACAATAAATATAAGGCCGTTCTGAATATATTTATCACCTTTCTTGGCTCATACCTAAAAATGTGTCAGTTTTAATATTGAGAAGTGTTTTTAGCAGCATCTTGAGACTATCTGTGGGTTCAGTTCCTTTTCTGTCAATCCCAGCCTTGACCTTGAATGAATTCTAGATACTCTGTGTCTTAAACAACAGTGTGACTGGAGGAGTGGGGCATGTGCTTTTGCAGGTGATGGAATGGCTTGAGGCCAATGGGGAGATTCATTACTCTATAGCACTATAGTTATACATAATATTTGCTCTCTGTTTTTCTACAGTTGTAGTTATCTGGTTTTCAGTGGAACAGTAGATAGAAAGGGAATGAAATACTATCAGTGCAGCTTAGCTTCATATTCCCCACTTTTTATACCAGAGTTGCATTTCTGCCTCAATTTCTAGTTAGTGGATTTTCTTGAGCAGTTCAGACCAGAGTTTTTTTCTTCTTGGTGTTTGGTCTTAGCCACTAGGCTGAGAGGCAGTGGGCCAAGACCATCTGAGATATAAAGTTGGGATGGGTCATGGCTATATGTAGCCACAAATGTAAGTAGTGGGATGCCAGCTCATCCAATTTCAAATACTGAATGACTTGTCAATAGACATCAATAGCATTGAGTATCTGTTTATGATGGTGTATACTCTTCTCATCATGGAATTCTTTAAGAATTCGCAACCACAAGATTTTACTGTGAGACATTTAAACAAAACATTTGAATAAATGGAGAGCCCAGAGGTAATGCCACATTGTCATTCATAAATTTAATTGAAATGTTTAATGTAATCCCAATAAAAACTGAGATGAAACAGGTGAGGATAAGTAATAAATTTTTTAAGACAAAGAACAGTGACGTAGACTTTACTCCTAGAAGCATCAAAACCCATTTTAGAGCTCAAATAACTAAAATGAGGGCATTGTGAAAGAACAGAAAAATAATATCATAAACAGACTGTACTTCTGGAATCAGAATCTTGTAGGTATAAGCTGTTTAATCACTTTAAACCTTCACCTGGATCAGCCATTGGATGAGGATGCTCTGGAAAGAGCGTGATCTTGGACAGGGCAACTCTGCAGTTGAGGCTGACACCCAAAAGCTGTCTGCTGGTGATACTCTCACAGTTAGGGCAACATGAGTTTCCTTGAAGTGGGAATTGGGTGGTTCGTATCATGTTCATTGCAACCTCCAAATCCAATTGTTTGCATATCTTTATCCTACACACTTGTAGGACATTGATTTTAACTTATTTCAACTCTACTGTGGAAAAAAGATAGAGGCTGTGTCATTTCTTAGATCTTTGTAATGGGGCAAGGATCAGAGTCCCAGAAAAAGTATTACTCCAGAGGCTTTGGTAAATGCTTATTCTTCCCTGGCAGTGGGCTGTTGCTGAGTTGTAGACTGGTGGTTTTATGAAAAAACAGGTTGGGGAGGTGTGAAGGTGGAAATGAGGGCTGTGTTATAAGTATCTGGTATCTGCTTCTGTTCTGAGTGCTTAATTCACCCTGTGCTGATGTTTAAAGTTAGAGGATTCTTGCTCATTTGTCTTGCCTTCTGTTGGCAGGGTCTCATGCAGCGTAATAGGATATGGGAAGGGGGAAATGCCTAGATTTACTTCCAGGCTGGTTTCCAGGTTCCGAGCCCAAGCCTCCTGAGTAGCTGGGACTACAGGTACACACCATCATTCTCGGCTTTTCCTTTTTAGCATAGGCCAGCTACCTCCCACCTTTGCCTTCTAGAACCTCCATTATAATTCTTATTCAATTGCCTTGGCCCAGAAAGAGACAGTTCCTGTCCTATTCTTATATATGCACAGGTATTTTTGATTCACAGAACTTGATGGTGGAGGTGGAGGCAGTTCATGGAATTCTGAAAGCCCACCCATGCCCCTGGTCAAGAGCATGCATGTACCATAGTCCTTGGAAAGGAAACATAGTGGGAATCTGCTGGATTCTTCTGGGGGAATTGTTCTCTATATAAAAGGAACATATCACAGAGACATACGATTTCTGCCTCCAAGCACTGTTATCTACATGCGATGCATGGAATGGCAATGGCCCTTCAGAAAAGGAGCCAGCCTAAGGGAAAAGAGAGAAGGGTGGGAAGATCCCAAATCATTTGTGCCATTGTTGAGCAACTGAACAAAACCGAACCAAGTCCTTGTCTTTTTGAAGCTTAATTTGAGTCAGGACATATAGACAAGCATGTACGTTATTAAAATACACTACATAGTATATTAGCAGACAGCAAGGACAATGGAATAAAATAAAGCAGGGAAGGGCATGAGGAGTGCCAGGGGAGGGTGGTTGCATTTAATAAAGGGTGGGCAAGGAAGGCTTCTCTGAGAAGGTAACATTTGCTCAAGGGCCCAACAGAGACAAGGGTTGTGGAAGAGCATTCCAAACATAGGAAACTGTAAGTGTAAGTCCTGAGTGTACATGGACAACATTCTGTCTTTAAACACCTGCTAGGGTCTCCTATGGCTAGAACTGAGGAGCAATGGGGAGAGTAGATGGAGGTGAGTTCAGCCTAACAAACTCACGCTGTTTATTAGACTGTTGCCAAAGCCTTTGACTCTTACTCTAAGTGAGATGGAAATCTCTGGAGGTTTGTGAAGAGGTGGGTGTGATGGTCTGACCTATGTGAAAAAGAAAAAGCTGGGAACAATGAGGTGTGCCTGTAGGCCCAGTACCAAGAATGCTTGAGCCCAGGCTTGAGACCCCATCTCTTAAAAAAAAAAAAAAAGAAAAGAAAAGCTCACAATAGAGGCAATGAAGAAAAATTGTTTTTGTAAAAAAAAGGCAGTGTTCACTCTATTAGAACATGATTCTTGGAAACCTAGGAACAAGTTCAGAAATTTTAATTAACCTGAAAAACTTGTAGCAGAAGCCATTTTGCCTATCCTAATATGAATACAAAGAAGAGCTAGCTTTGGTTTGTTACTAAATAACGTTCTTTGTGAAAGTGTCATTGAATCTTTTTAGCAACATATCTAAACAAAACTCTACAATGTGAGTATGTACATTCAGCAAATCCTGTGAGTTACTGAAGAGTGAATTTGGTTCAGGAGTTGTGAGGTGGCTCTTACTGATAGAAAATTTCCTCAATGTCAATACATAGTACTAGTGTGGAAAAACACTTTGCTTTTCAAAATAAATAGATAAATTTACCTTATGTTATTCTTGAATGAAGTTTTTAATTTTAAAAAAAGGTATTTTTAACCTTTTGTTTGGGGCTTTTTTTTCCCCTGTGAATCTGTGGCTATAACAAAGTCAGCGTTCTTTATTTACTGGAGGTAAATTCTGTGAAACGTTTATAGTAGATATGTTGGACTCACTATTGTGAAATCACAGCTCTGTGTCTGACTTCCCATTACATGAACACACATATAACTCATTTATATTAGAAAAGTAAGTATACCGTTAATACCAAATAAGGTATTTTCTGGGTCAATTCTTCTCTTCAGTTTATTCATGGATTTCTACCTAGGTCAGTACTTTTCATTGAGTCTAACTCAGAATCAGATCTCTCATGAACCAGCTCTTTAGCTTTAGACAGAAATCCTGTTAGGTCAGGAACAGATACTTCCTACGAGGATTAATCCTGCATGCTCTGTGATGAGCTGACATTGACTTTGACTGAAGAAAGATTTATTTTTGGAAGCAGGATTTTAAAATGAATTCTTTTGAATTCTCAGCAAGTTCTAAAGAATGAGCATTTCTAGTTCACTGGACTAGTAAACCGAATGGAGATGGTTGAGGAGAGAGAGAGAGACTAACCTTTATAGAATGCTGTCTGCATACCATAGGTATCATGTGAGCCTTACATCATCAGTTGGGTAGAGTTACTTTCATTTTCACCAGAGGAGGCTGAGACTCAAAGAGGATGTGTGACTTGCTTAAAGTCACACATTTTGCAAATATGTGTGGAAATGAAATTGGTGCTCATGTCTGTGTGACTCAAAGCCTGTGCTGTCTTTACAGGGGCGGACTAGTGAAGGCAAAAGTAAATATTCTGCATTAATTCAGATGAGATTTGTTTCTCCAGGGTCTCATTTCTGAAGCCGTTATTTTCATCAGCACTGTTTGGAGACTTGTGCAAAGTAGAACACTGAGGTCTTTCTTGTGTCACTTTATGGCTTTATTACTGCGCATTTTGTGTGGATTTTAAAATGTAGTGACTGTTAACTATTAACTAAGCTCCCAAATTATAATAAGACCACATTCATTTATTTCCACTGTGATCAGATAGACTTTTTGTTTTAATATATCACACTTTAAAATATTTTACAACACAAAGACTTCTTCCTGAAGTTTCAAAGCAGCAATTTACAATTAATATTTAAAGAGTATATAACTTTGGCCAGATACAGTGGCTCACGCCTGTAATCCCAGCATTTTGGGAGGCCAAGGTGGGTGGATCACAAGGTCAGGAGTTTGAGGGCAGCCTGACCAACATGGTAAAACCCCATCTCTACTAAAAATAGAAAAATTAGCCAGGCGTGGTGGTGTGCGCCTGTAATCCCAGCTGCTTAGGAGGCTGAGGCAGGAGAATCACTTGAACCCAGGAGGCAGAGGTTGTAGTGAGCCAAGAATATGATACTGCACTCCAGCCTGGGTGAGAGAGTGAGAGTCCACCTCAAAAAAGAAAAAAAGTATATAACTTTATGATATGAATTATGTTGTATTATTTGTACCTACGGGTCTAAAAGTAGTTCTCATTATTGATTTACAAAAGAGCTGATTAAGGAGCGTTCAGCCAGCTGTCTGTGATGACATTGGAATTTTTATTGCAGAACTAATGTGTTGCCTCTATATCATCTCTTAGGTGGTCTCATGATTGCTTAAAATTATCCTGGTCTAACTTTTATATCAAATTGGGTGGGAGGAAAGATCTGAAAGGATAATTCTATCAAATGCTTTAGTTCTCATTGCCATGTATTAATTTTCCCTATCTCTCCCCATTTGTGTTTTCTTTTTCCCTAGAAGAAAAATTCAAAGTGGAGACAAGAACCATTGCTGTTGACTTTGCATCAGAAGACATTTATGATAAAATTGAAACAGGCTTGGCTGGTCTTGAAATCGGCATCTTAGGTTTGTATTTTTGCCACATTTATAGATTCTTGTATTTATTATTTTACTTTATGATTTTACATCGTCTCTTTGGATGTTAGATGGTAAAATGACTAGTGAAAAAATTGTCTTATGATTACATAAGATAATGATTAATATCATTAGATGACATTAATTTATGCATTTGAATCTCTGTTTTTAGTTCTATATTAACAACGTACAGTTTTGGTTATTTTTCTTGTTATTTCTTTTATTCTCTTTCTATATTTAGATATACTGTTATCCCTCAATATCTATGGGTATAGGTTCCAGGACCTCTGCAGATGCTCAAGTTCCTTATATAAAATTCTTTAGTATTTGCAAATAGCTTATGTACATTCTTCTGTATACTTTAAATCATCTCTGGATTACTTATAATACCTAAAGCAATGCCTACACATCACTTCACTTGTGCAGATTTAATGTAGTATTAGACACACTGGTAAACTCAAGTTTTGCTTTTTGGAATTTTGTGGAATTTTTTTCCCCCAATATTTTTGATTTGTCTCTTTTCTCCCCCAATATTTTTGATTCACTGTTGGTTGAATCCATAAATGTGGAGCCACAGATAATAGGGCTGATGGTAGTTATATGGTAATAATCCTTTAAGGTGGATGGTGCTGACTCATTTACATACAGTTGAGGAAATGAAGCTTAGAATAGTTTATTCAGCCTTTTGTTCACTATTACCCCCCGAGAAGACTTTTTAGAGATTTCCCCTAATCTAACTCTCATGAAATTTTAATACCACAAATACACTCTGTATCTGATTATATACTACATGTATATCTCTGCTTTAAACAAAAATAAAAATAAGATTCCCACCCACCCTGACCAAATTTCATCTGCTCTGGAGCTCTGCCCCAGGTGAAAATGTGTTGTTTAGAGAGATTAGTGATTTGCCTAAGGGCACATAAATATTGTGTGGTTCAGCTGGGGTTCAGTCTTTCATTTGTTTTTTCTAAGTCTTATACCCCTTTTTGTTACAGTTGAGCTACCTTGCTCTTATTACCAGGAACAAATGCTTTTATTTAGATAATCAGAATATTGCACTTTGTTATGGAAACATTTCACCAGAAAATTTTATAGGAAAAAAATGGGCTTTGTTAGCTTTCCCACCACTCTTTGAGAGTCATTTCTAGAAAGAAACAGGGCATCTAGTTTAAAAAAAACTAAACTTCCTCATTATATCTGTTTATCTCACTGCCAAAATTGGTGAGAACCAGCTAATTGCCATTGTTTGTTTAGTTGGGCTTTAAAAGGAGGATAAATTAAGTTCTTTTTTTTTTTTTTAAACATTTTCTAACATTTCTATAGTCATAAAGACCCTATCTCCCTTCCTCATTCTATAAAAGAATGGTCTTTTACATAGTTTCCATAATAGGTAAGACAGTTGTTAAAAGTCAATTAGACAAGTATAGCCCCACATAGTACTGTTGCACCTAGGTTTAACCCTGGCTTACACATGCTATCCTTTCTCAGCTCCTGCCCGGTCCGTATCACACATCACCATGCCACATATACCAACATCACTACTCCCTCACTTATAGGAAAACCAGTGGGCAAAAATGAATGAAAACACAGGTCCAGTTTTTGCCTTTGTGTCTGCGTGTTCTTCTCTAGATATATGTATTGCTGGGAGTCCTTCACAATTTCCTTTTTCTTAGCCTAGATCTGAAATACATAAAGCAACACCAACATCTATAAAAAGTCTTGACTTCCTCAGCCTAGATCTGGAATACATAAGTCAGCACTCACATCTGTAAAAATCCGAATCAACAATCATAACTTACCAGTTAGTATGGAAACTGTCATGGTTCATCTTAACCTCCTTTCAAACTAGCGATGGACTAGGGGATAAAGGCTGGCTTAGGCTGGAAGGGAGATTAAGAATCCCTAATGAATGGAGACTGAGGGAGAAATTCTTACAACTTTTCTTGAACTTGTGCTCTTGGAGAATGACTTACTTTCAGAAATAGTTAAATTCATCCTAGTTGTGTTTAGTTTTGCAGAAGTTTTAGCTGCTTTTAAAAATGGAAACTATAGATGCTCTGGGGCTATGGCATTGGCAATGGAAAATGTTGACCGTCGGGTTGCCACAGGGCTGAAGTGTTGTACAAGGTACTCTTTAGCTGTTCTTTCCTGCCCACTATGTGGAAAGGCTTCAATATGAGTTTAGGCATGATAGATCTATTTTTTTTTTTTTTTTTTTTTTTTTTTTTTTTTTTTGAGACGGAGTTTCACTCTTGTTACCCAGGCTGGAGTGCAATGGCGCGATCTCGGCTCACCGCAACCTCCACCTCCTGGGTTTAGGCAATTCTCCTGCCTCAACCTCCTGAGTAGCTGGGATTACAGGCACGCGCCACCATGCCCAGCTAATGTTTTGTATTTTTTTTTTTAGTAGAGACGGGATTTCACCATGTTGACCAGGATGGTCTCGATCTCTTGACCTCGTGATCCACCTGCCTCGGCCTCCCAAAGTGCTGGGATTATAGGCTTGAGCCACCGCGCCCGGCCCTGATAGATCTATTAAGGATGAGCATACAGGAAGCATGGTCTCTAAACACTTTTTCCCCATTTCTAGAATCCTAGCACTTGTATCAATACATAAGCACTGATATTTAGACATAAGGACTGATATTTTCCGAAGCCTCATAGGCTAATGAACCATTGTTTTAATAGCCTAGTTCTTTAGTAAGTTGCAGTTAGTTAACACTTTGTGTCCCTCCTCATTCATTCATTCATCAATCAGTGAACTAGAGATAAAACAATAAACAAGACAGCTATACTGAGCCGGGTGCAGTGGCTCATGCCTATAATCCCAGCACTTTGGGAGGCTAAGGCAGGCGGATCACCTGAGGTCAGGAGTTCAAGACCCACCTTGCCAACATGGCGAAACCCCATCTCTACTAAAAATGCAAAAATTAGCTGTGCAGGGTTGCACACACCTGTAGTCTCAGCTACTCAGGAGGCTGAGGCAGGAGAATCTCTTGAACCTGGGAGACAGAGGTTGCAGTGAGCTGAGATCGCACCATTGCCATTTAGCCTGGGTGACAGAGTGAGACTCTATTTAAAAAAAAAAAGAGAAAACTATACTGCATTATTTATGTAATGTAATGTTCTAATAGGAAAGATAACACAGAAAAAAATAGTTACCTCTCGGATAAGTGTTTTGAATAGGGAAGGATAGGGTGTAATAAGAGTATATGGGGGACAGGGGAGTTGGTACAGGAAAAAATGATGGTAACTCGGTCTAGCCAGAGGGGTAGGAAAAAGGACGATTCCAGAAACATTTAGGAAGTAGACAAAGCAGGACTTTGTAAGAGATTCCAAGTGGGAAGAAGGAGAAGAGAGAATATGGATGACTTTTAGGTTCTGGCTTGAGCATCTGCATCAACACTGCCATTTACTAACATGGAGAATCCTTGAGGAGGAGCCTTTTGGGGAGTGAAGGTAATTTAAGTCCGGGGTTCCTCTAAAATGTCTAATTTGGCTTGTTAAGTTGATAGTTGGACACACACACATATATATGTTTCAGTAGAGCTCTGTTCTACAGATACAGTTTGGAGATTAGTCATGTATGAATAGTAATTGCATTGAAGCAGTGGGCCTGGAGATCATCCAAGGAGAATGGAGATAATGAAAAGAGAAAACTGAAGACAGAGCTCTTGAGTTCCCTTCCTTCTCATCAAAGGCTGCCTGGAATGGATAGCGTGAAGTGGGGAATAGTTTTCTGCATGAACTCAGCACTGTCCAACAGAAATGTAACATAAGCCACATAGTAATTTTAGCTTTTCTAATAGCCACATTTTTTTAAAGTAAAAAGAAATAGGTGAAGTTAATTTTAATGTACTTTATTTTAGCCTACTATATCTAAAACATTAATATTTCAATATATAATCAATACAAAAAAATTAAAATATTTTGCATTCTTTTAATACTAAGTTTTTGACATCAAGGATGTGTTTTACACTTAATAGCATATCTCAATTCAGACTAGCCACACTTTCAGCGCTCGGTAGCCACATGTTGCCATTGGTTACTATATTTGACATCTCAGCTCTAGTTCACCTTGGCCATCTCTCATCCTCAGTTTGTATGAGAGAATCGAAGTATAATTTCTCGATTTTTCTTATGCTTTTAAGCAGTGGTTCTTAACCAAGGACAATTTTGCAGTGTACGGCAGTGTTCAGAGACATTTCTGATTGTCCTTGGCTAGGGGAGGGTGGTTCTACTGTCTCCTAGCGGGTAAATGTTAAGGATGCTACTCAGCATCCTACAATGTGTATAGGACAGCCCCCACAGCAAAGAATGATCATTCCAAAATGTCAGTAGTCCTGAGGTTGAGAAACCCTGCTTTAAAGTTATACTGTCTTTAAACAGTTCAGATTGGATACTTATTGAAAGGTACACAACTTTGATTTTGATTTCTAGTTGGTTGCAAATCAATAATAAAAATAATTATAGCTAATGTTTACATAATCCTTTAAAGTGTATAGTTGAACTTTTGCATACATTATCTCATTAGCTGGGCTGTAAGTTTAGTTTTCTTCCTACTCTACCACAAATGTCTCCTTAATCATAAGATTTATGTAATTATTATTGACATTTATTAGCAAATATTTTACACTTGGGTTGTAATTTTAATTTCTCAAGATTTTTGAGGGAACTACTAAAACATTTCTGTGAGCTAAATTTTATTACCAGGTTGTATTTCAATTCCAATCTTATGGTTCCTTTACTAGTGTGAGTATAACTCTCTAGAACTTGTTGTGCAGAGGTCTGATGTGTTTATGTTTTCTTTCTCTTGTGATGACCTGAATTTCTAGCTCCATCAACTTATTTCTTCTCTTCTTCATCTCCATCTAGATCCCACATACTCTTACCTCTGTCTAGTAAGGGCAAAATAGTCTCCTTCCTCTGCTTATGCAAGTCTCACTTTTAGAACATTTCCTCAAATATTCTATGTATAGATTGATTTCTAGTAAGACCTAGCAATCCATAGTAAGTCATAGGAAAGAATTTTTTTCTACCAAGTTTTAATGAAACTAGTAAGGGTAAAAAGAAAAATAAATCACCAGGTATACCCCATTGTTTGAATAGTGTTAAGCACCAAACAGTCAGTGCTTAATAAAGAAAATTAGTATTTTCAGAATTATTAAGGAAAATGCTGAAGCCCTTAGTCATGAAGGAAACATCAAGTTTTCAGGTAAGATAAGTGGATAAGAAGCAACCAAGAATTGCGTGAATTTATACTGAAAGGTCACCGTAACTTGATGAAACTATAAATGCTTAAGGTTGAGAAGTTGGATTCTTAACTCTGTTACATAAAAAAAACTAAGCATCTACTATCTTCTTTCAGGCAAATGCCAAGAAATACAGATTTCGGAAAGCTTATAAAACTTAAGCTATTTAGAGATTATGACATCTTTACTGCTTTGAATAAGCAAACAATTGGTTAACAAAGTGTGATTGCTGTAATGCTTACTTGATTCCTTAGGAGAGACTCTCATGTGTGCTCCAGATTAGTTTGAAGGACTTTGCACAATACATCTCAGGGAGGCATAATTTACCAAGGCCAAAGGAGTAGGCTTGGATTTGAAGTATGCCACAGACAATACTTTTTGCAAATTCCACCACTATGACTTTTTTAACTTTGTGAGATTCTGTATTATGCAGGTAAAAAGGTCCTCTTGGAAAAATATAGCTACTTAGTTTGTGATTCATTTTTAAAAATTAACCATAGCTTTATTCAAGCTTTTAATGCGCTCTAGACAAGAATTTTCCCATGCCAAATGCTCTGAAAGTCTTCTCTGCTCATAGTGTTATGGTGTATGTAAGTTGTACTCCTGACTACAAGGTGACCTGTGTTGCCATGTGGGCTTAGTGCATTCAGGACTTTTGTCATCCCTTGACTTTTTTTATCCTGTCCATATGCATTGCTCATTTTAACAACAACATGTGTAGATAATAAAGGTCAGTTGATTGCAAAGAATCACTGATTGC
The DNA here is from genome assembly GCF_001604975.1 of Cebus imitator. NCBI lineage: Eukaryota > Metazoa > Chordata > Mammalia > Primates > Cebidae > Cebus > Cebus imitator. The sequence continues at coordinate 3,998,975 of NW_016107373.1, read as the reverse complement.
CAAAGCTGGAATAGAACTTATTATTCTCTTTTCTTCCTGTGCTCTTTATAAGTGAACACTTGTTCCACTAATGTTTTTGGTGAATTATTTTTTAATTAGTGTCCTTCCTTTTTCAGCTGAATGTAAACTCTTTGTTATCCTTGCCCATGCGACAACAACTTTCCTTATTAAACCTTATGGATTTGGGGATGCAATTGTGTTGCATTTTTCTCCCAAAAACCTAGTGTTTCCCAGAAGGTTCTGGGATAGGGAATAGTTGAATATAAGTATTTTATTTATTAAACTAAAAGATAGTTTGAGCAGAGATACTCATCAGAGTTAAAATCAGAATAACTCTGTCTTTGTGTATACCGACGTTTTCAAAGTTTCTTAACAAAAGACCCAAGGGTATTATTAGCTACTTGGGGAAGGACTAGTTAGCTTCCAAATGGCAAACTCCTACTTAATTGGTTTGGGATCCAGAGATGGTGTCCTTATAATTCTGTCCCCAGAGAAGCAAAGGAAGAGGAATAGATACAGGCCTAGGAGAGAGAACCAAGGCACTACAGGAACGGTGCTGAGGAAAATTTGTCTAGGATTGCTTAGAAGGAAGGGAAATGGAACATGCTAGGAATTTACGCAGCTTCCCAGTCCCAGTTGATTAAGGAAGTCAGAAATAAAAGCGTCTTATTTCTTCAGAGGCTTTAGAAATACATAATCCTACAGATTCTCTTCTTGCTGTTCTCAATGTTGCAAATTAGAAATTTGTTTTAAATTGCTCTGATTTGAAATGTAAATACCTCTAAAGTGCTAATGGCATCTGTCATTTAATTCTTACTGGGACTAGTGTATTCAGTTTATTACCTGTCTACTTTTTGCTGGATCAGCTGGCTGTTTTAGTTAGTGATAGACATAGAAAAATCATTTTAAAATGGAGAAAGTCTTAAAAAAGGAAACTGTGTGATAGGTTGGTAATCAGTGTGTTGCAGAGATGGAGACACGCAGAAGGACAAAATAAAATTATGTTGAGAGAGCACCAAAGGTAAACTTCATGTACTTGGAATTCTTATCCCTTACTCCCCTATTTTTTCTGTAGCCCAGTATATAAGGATCAGGTTTATTTCTTCTATCTAAATGTACGTTTGTACCCATTAATCAACCTCTCTTTATCCCCACCCCACCATTCCTAGCCTTGGTAACCATAGTCTACTCTCTATCTTCATGAGATCTACTTTTTTTTTTTTTTTTGAGACGGAGTTTCGCTCTTGTTGCTCAGGCTAAAGTGCAATGGCATGATCTCAGCTCACTGCAACCTCCACCTCCTGAGTTCAAGCAATTCTCCTGCCTCAGGCTCCTTAAGAAAGAGGAGAGGCTGTTATATAGTTATATAGGAAGGGATTATAGGAGCATCATGGGATGACAGTTTGGCGAAAGGATGGGGATAACAGCTTTTGCGCTTTCTAAGGGTATTAAACACTTTTAAAACTTCCCTTTTGTAATACTGCAATCACATTTTGTTGCTAACCACCAAGAGTTACCACAGACTCCACAGGTTAAGGAACACAGCCCCCAGCAAAACTGCCTTCACTTCACATCCTAGCCACAACTTCGGAGATCTTGAGACCATCTGCACTTTTGACCAACTGGCTACAAATTCATGGGTTCATATGACCCCGTTAGGTTTGGTAATTAGCTAGAGCAATTCATGGAACTCAAGAAAGCACTATACTTTTGATCTTGTAGTTTCATTATGATGGACAAAAGTCAGAATCAATCAAATGAAGAGACACATAGGGCAATGTCTGGGGCAGTCCCCAACACAGAGCTTCTATGCCCCGTCCTGGTGGAGTCCGGACACCTTACCTTCCAGGTACATCCTTGTGTTCACCCACCAGGAAGCTCCACCGGGCTTCAGTGTCTAGAGTTTTTATTGAGGGGTTTCATCATCCCAGTAGGCATGATTGATTGAATTATTGTCCATGTGGTTTAACTTGATCTCCAATCCTCCTCTTTTTTCTTTAGTCACATAGTTGGTCTTTCTGATGTCGAATCCTGGGTCATCTTGATTTCACTACTGAGTATATATCAAAAAGGAAGAAAAGCAATATATTGAAGAGATATTTGTGCTCCATGTTTATTGCAGTACTATTCACAGTAGCCAATATATGGAATCAACCTAAGCGTCCATCAGCAGATGAATGGATAAAGAGAATGTGGTATAAATACGCAATAGAATGTTATTCAGCCATTAACAAAAACCCTGGAAATCCTGTCATTTGCGGCAACATAGATGGAATTGGAGGTCATTACATTAACGGAAATAAATTAAGCCCAGAAAGACAAATATCACATATTCTCACTCATATGTGTGAGCTTAAAAGTAGATGCCGGTGAGGCGCTGTGGCTCACGCCTATAATCCCAGCACTTTGGGAGGCCAGGGTGTGGGTGGATCACCTGAGGTCAGGAGTTCGAGACCAGCCCTGCCAACATGGTGAAACCCCGTCTGTACTAAAAATAAAAATAATTAGCTGGGCATGGTGGCCTACGCCTATAATCCCAGCTACTTTCAGTAGCCTGAGGCAGGAGAATCACTTGAACTCAGGAGATGGAGGTTGCAGTGAGCTGAGATCGTGCCATTGCACTCTAGCCTGGGCAACAAGAGTGAAACTCCATCTCAAAAAAAAAAAAAAAAAAAAAAAAAAAAAAAAAAAAAAAAAAAAAAGTAGATCCCATGAAGATAGAGAGTAGATGTGGTTACCAAGGCTAGGAATGGCGGGGTGGGGATAAAGAGAGGTTGATTAATGGGTACAAATGTACATTTAGATAGAAGAAATAAGATCTGGGTTATAAGATCTGGGTTAGATCAATAGGATGCCTATAATAAATTGTATATTTCAAAATAGCTAAAAGAGAATAACTCAAATATTTCTAGCAAAAGAAAAGATAAAGATTTAAGGTTATAAATATCCCAGTTACCCTGATTTGATTATATGAATGTACCAAGTGATAACATATACCCTGAAAACATGTACATTTAATATGTATCAGTTTTAAAAATAAAAACACAGATGTGATCCAAGGGCCTGCCATAAATAAGAAAGACTCTTATCAGGAAATTCCAATGGTTTAGAACCTCCATCCTATTAACAAAGATCAGACAAAATTTTAACTGTACAGCACGTTTTCTTTCCTTTTTGTTGATTGATTTATTCAATCAGCCACATACTAATTCATTAAACAGGTAAAATTCCAGAGCTACAACAGTAGACAAAACAGACACTTTCTGCTTTTATCGAAGATAGCCATCAAACAAGCAGTGGTAACGTGTTGCATGTAATGAAGGAGTATGTTACTGAGAAAGTTAAGGGTGTCACAGATAGTATCCCTGAGAAAGGAATATGTAAGTGGAAACCTGAAGGTTGATTAATACGAGAGCATAGATATAGGAAGAGTTTCCAGGTAGAGGAAACAGCATGTACAAAAGACCTGAAGTGAATGTGTTTGGTGTGTCAGAAGAACTGACAAAAGCCCTGTGAATCTGGAGCAAGGGTTTCAAAGGGGACAATAGCAAGAGATTCTGGAGATTAAGCAGACCCAGATCATGAAAGTCTAAGATGACCAAGATAATAAATTTGGACTTCATTGGAAGTACAATGGGAAACCATTTTAGAATTGTAAAGCATGACTTGACAACGTATTAGAATTTTAGAGAGATCATTCTGACTCCCACATGGAAGAAGACAAGAATTATTAGGAGGAGGCCAGTAAGACTGTTTCAGCAGTGAGACATAAGATGATGATAGTTTACATTAGGATGATAGCAGAAGTGAACTGACTTAGAGGGATATTTAGGAAATAAAAATAGGACCATTTTCTGATGACGGTCCTCATCGGAGGTCTTGAGTAAAGAAGAATAATGGCTTTGGGTTTTTAAATCATTATTACCAACACGCATTGAGCACTCTTTTATGCCAGCCACCGTGCTGCCATAAATTTAATCCTCAACAACCCTATAAGGTAGATACTGATATTTCAATACTCATTTTACAGACAAGAAACAGTTATAGAGTTAGACATCGTCCAGAATTAGATGACTAGCAGTTAGCAACTTCCAGGTTCCGACTTGAGCAACAGGATATCATTTCCCTAAGACAAGAAACCCTGGATCAGGAGCAAAGTCTGTTGAGAAAAATGATGATTTCACCTTGGGATATATTAAGCTTTGGGATATGTTAAGAGGGTGGTGAGAAAGCCAAGTAGGGATTCAAGTGGTTGGGTTGCTGGGCATACATGCCCTTCCTTGTTAGAAGGGAACCTTCTTTGTGTTGCATGTTGAAGAAGCCTGGTGTGGCCAATCATGGCAAACAGAATAGGTGCATGGATTTTTTTTTGTTTTTTAATGTACTAGGAAACTCACCAGGAACATTATCAGACTAAGTATAGTGCCTTGTAGTTCCATTAGATACATTGGCTGAGATTGGATTTGTAAAGTGAGCATAGGACTTTTAGAAATCTTGTTTATTTCCATTTACTGGAAACCACTCACTAATGATATTAATTAAAGCAGAACCTTTTACTTAAAACTGGGTAATTAGCTCTGTTATTTCAGAAATGTAAATAGAGCTGTACGTCATGAAATTGATGGATGTTCTTCCCACCAGCTAACATTTAACTACCAACTTCATGTCATCTTTCTTCATTCCCTCTTCCAATTTTATGTATAGCAACTCTTACCTAGTTTTTAAATGAAGATCACTTAGCAATTTATAATTAAACAGTGGAAGTAAAATGTTCTGTTGTGTTGCTTCTCATTCAGTCTTAATTTTTCAATTTCTGATTAAAGCACTGCAAATTTAAAGTCTTGTAAACTCTCTTTTATTTGGAAATTGCTACCCACAAATGTATGAAAACTGTAAAGTTTGCAAAATGTTTTACATGGTGTTCCAAATATCATCTGTCAGAGTATGAACATGTGCTAGCTAAAGCAATATGTTAAATAAGGCAAAGATGGAATTTAGTTTGCATCACTTTCCAAACTCTCTCTATAGGCTGTAACAGTAGACCCACTTAAATGAAATAAAGAGGGTAGAGGCGCAATTAGGAGAAATTTAATCAGTATAAATAGCAGCAGCTCTGGTTAACTGATGCCCAGAGCCCACTCTCTCAGAAGGATCTCTCCACTTTGATGCTGGTCATACGTAATAAAAGCAGGGTCATTTAGGCTTGGGCACAAAGTAAGAGCGATAAATTTTTGTTGAGTAAATGACCATACAACCATAACAACTGTTCCTCTCCCGTTTATTAACATATTACTGTGTCCCAAGCATGGGGGCTAAAGATTCTGTGTGTATTATTTCATTTAATTCTGAAATTACTATCCCTATTTTATGTCTAAGGACAATGAGACAATCGCTAGTCTCTAGTCAGGAGCTGGTAGTAGTGGAGCTGGGACTGAAACCTGGTTCTGTTAGGACTCGGGTCTGTTACCTTTTAGCTCAAAAACTTAAGACAGGAAGTTTCCCCCACTTTTGGTATAAATGCTGTTACTAAAGTCTACATTTTAGAAATTCAGTTTGTTCTGAAATATAATGAGGTAGCAGAATTTTTTAAATCTGATTTTATTAACTCTTCAGTGTTGGAACTGGATTAGCGTTTGTAACCACAAATGTTACTGAAACATAAACTTTTTCTGCTTTGACACAATGAGAAGGAAATAGAGGGGGATACTGTGCATGATTTGATGTATGTTGGGAAGCCCAGCCATTAGGCAACATATTTTTAAACCACTTTAATTTCCTATATCTTTGATTAACCTGGAAAAAGAAGCAGGTTGAAAGTGCTCTGTATGGGGTTTCCCATATCTGTTAGAATTCTTTGTTCAAATGGATTTTTAATTTCTAGTAATTTATTGTTGTTTGCTCCTCTCTCACGCCCAACCCAGATATCAAAAATCTAATTTTCTGATGACGTCATTATAGCCCCATAGCAGCTGGCTTTGGGAGAGAATTCTAAGTTCAGTGAGATCAGCAGCAGACAAACTTAGAAGAAACAGAAATCTTATAAACATTCTTTTTTTTTTAGAATATGAGATTTGGAAATGATTTTTTAAAGTAGTATAATTTAGAAATTTTACATATGTGTGCGTGCAGATATATGTGTGTGTATGTGTATATATATATATATATATATGTATATGACATTCAGAATTACTCCGTGGATTTTCTGTGTCTTTAAAATGAAACACATCATGATATTAATGTTTTCTGAGGTTCTGGATGGGGGCCAAGGAGATCGTAGGCAAGCATGGCCTCTGTCAGTTCTTCCCTGGAAGGATCAACTCTTAAGAGGATGGCTCCTCTACCCTCCACCACCTTTTCTTTCCACTTCCTTTGGCATTATTCTTGGTCTGTTTTCACCTCCGTTCTCTGCCTGCCTCACCTCTTCTATTGGGCTCTTCCCAGTCTTAGACCTCTAGTGAGAAACCAATGGAAAGATTTTATTACTGTCCAGTGCCCTTCGGTGACTGGGATGGGGGTGGGAATTCCGTGATGACATAGATATCTGTTGTTTCCTGAGAGACATGGTGTGTTACACAAGAAAAACGTTTTTCGGGTCACTGAAAAAAATGTTTAAATCTGCCTCAGGCGCCTCACTTGAATTCAAGAAAACTCACTAATAAACATGTTTAATGCTAATTTAAGATGCTACCATTTAGAAGGGATTTGCAACTATCTGAATAATGTTGGAGCAATGTGTACCATTGTTTGGTTTGGTGAATCCTATAATGAATCCTGTAATGTGTAAAGATGGCATTGCGCACAACCCATTCTTAATGAGATTAAATTATAATGGGAGTATTTCCATCCTTCACTCCTACTCAAAGCCTGTTCTCTTCCTTTTGCAATTCCCTGAAAGCTTTCTTTCTGCCTGCTGTTAGGTTATTGCTGCCACCTGATGTCTCAAAATAAAATTGCAGTGGGTTCGCTTTTTCCAAAAGATTCACACTATTCTGCATTTTATGGAAATAACTATTGGAGAGCAATAGTTGTTTTTTTCTGTACTCCTAAGTAAGAGCATTCTGAAGTGATTACTTGTGGTGGGGAGATTATGGGTATCATTCATTCCACAAGCACAAGGTGGAACTAATAATGCAGGAGGGAATGCAGGAGTCCTAATCCCTACAAGAGGACAAATTGCCGTTGTGACCTTGGTGTGTACTTCACCACGGAAAATTGGACTCAATGCTCTTAACAGCCTTATTCCAGCTTTAACGTTGTTTTGTTGTGTGTACTTTTATTTGTAAAAGCATAGCCCTTCTCCATGATACTGTTTATTTCTTTGGACTACAGTTCTCAGTGTTGAACAGGTTTTCTCTCTTTTTTTTTTTAACTGATACCTAATATTTCTACACATTTATAGGGCACATGTGATATAGAATGTGTAATGATCATGTCAGAGTGGCTGAAGTATCTGCCACTTTGAGTATTATTTCTATGTGTTGGGAATATTTCAAGACCTCTTTTCTAGCCATTTTGAAATAACAATACATTGTTGTTAATCATAGTCACCCTACTCTGCTATCGAACATTAGAACTTATTCCTTCTATCTAACTATATATACTCACTAACCATCTTCTCTTTATTCCCCCCCCCCACACACACACACACCCGCCCCACCCTCTGGCATCTTTATTCTACTCTCTACCTCTATGAGACCAACTTTTTAAGCTTGGTCCCACATATGAATGAGAACATGCAATATTTGTCTTTTTGTGCCTGGCTAATCTCACTTAACACAATGACCTCCAGTTCCATCCATGTTGCTATAAATTACAGGATTTTATTCTTTTCATGGCCAAATAGTCTTTTATTGTGTTTATATACTATATTTTTCTTCATCGATTTATTTGTTGTTGGACACTTAAGTCAATTCCTTATCTTTGCTGTTGTGAATAGTGCTGCAATAAACATGGGGGTGAAGGTATCTATTTCCTATGCTAATTTCTTTTCCTTTGGATAAATGTCAGTAGTGGGATTGTTGGATCATATTAAGTTCAAAATATTTTGAGAAACCTCCATACTGTTTTCTATAGTGGTTATACTAATTTACATTCCCACCAATAGTGGATAAGAATTCAGCTTTCTCTGCATCCTTGCCAGCATCTGTAATTTTTTGGCTTTTTAATAACAGCTGTTCTAACTGGGGTAAGGTGATAATCTCATTTTCATTTTGATTTAGATTTCTGTGATGATTAGTGATGTTGAGCATTTTTTCATTTATCTGCTGGCCATTTGTATGTCTTCTTTTGTGAAATATGTATCCATGTCCTCAGCCCACTTTTCATGAGTTTACTTGTTTTTTAAACTATGGAGTTGTTTGAGTTCTTTCTATATTCTAGATATTAGTCCCTTGTCGGATAGTTTGCAAATATACTCTTCCATTCACTCTGTTGATTATTTCCTGTGCTGTGCAGAAGCTTTTTGGTTGAATATGTTTTTTTATAGAGCTATGTTAAATAGATGTTCACATTTTCATTGTGTGGATAGATAGCTTTGATAGCTTTCCTTTGCTCAATTATCAGAGACACAGCTAAAGACTCTGTATTGTCAGTACAGCCAGAACCAGAATAACACTTCCCTGCTTGCTTATTCAGGCACTTCCTTTGCTTAACTTTGTACTTATAGTACATGTTAAGATTACAAAGTCAACTGTGCTGCTTGCAAAGTTCCCAGATATTTTTTTTAATGAAATCTGGATTTTAAAAGATTTATAATTACACTGTTAATTTTTTGCATTTTGAAATTTAGCATTAATATTCCCATGGGCTAGAGGGAAATCTGAAGAAAGTTTTCTTGATACGAAGAGTGAAGGGAGATAGTTTACCGTACATCATGAAATTTTTTAAAATTCTGATGAATATTACAACTTGCCAATGCCTTTCTGTGAAGACTCTGTTAAACTGATGTAAAGAATATTTTGTTTATGTGCAATATTTTAACAGATATTTTGAGTTTTGCTATTTCTCTTAGTCATATTCTAAATTAGTCATCCTTCATAATTCTGTAAGTGGTTAAAGCAAAGTCAAGAGAACATAAAGCCTTATCTTCAACTAGTTTGGGCTTAATTGTTAACAGAGCTTTTATAGAATTGACTCTTGGGATCCCTGGTGGGTGGAGAGCCTATCAAATAAAATAAAAATGGATTTCCACCTGCTGTTATTAATTATGGTTGGATACTATCCCTATTCAGATGAGTGTGAATCCTGATTTAATAAAGCTTGCTTTGTTATTGTCTTTTGCTTATATATTATCTGACCGGCTTCAGTGGTATTGTTCAAGCCATCCCGACCAAATTTTGCAAGTAAAATCTTGTGACTTACAGCCTCAAGTGATTGGCTTATAATTAAATAGAAAACCCTCACTGAGTTCCTTTGAACTACTAATTTTTTTAGACTATTGAAAAGTTATTATTACTACTATCAGGTTTATCTGGCATAATTCCTGATAAGCTGTGGCAGAGTGATCATAATGTCATCATCTTGCAACTGAAACTTCTCTTTTTTAAATACTTGATCATTTTATTAAACATTAATATGAGATTTTTATTATTTAGTTATTGTGTTGTTGGTTTTTTTTTCTGAATTGAATACTGCATAAAGGTATATAAAGGCTTTACTATGGTGGTTAAAAGCCTAGTCCCTGAAGTTGAATTTCCTGAGTTTGAATCCTCGCCTACTTTGCTCTGTGACCTTGGACAATTTATTTAACTGCTGCGAACTTCAGTTTCCTAATATGTAAAAGGAAACTAATAATAGAACTACCTAATAAGGCTGTTGTGATGATTAAGTGTAGATAGGTAGGTAGATAGATCATCTATCTCATGAGTTATTTATTTAGTTAAAATAAATTCCAAGATGTTTTATTTATTTTTTTATTCCTGCAAGTGTTCCTTATTCTGGGTTTGTCTTTGTCTTTCTAGGGCTAGGGAAAACCATAGGATATTTGAGTATTAAGATCTTGTATCTAAATATATATAGGTTTATTCATATCTTACCAATTGTCTTGTAGCCCCAACTTTAAGTTAGGTGTTTGGGAAGGGAAGGAAATGGCAGTAGAAGGAAAATTAAGACATGACCTCAACTTTTGATAGATGGTTTAATGAAGACATTTAGTCTGACCCACTCCCTTGGCCACCAGAAAGAAGCCTTCCCTCACTTTCCAGTGAAGTCAGGCTCTGCAGGAATAGACTCCCATGGCACTCTTCTCTGTCATGAAATAATTGTTTGATTCTCTTTGTTGAATGCCTTTCTTTTCCTACTAGATTATATGCTCCATGATGCCAACACTTTTTCCCCCACTTTTAAAGTTCCTAGCACATGTCTTGCTCAAAAGTATATGGCACATATTTGTTGAATGATTAAACAAGCTCTCATTCTGGAGCGAAACAAAATGCGATGCATATAGTACATGACTAATCCCAGGTCACGTGTTTTCTAAAAACAGTTATAACTAGAACTTAGGTTTCCAGTATCTTGGACCACAGTGCTCTCCACTCTTTCTACTACATTATGAAACTTTAAGGTCTAGAGAAGAGTTAAGTAATATCTCCATATAACAGTATGATAGATGCAGAATATACATATCCCAAAGGGCTATGGAAAGTGAGAGGCAAGTATAAGTTCTGTCAGTTGTTGGATGGTAGGTTAGTTGTTGGAAAATTTAATGCAGGAAGAGACATTTGAGTTGGACTTTTAAGGACAGATAGATTTTGGATAGAAAAGTGTAGAAAAGGTTACTCCAGCCATAAACAGTATTTTATGTAATTAGATGTGTCATTTTAGTCTTGATATCTTTAATGTCATTATTTTAATAAGTCTTTAAAATATACATATGTTACTCAATTGATGATCTTGTTCTATTTCAGTGAACAACGTGGGAATGGCATATGAGTATCCTGAACACTTTTTGGACATTCCTGACTTGGACAATGTAAGACTTTCTTTGTATGTTATGGTAACAAAAAGAATGCATGCAGGTTTTGGTATAACAATTCATACTGTGACTGAAGTCCAGCTGCCTGTGGTTCACACCCTGGCTCTTCTGCTTACTACCTGAGCTCCCTGAGTATGGGCCTCACCCTACTTAGTCTCAGTTTACTTGCTCATTAAATGGGCAGCTTCATAGAGATATTAGAAGGATGGAATGAGAAAACCATTTATAACCTCACTTATACAGTGCCAGATTCAATAATAGCTCTAGTTTTGTTATTATACTTATTTTTGTTTGTGTTATATTAAAACAGCTGTTTTAAGTTTTAGGATTCTAAACATCAACTTAAACATTGCAAATATGTTAATACACAGCAACATGGTTGATTCAGGTAAATCAGCTCTACCAAAATGAAAGTGACATCCTTGATGCATGCATAATCTTTTACTGAAAACGAGAAAAGCATATCATTAAAGGACTATGTAAAATTTTAAAAATTATTGCAAATCCTAGGTTCAGTGATTTCTACACTCTATACTAGCAGAAAGAAAATTGCAAAGTATTCTATTTATTTTAGATTTAATGTGTCTTATTACTTCCAGATTTTACTTGCACGCATACTTTGGATTCTGCATGTTAGCATCAGTTATCACCTTAGTTAGGAAAATGTAACACTGAGAGTAAAATAAATTCTGTCTCTACCCCAACTCGTGTCATTCTTCCAAAATCTCTGCACTATCTGGGGAAATGTTCAGTGCTTCTCTAGATTACCTAAGTAGATATATAATGGGGTCATTTTCATGATCAAGTATATATAAAACTCTCAATTTTTTTTGCAGATGATCAAGAAAATGATAAATGTTAATATTCTTTCTGTTTGTAAGGTAAGCAGCTTCTTTATAAAAATGTTATCCTTTTTTGGTTCTTTCTATTTAAAAACACTGACATAAACAGCTTGTTCACCTGAGTCTACTCTTGTTTATATGTAGATACATACAGTCCAGATAAAAGTGGTCTTAAGTTACTTTTTCAGGAAGTATAAAGGACTGAAGACCAAGCAGGTGCCTGTATTATTTTACTTCTCATTTATTTTATTTTTTAATTTTTTATTTCCATAGGATATCGGGGAATAGGTGGTGTTTGGTTACATAAGTAAGTTCTTTAGTGGTGATTTGTGAGATTTTGTTGCACCCATCACCTGAGCAGTATACATTGCACACAATTTGTAGTCTTTTATCCCTCACCTCCTTCCCACTGTTTTCCCCTGAGTCCCCAAAGTCCATTGTATCATTCTTATGCCTTTGCATCTTCATAGCTTAGCTCCCACTTATGAGTGAGAACACAGGATGTTTGGTTTTCCATTCCTGAGTTACAGTTTCATTCACATTGCTACAAATGCCATTAATTCATTTCCTTTTTATGGCTGAGTAATATTCCATCATATATATATTTTTATTATATGTCATTCTCCATTCATGGATTGATGGGCATTTGGGTTGGTTCCACGCTTTTGCAATTGCAAGTTGTGCTGCTATAAACATGCATGTGCAAGTATCTTTTCTGTATAACGACTTATTTTTCCTCTGGGAAAATACCCAGTAGTGAGATAGCTGGGACAAATGGTAGTTCTACTTTTAGTTCTTTAAGGAATCGCCACACTGTTTTCCATAGTGGTTGTACTAGTTTAAATTCCCACCAGCAGTGCAGGAATGTTCCCTGTTCACCGCATCCATAGCAACTTCTATTATTTTTTGATTTTTTGATTATGGCCATTCTTGCAGGAGTAAGGAGGTATTGCATTGTGGTTTTGGTTTGCATTTCCCTGATGATTAGTGATGCTGAGCATTTTTTCCTATGTTTATTAGCCATTTGTATATTGTCTTTTGAGAATTGTCTATTCATGTCCTTAGCCCACTTTTTGATGGGATTATTTGCTTTTTTCTTGCCAATTTGCTTGAGTTCATTGTAAATTCTGGATGTTAGCCCTTTGTCAGATGTATAGGATGTATATAGATTGTGAAGATTTTCTCCCACTTTGTGGGTTGCCTGTGTACTCTACTAATGTTCCTTTTGCCATGCAAAAGCTCTTTAGTTTAATGAAGTCCTAGCTATTGTATTTATCTTTGTTTTTATTGCATTTGCTTTGGGGTTCTTGATCATGAAATCCTTGCCTAATCCAATGTCTAGAAGGGTTTTTCCAATGATATCTTCTAGAATTTTTATAGTTTCAAGTCTTAGATTTACATCCTTCATCCATCTTGAGTTGATTTTTGTATAAGGTGAGAGATGGGATCCAATTTCATTCTCCTACATATGGCTTGCCAGTTATCCAGCACCATTTGTTGAATAGGGTATCCTTTCTCCACTTTATGTTTTTGTTTGCTTTGTTGAAGATCAGTTGGCTGTAAGTATTTGGGTTTATTTCTGGGGTCTCTGTTCTGTTCAATTGGTCTATGTGACTATTTTTATACGAGTACCATGCTGTTTTAGTGACTTTGAAATCAGGTAATGTGATGCCTCCAGATTTGTTCTTTTTGGTTAGTCTTTTTTTGGCTATGTGGTCTTTATTTTGGTTCCATAATGAATTTTAGGATTGTTTTTTATAGTTCTGTGAAGAATGATGGTGGTATTTTGATGGGAATTGCATTGAATTTGTAGATTGCTTTTGGCAGTATGGTCATTTTCACAATATTGATTCTACCCATCCATGATCATGGGATGTGTTTCCATTTGTTTGTGTCATCTATGATTTCTTTCAGCAGTGTTTTGTAGTTTATTAAATGCTTTCTGTTTATTAAATGCCTTCTACATGTAAGCACTGTGGTAGGCGCTGGGACTACAAAAACTTAAGACTGGTGATTTATTTGTACAAAGATTTCATCCACATGCTATTTGTCACTGATAAATTGTTTCCATTTTGTCTTCCCCAGGATTCTTTTAAGTTGAGGAATTTAAATGTTGTGGTAAAGCATTGTATGGGAATATGGAACTATAAAGTAATGAGTGTGATTTTCCATAGCCACTCATAATAACTCATCTGGTTGCTAGTTGCTATGCATGTGTTATAGTCATGTCACATGTATGTGCCAACAAAAGACAACAAGCCAATACCTGCCAAAAGAAGGAATACTTAGCAAGTATGAGCATCTCAACACCATTTTTTCTTACATTGTATTAGTAACTACAAAATTGTGCTATACCTTGGTTATATATACCAGAACGGTATAAATAATTGCCTGAGGCAGGATTCTCATGGGCAGTGTCAGATACTTGAAATCTGAACATACTCATAGAAAGTCAAATCCATTTTCAATAACTCATATATACTAGTTTAAGGAAATTCAAAAACTGATTAACTTATTGTTTAACTTTGTTGTTATTAGCCAAGTTTTTTTCTCATGTAAGATTCCGTTTAAGTGAGGTAAACTAATTACAAGTGGATCTGTGAGTGAGCCTGGAGCAAGACTCTCATGCACGAAATTGATGCTTTTAAAACATGGCTAATAGGAATATATCTAATAGTCCCAGATCATTACAAGGGCTCTCAAAATGTTATTGTTGTTCTTAAACTCAGAGCTGATACAGATTTTAATAATATTTAGATCTATGACTTTATTTTTTAGCAAGCAAAGGTTTTTGATCAAAATCCATGTCACTTCTAGTCTACATAAAATACGTATTACCATACGTATTACCATACGTATGTTATGATGCATGTGTTTTTCTTGCTTATACTGAGAGAAAGGCATTCACCTTGACAAAATTTTGTATGTGACGCTCCCAGGTTTAGGGCTCTTTGGTGCTGCTGTGATTTGCCCTATAATATATTTGGATGAATTGCACCTATTATTCTTTAGTTGACTCTGTTATGTTGCCAGGGCCAGGGCCACATTTTCAGTAGCAATGGCTATTTGGAGCCCTGGGGAAACTTAAAAGAAGATGAAAATTGGTGCAGCTACAGAATCACCAAAGGTTTTATTGTGGCTGGACATCAGGGGAACTAGGGCATGGATGTCTGCAGCCTAATGCCACAGTGAATTTCTCAGAAAAGGCCCGTGTAAGGAAGAGAACAACCTCTTCTTACCATCAATGTTGATCCAAGTTTTATTTCCTCACTAAACCACATGACAGGGAATAACTGGCTGAGGAGTGTTCCAGGAGAGATTGGTGAATTCAGCTTGGCCTTGTGACATTGGACTTGTGTCCCTAGTTTGGAGATGTTTGCTGAGAAGGGCCCCAGTATCTTACCGTAAGGCCTGTACTGTGCCATGAACATTGAATGACCTGGCTTTACATTCCTTCAGATCTACATATTTATGTCCTGGATCAGTAGGTCAGATGATTGTAAAAAATTATGTAAGTTCTACGTTTCAATAGAGGAATGATAGAAGTGAAATATCCTGACACCCAAGGAATTGCAGGTCACCACTGGATAAAATGGTAATGACGTGGCCAGAAAAATATTGTGGAAGAAATAGTAATCAGAATAGTTTTGAATATAGACCCTTGATGTTTAATCATAGACAGCTCTCCCAGGCCACTTAGTTCTCCAGTTTCATCCGATTGTTTTACTTTTTAACCTTATCCAGTATTTTGAGTTTGTTCCTTTCTTTCCTCTCAGTGGCTCACTTCAAAGGGCTTTCCCTTTACAAGGGATTTTAGAAGCCTTGTTGCCTGCTTTTCCAGTTTTACTCTTAAATCCTTCAGGGATAAATTTAGTCTTGTTCCTGTTCCCTGCCTGCATACAGTTAAGTGATGTAGAAACTCTATATGTAGGTAACCAATATGGCAGGTAGATCAGTCTCAAACTGTAAGAGAAGTCCTATTAGATAGAGCTTTCTTCTGATTGCAGATGCTCTGTGACTAAAATCTAAGATACATCTTATTTCTCATCAAGAACAATGACCTTTTATACCAGAAACAGTGGAGTTTAGAGACAACTGAACCTCAAGGTATTGAACCACACTTTTCTAAAAATAGTTATAGTTTTATACCTGGAGGGATTTCCATCCCAGAATACTGAGAGTTTGCAAATGAAATTGTTAAGCTGATATTGATTGCTATTAGAGAAATCATGGAGAGTGGAAGAAGTGCCGCAACTCCAGAGGCAGACAAATGTCCGTCTCATTTCAAACGGGGTGTATGCTGAGCTTCACGTCAGTCCAAAGACAGGTTCTAAAACAGATATTGTTGTACTGTTCATTTCTGATTTGAGATCACTTTTTCTAACAGCTACCAAATTTGGGGTTGCCTTCCTTTTCTGGGCCAGATTGTTCTTTGATTCTTTTAATCACAATTTTCAGACCTCAAGAGACCCTAGACTCTTCACTCCTTTTCAGTTAAGCACTGCCCAAACAGTGTTACCTGAACTGCTCGTGGCACCTATGGAAAGAT
Organism: Cebus imitator; assembly: GCF_001604975.1. NCBI lineage: Eukaryota > Metazoa > Chordata > Mammalia > Primates > Cebidae > Cebus > Cebus imitator. Next base: position 3,982,612 of record NW_016107373.1, on the reverse strand, counting down.
GTGGAAGCCATTCCTTCAGGTGATGCTGGGCCCTAAAACCGCTGCTGCACTTACTGAATGAGGTGGAAGCTAGAGATTGGCCCTGCCTATGGCTGAACCTCTTAGAAATGTGCAGGCCACCATTCTGACAAATAGAGAGGATGTTCTGACCTTCTTTATTACCTTTTTCTTAGAGCAGAGAAGGAAATGGATGGGGGTGTGGCCCAAAGTGAAATATATTAAGAACCTCCACATCCTGTGAAATACCATTGTGTTTTGTTGTTTGCTTTATTTGGGAATGGGGAAGAGCATCTCAAGCAGGGGGTTATATGAATTTCTTTTTACTTTTTTAAAGTCAGTTTGAGATTTAATGTTTTTATATTTAATTTTTTAATTTTTTGGGGGGTCAATATAATACTTAAAGCAGGAGCTTACAATTTAGTTCTTCCTTCATTAGATGCTCAACCAAGGTGGGGGCTTAAAACCATTTCTTATTAGGGGTGGGTGTGGGTGGGGGGCCTTTCTGAACCCTCCAGAGTGTCCTATGCCCACTGCATGTCTTCCCTTTATGAGCATTTCATTTTTAGACTCCTCCTTTCTTTGTGTGTGTGTCTGTGTGTGTGTGTTTGAGTGTTTGAGACTCTGTCACCCAGAATGGAGTGCAGTGACACTATCATAGCTCACTATAACCTTGAACTACTCGTCTCAAGTGATCCTCCTGCCTTAGCCTCTTGAGTAGCTGGGACTACAGGCATGCACCACCATGGCTGGCTAATTTTTAAATTTTTTATAGAGATAGAGTCTTGCTATGTTGCCCAGGCTGGACTGGAATTCCTAGCCTCAAGAAATCCTCCTGCCTTTGCTTCCCAAAGTGCTGGGATTACAGGTGTGAGTCACCAGGCCCAGCCTAGAGTTTTCCTTAGACTGAGTCTCTCTTTCAGTTGAGAGCCTCTCTACAGATTGTAAGCACCATGAGGGTTGGTACCATCTCCTTTTCCTTTCCTGCTGAATCATACCTTCAGCCTCACATATGTCAGGTGCACAACACATTTTTTTTTTTTAATAAATGAATGATTTTTTAAGACTGAAAATTCTGGTTTTAGTTCAAGTACTTTGGGAGTAAGGGCCACACTGATTGTATGTGGCCCTAGAAGGTAGAACTTGAATCAATGGTTATTTATACTGAAGTAAATTGTGAGAACTTTCTAATCTTTGGATCTGATAGAAGTGGAAAAAGCAGAAGGTGAGTCCCTTTTCTGATGCTGAGTCAGAGGTTGTAAACTATTGGTCTGTGGGCCAGATGTGGCTGACAAACATATTTTGATTGGCCCAGTTTTCAAAATCAGGAAATTTTACTCCCAGATTTCTAACTTCTCTTAGGCCTGTAGCTCCCCCGGTTGCCACAGTCCCCACTAGTCCCTGTTATTTGATTTACCTCACTCATTTACATTACCTCCCTGACCCTTTTAGGCACTGGAGTTTGGGTTCTTCTGTTCTAGGTGACTCTAGGTGTTCAATCTACTCAAACGGAATAACTGCTTGGGAAATTGAGGGATTAGAATGACATCGACTAAATTACTCTCTTCTGTCTTAGTCCCTTTGGGCTGCTCTAACATAATACCTTAGACTGGGTAGTTTATAAAGAGCATAAACTTACTGAGTTCTGGATGCTGGGAAGTCCAAGATCAGTGCCCCTGCATGCAGATTTGGTGTCGGGTGAAGACCCCATTCTTCATAGATAGAGACCTCTTGCCATATCCTCACGTGGCAGAAGAGGCAAACAAGCTCCCTCAGGCCTCTTTTTATAAGGGCAGCAATCCCATGTGTGAGGGCGGCACCCTCATAATGTAATCATTTTTCAAAGGCCCCACCTACCTCTTAATGTCACCACATTGGGGGTTAGGTTTCAACATACAAATTTTGGAAAGGTGGGGTCTGGTGCAGTGGCTCACACCTGTAATCCCAGCACTTTGGGAAGCCAAGGCGGGTGGATCACTTGAGATCAAGAGTTCAAAACCAGCCTGGCCAACATGGTGAAACCCCGTCTTTACCAAAAATACAAAAATTAGCCCGGCATGGTGGCATGCATCTGTAATCCCAGCTACTCGGGAGGCTGAGGCAGGAGGATCGCTTGAGCCCGGGAGTTCGAGACCAGCCTGACCAACATGGAAAAACCCTGTCTCTACCAAAAATACAAAAATTACTCACATCTGTAGTCCCAGCTACTCATGAGGCTGAGACAGGTGGATCACTTGAACCCAGGGGGCAGAGGTTGCAGTGAGCCAAGATCGTGCCACTGGACTCCAGCCTGGGTGACAGAGCAAGACTCTGTCTCAGAAACAAAACAAAACAAAAAAACAAATTTTGGAGGGTGGGGACACAAACATTTAGACTTGGCATCTTCCCTTGCATGATTCTGTGAAATCAGAGTATGAGGCTCTTTGCATGCTTTTTGAAAAGCTATTTTTTCCTTTTGATACCACAGTGTATTCATTGTCACTTAGCCTGAAGCTCCTTATGCAATGCCCTGCCCATGGAATGAATGATAAAAGTTTAGATGAATGGTCAGTTGGGTGAAAAGCACAGAAACATTTGTTTTTACCTGGATTTGCCTCTGGCATATGACACAATGCCAGTAGGGGGAGCCCTCTATTAATTTGAAAATCCATGAGACCAGTCTCTGTTCAGCAGTCTAATTGTATTTAATTTAGGGATTATGTTAAGAATGCATCCTGGCACCCCGCCTCAAGAATTTAACAGCATTAGTAATATAATAAATTATGGGAAGAAGAGTATAACCCTCACCATTGATCCCCATCCCTAGCTTTTCTAGATGGAGGCATTCCAAGTTAATATCTAGAGTGTTTTAATCCATTTTGAAATCAGTTATCATTATGCTCCTAAAATTTTCCAAATTATTGGATACATTTAGCCCTTAGAGTGTCATAGTAGTGGACTGCTTCAGGCATAACTACAAAATGATGGTTTTGCGAAACGGCATGACAACCACTCTGCATAGTTTTCTTCTTTCTAAAATGAGAGAGTATAGATTGGTTCTGATGTTCTTTCCAGCTCCACATGAAGCTAGTTTATAGGAGAAATACCTATATCTGAGTGAAAATGTAAAAATCTCTGAGAACTTTAGAAATTGTTTTCTCCCCCCCAAACCTGTCACTTTTGAGAAGTTAGCCTATTTTGGAAAAAACTTAGGTATTGGAAGGTCTTAACATACTGCAGTATGTGAAACTTGGAAAAACTGTGTATGATGGTATACGCATTCTTTTTTAAAATTTTGTTTAGAGTTTATAAATTATGGCTTTGGAATCATTAATTGGCGTGGAGCTCTTTTTCTGAAAAGTTCTTTTTCTTCTGATAAATTATTTTAATGTAGATTAAATCATATTTATTACAGAAGGAAAAATTTTGTTTTTAATGATATATGGTTGACTTTGAGGTTAAGTAATATAGGGCGGGGAAATGGCAAGGGGAGCTCTTAACTTTCACAAAAAATTCACATTAATAAAAAGGAAAATCAAATAATACTTGGAGATCTCAAAGCACTCTTAAAAACTTTATCTAATTAGGCTTTCTACCCCCTGTGCAGTAAATATTCTGTTAGCTATACAGGTGAGATTCTAAGAATTAGTAATTAAGCTGTGTTCTTTTTACCTCGGTGCTCAAATTATACAGTTTACCAAAGGAAATGTGTGCTGTGTCATTCTAGCATGACTTTCAATGGAGTTACCATCTAATTTCTCCAAAACAGGCATTGTGTAACATTGCTGTCACTTTCTGTAATTATTTTCACTGGTATACTGTGATTTTGAAAAATTATTGTTAATGATTACAGTTGAAAACATGTTTAAGGTATTTGCATCTAAGAAATTGTTTTCTTCTCAGTTGTGTGGGTACATTTTTAGTTACTTGAATTCAGATCCTATTTACTGAAAGCAGGTTTCTTTGGGATAGAGGGAGGGCAGAGGTGGGCAAAGTGGCTATTTGTGGTATCCTAATTCTGGGTATGAATAGCCTGGATTCCTGGGGCTTTGCCTGGATTCTAGGGTGAGTTGTTATACTTTATTCCCTACGTATATTATAATATTACTTGTTTTCTTATTTTGTTAAAGCATCTTGAATTTTAATGTAATTTTTAATTTGAGCTTTTGCGTTTTTGAACATTATGCAATTGTATTTTCTTTGCACTGTTTTCTCCAAAAAATGACCAAATGCCAAAGGTTACATGATACAAGAATAATTTGCATATACTGCATCATTTTTCATACTAAATTAATGAATGGGAAAATCTACATTGGCTCCTGGGTATGAAATAAAGTTTCTTCTACAAACCATTGATTACTGAGGCTACAGGAGTAAAAGAGAATTTTTATTCATATTAGGGTTTTTTAGAAATAAAATTGTTGTGCTTTCTAATTGTAAAATCAATGCAAGATTGTTTCCAAAAATATGAGAAATATATACAAACATTAAGAAGAAAATAAGTCACTTTTAGTCCTAACTACAGATGGTGTTATTTTAATATAACATTTTCAAGGATTTTCTAGGCCAACCAATGCATTTTTGCTAAATAATCTAATCATCTAAATAATCTCATAGTCCTGATTTTGATTTTCTATGAGCTAATTGAGCCCCTTTTAAATTTCACAGCCAGAATATACATTGCTGTACCAGTAAATACTAGTAAATATTTTACTCCTGACATTGAATCAAATTCTAAATTTAGCTGTCATGAAGGCATTCATTTATCCTCATATATTTGTATATTTTTAGGCTAGCTTGCCTATAAAGTGATAACAATACATTAAGTGTCATATAGCATATATATTAAACTGTCCCCTTTAGATTCTAGGCTTCTAGGACTTTCTTGTGATGAGGATTAATGATACTGTCACTGAAAATATATATGTATATAAATAGGAAACACTTTTCCTGCAAGGGCAAGGATTTCACACTCTCATTATTGTAGAAGTACTATTGCAAAAATGGTTATCTACTTCTTAGGAAAGAATTAAAATTGTTTGCTGTACACTTTTGGAAACAATGCCAACAGGGAAGAAAATGGGTCTGGAAATCATGTTTACCACTACTGGTCTAATATTCTTAACCACTGAACTTGCAAGTTATGATAACCTTTTTTTAGAAGTATGTTAAGATGAACAAAAAATTTTTCCGGTACAGCAATTATCACCTGCAGATGGCCTAAAATTAGCGTTGAGTTAACTCCAGAAACAGCTTGTGAGCTGTGAAATGGAGTTCAGATAGATAGTGAGATTTCACAGAGATGCCTGGTATATTGGTATAAATAACCAAATATCAAGATACCAACTGATGCATACAGATGACTACTAATAGCTAAAAATCCTATAAAAATTTGGTGTTAAAGAAAACTTAATTTGTTGTGAACATAATGAAGCCTCTTAACTTATGCATAGAGTATTAACGATTTGTATACACGTACTCAAATAAAGAAGGCTTGAAATTGAATTTATTGTGACTTATAATCTGATGAGAAGGAAAGATAATTCCAATATAGGTGAAGGCATTAATCAATTTGATAAAAGCATGCCGATTTCAGGTTAACTTTGCTCAGGGTTTTCACTGTTATTATTTAACAGATTAAAAAAGATGTTGCATTTTATGACAAGGAGAGACAATTTAGAATCAGAATGTAAGAGGAGGAGCTCATGAGCTCTGAGAAAGAAATTAACTTTTACAGGGCAGAACTTGTGTCTTTCTTTGCTGATGAATCATCTAGTCATTGGGCATTCAACAAGTATTTCTGGCCTTTAATAGCCAGGCATTGAAAGCAGTGTTTATGTCAAATATTAAAACTTCTTCAGTTTTAGTTCATATATATAAAGAATATATTTTGAACATGTCCCTACATAAAAGGCCTCTTGATGAAGAAAACATTTAATGTTTAGCATGCAATTGATATAATTTTGTAAGTATGATTTTATGTTATGGGGTTTTGTTTGGTCTCATCATTTTCTAGATAACTTTTGCCATTCAGAAAGCAGACATTGAATATATACATGACATGCATGTGGTATAATGGAAAAAATAGCTCCTGATATTCCCTCATCTCCCTGCCCCAAATATTCCAACTAAAAATACAAGAGAGCGTGTTTAGGAGAGTCAAACAGGCAGTGGCCACCCCTCTGGACTCCATTTAGCTGCTTTGTAGCTAACAGATCTCATTTCCTTAATACAAATGCACACGAACGCACACACCTAGGTAAAGACATTTTTATTACCAGTCTCCTTCCACATTCTGTTTCTGGTGATCTCAGGACTTTGGTGAGCTGAATTATAGCTTCCCTTCACAAAATGCTGGGAGAACTTTAGCTAAGCATTATGGTCCCTGATGAGATGTGCTAAATAAAAAAAAATGTTTTCAAATACTCTTAGGGTGTTGTATAATCTATCCTTTACAATACAATACTCCGCCACCGTTAATATGCTTGATGTATGTCTGTCTGTACTGCCATACAAAGCTGTTCATAATACATCTAGATTGGATGTCCACATAGCAGACTTTATCTTGGTAAAGTTTGGATAGCATTTTCCTTCTTCAGAATATTTCTAGGAAAACAAAATTCCCTTTTCATCAGAATGCTCTCTACTTTAGTTAATATATAGCATTATTCAAGATAGAAAAAATAAAATTTCTATGCTTAGCATGCATTCAAATCTTATTACTAAACAGTGTCTGTTTCTTAGAGAATTGATGATATCTAGGAGTCGGGAATTCATGTTACAGCCTCAGTATTTAACTATGAGGTGATTTTGACTAAACCGTTGGACTTCTGAACTTTTCTTGGTTAATCATATATCAAAACAGAGTTTAGAAATAGCCCCTCTCATTATATGTATTTAGTCAACAATTATGAAGTCCTTTAAAAAATGCAGATGTCACCTTTTCATTGTTGGTTGCTAGAGATCACATCTTAACTCTCTTTAAGGATGAATTTTACTGTACTTAACGGCTAGCTAGACCAACAAGAGAAACGAATGTGAAGATACACTTACTCTTTGCTAACATATCACTTCATGGAATTCTTTTGAAGACTTTTTGGCTGGAAAATATTATGTGAGCTCTTGTGATTAGAAAGCTAAATTACAGGTACTGATCAACTTACGACCATTTGACTTTACGACCGCAATCGCTAGCCACGACTGCTCCGCGTCTGGCAGCGCAAACGTTGCCCAGCTGGGCATACGACAGTGCGGACCAGCTTCCAGCAGCACTACTGGAACAACTGAACTGTAGCTAATTCATGTTTTAGTCAGTGTTCAAAGTTTTCCTTAAAATGTCTGAGAATTCTTTAATTTTTGGAAAGATAGAAGTTGGAGCCTTTATAATATAGAGCTTATCTAGCTACTGAATTATAAAATTATTTCAAAATCTATATACCCATGACAATAACAAAGCATATGTACTTTAGATGGAAAATATTAACACATCAAAGTAATTATAATTGTGGACAAAAATATCTTGAAAAAATGTTTCCTATGGTATTTTTTACACCTGTATTTTGTGTTTTTGTATGCACCTGTATTTTGTAATTTTGTATGTTTTGCAAATATTAAACCAGTGGTACTGGTAATGCAGTGTTTTACCTGACAAATGTAAAAATAAGAAACAAAATGGTGTAGAGATGATACAAATGGCATAAAATGAACAAAGAAATTTATGATATATAACAATAATGAAAGAAAATTATGATAAAATATGACTTAAAGATTTTTATAACATCATTTCACAGTACTGTACATATAGCCTACTCAACTTACGACCAAATCATGTTACGACCGGTCTGTCAGGACCAATCGTGGTCGTAAGTCGAGCACTAGCTGTAATCTTGGTAGACAGGATATTTCTTCTGATAACATATATTCTTTTCTGAGAATGCATTTTCGGAAACATAGATTTCATTGTAAATCCTTCATTGTTTGAAGAACTCTGTGCCAGTATTACATTTCAGGCAAGCTAATTTTAGCCAAGTTCATTGAAAGTATTCCCTATGTTCTCTCCAGTAATTTCAGCTGGTTCCTTTTTATGCCCTCTTGACATGGTCACATTCTACAGAGTATAGAAAATAGCCTGCTGTCTGTAGAAATGGCCAATAGTTTCATGATTCCCTTCTTTTTAGTGTGGATGAATTTTCTTCACACTTTATCTGTTCCCTGCATCCTCAGCCATCATCTATGTTTTGTTTTCTCTCTTGCAGATGACACAATTGGTGCTGCCTGGCATGATAGAAAGGTGAGTCACAAGCTCACACACAAACACTGTAGAAGCAGAGCTCATTATTATTTATAGGGAGAATCCTTGCTTTGAAAAAAATCACTGAAGTGACTAATGAACCAAGCCCCCATGTCTTAGCCACAGAGTGATGTGCCAGGCGAGTCACAGTAGAGCATGAGTCATCGGTGATGGAGGCCTTTTCCACTTGATTCCCTTTTTATTTCTCTCTCTAGGGTTGTAGTGGTTCCTTTAGATCAGGATGAAAAAGCCTGCCTGAGTCACCATCACTAACTCAATTGCCTGCTATTCTGAGGGGGTGGATAGAGTTCCTGGGATATTCCTGGGAATACCTTCTTAAAGCTGTATTCTCTCAAAGCCAAAATCAGTGGAGTTGGATGAAGCAAGACCTCTTCCTCTGGTTTTTCACTTTTTACTGGGAGAATTAAAGTGAATGAGGATGAGGAGCTTAAGCATGTTATATAAAGTGATTGTAAGATGTCAAACCAACCCTTGGAGGAAAAGGCATTGTCCACTGGCCCCATCTTTGTTCCAGTTCAAATTGGTTTTGCTAGTACGTGCTGAATGTCTTCATTTTCATTGAGAAATATGTTGTAGAGTTCTGTTATTTGAAACAGTGTGAAGTGTAAAATTTAATTAAGCTGTTTCTTCCTTGGAAAAACCTGAATGATGTCTAGGCCTTCAAAGAAAACCTGCTAAAAAGATTTGGGCTTGCATCCTGAGTTAGCTCAATTATTTGCTGGATTCAGGGCATCTTAATCATCCTTTTTTCTGCAAAATAACTATGAGTTTGGAAGAGACCCAAAGGAATCACAGCTTTGAAAAGGGAAGACCCAAGGACTCTACTTATATTAGGAAACCTCTATGACCCACTCCAGGCAGGGATTACAGCTTATGTTTATTGAGTATATAGTTAAGTATCAGGAACTTAGTAAATGTTAACTCGTTTAACTTTGCTAGCCTCCCACCATTGTACAGATGAGGAAACTGAAGTTAGCAATCCATTTGTTGAGCATCTACAGAGACTGGTTAAGAAACAGTTTCTCAGCAAAGCTCCTTGTAATTCTGTTTTATATACACTATTTTGTGTATTTTAATTGGTTTATTTTAATAACACTTCCCTTTAAAATCTTCAAACTGCCTATCATTAGGTGTCAGTGGGAGTGGGCCCTTGATAGTCAGATAGGCGTCAGTGATTAGACCGGACCAGAACCCTAGAAGATAGTAGAGTTGGGAAAAAGTAGAACCCAGGAGGGATTAAATGTGGGCCATCATCTAAATCCTAGTTTTGACATCTGCAGGTAACATGATATTAATTCAGAATAGTAAATCTACCCGTTAAAAAAGAAACACTTATAAACCACAGAGGTATTATAAAAGGAATTTTTAATTGTGTTGGTGAAAACCATTTCAAAAGAGATAATGGTTGTAAAATTATTTTTCAGCATAAAGTCTTAGTCAAAGAGTCATAGAAATCCAGTGCATTAAATTAATTGACAGTAACCTACCTCATTTGACAGATGAATAAAAAGGGGCCCAAAGAGATGGAGTGCTATGAAGCTATACAGTTAGTAAATAATACAAAACCGAGGAGCTGGGAACTTCACTGCTACCTCTGTAGACCTGACAGCCATGATCACAGCTGGAGCATTACATAAAAGCAGTGCAAAAAAGGAGAGTCCATCCATTCAATAGTCATTCGTTGAGTGTATCATGGATGAGTTGGATCCTTGTCTTTTAAGAAATCAAGTTGAGGCTGGGCGCAGTGGTTCATGCCTATAATCCTAGCGCTTTGGAAGGCCAAGGAGGGTGAATCGCTTGAGGCCAGGAGTTCAAGACCAGCCTGGCCAACATGGCGAGACCCTGTCTCTACTAAAAGTACAGAAACATTAGCTGGCTGTGGTGGCACACAGCTGTAATCCCAGCTACTTGGGAGACTCAGGCATGAGAATCACTTGAACTCCAGGAGGCAGAGGTTGCCGTGAGCCAAGATAGCCCCACTGTACTCCAGCCTGGGTGACAGAGCAAGACCCTGTCTCAAAGAAAAAGAAAAAGAAAAATCAAGTTGATTTTAAACTGGAGTTGAGAAATGGTGGAAAGTTATCAGAAGCTGCGACTGAACCTGATACCACATTACCATTTTGATACTTGTTAAGAACTATTGAGATGTGTGTGGATTTTATGAATCAGTACTTTTGGTTAGGAAAAGGAACATCTGTGTCTACTTGAGTTAAAGGACTTAGTTACTAGATGTGTCAGTCAAGGTTAGCTATCTGCTGAAGCAGACCACTCCCAAATCTCAGTGGCTTCACACATAAAGGTTTACTTTTCCCTCCCCTCTCTACCCAGTCATTCAGAGATCTGAGGCTCCTTCCACCTAGGGGCATCATCATTTTCTAGGATCTTGGAGTTCTCTGCATCCAGCTGACAGATGAAAGAAAAAAGTATAAAGATGGTGTGTTTTTTTGTTGTTTGTTTTGGTTTGATTTTTTTTTTTTTGGAGGGGACGGAGTTTTGCTCTTGTTACCCAGGCTGGAGTGCAATGGCGCAATCTCGGCTCACTGCAACCTCCGCCTCCTGGGTTCAGGCAATTCTCCTGCCTCAGCCTCCTGAGTAGCCGGGATTACAGGCACGTGCCACCATGCCCAGCTAATTTTTTGTAGTTTTAGTAGAGACGGGGTTTCACC
>NW_016107373.1:3956061-3970314 GCF_001604975.1 Cebus imitator | reverse complement strand
GCTAACCTTCCCCCTCAAGAGCATGCTTTTGTACTCCTTGATATGAAGTAGAAATGCGAAGAATTGGGATGGGTTTTTTTTTTTTTTTTTTTTTTGGTGCATTATTCCTTGGCTACTGTCACATTCTGTATGCAGTCAGCAGTCCCCACTGGGATTGACTCTGCAGTTCCAGCTCCTCACAGCAGCACCTCTCTCTCCTCGCCTGCACTGTGGGACAATGATGAGGTTTCTAAGGAAGGTAGAAATCAGTGACTTACTTCAAATGAGACCTGTTACATCATCTAGGACAGTAGTATTTTTCTGATAGAATATTAAGGCATTTATAAAATAAAGGCTTGGCAATTTTTTAAAAATCCAGGTGACAATTAAGGGAGTCTTACTGGGAATTTCACAGGTCTGAGGGAATTCCATGAGAGAGCATATCTATAGGAAGCTATAAATGCAAAGTACTGAGTTTTACAGAGCTGGACAAGTTTAATGCCTGGCTTGTGGGAGGAACTGTAATTAAAGAGAATATGTTTATATGAAAAGGTACTTTCTTGTCAGCAGTTGGTGTTTTCTGCTTTTGTTTTGTTGTTGTTTTGTTTTGGGGTTTTTTTTTGGGGGGCAACATTTTAGTCTAGTAGATCCTTGGTAATTTGTACCACTGAGACACCATTGTGTGGCTATTAGCAAGTAAGCAGTATAATGAATTAAGAATGTTGCATCACAGAAAACATTGCATGACTCGTTTATTTGGATATTTGTCATAACAAACTAGGAAATGCACTGAGTATGAGCAACATGAGTCTTCATTATAGAACTTCAGCAGAAATTCTTAATGTACCTTCCAATCTTAGAATTGTTCCCAAGTCCCCGGAAAATGAGAGATTAACCAGGGTTTGGTTTCATGTTTGTTTCTGTGTGCAATTAAGTGCAGCCCATTTTGTCCTTCTGCTTGATATGACAGCGTTGTCATGAGTCTGGCTGTGCCATGGAAACTGGTTTGACGTCACTAATTCTGCTTAAATGGAGGATTAGAGCTAGACAATGTGGTTGATTTTAAGGGCGTGTCTTTTGTGACTTGCAGTCCCAAATGCTCAGCCCCATTTCTACATAGAGAACAGATACTATATACAGTACAAAGATTAAGGCAGGCTATACCAGTATATGATTTATGATTCAGACAACTAACTTGAATATTATTGCCCTTGGAAAGAAAGAGCAAGAGAATTTTACGCTGTTGTGTGTGTGGGTGTGGGAGGAAGGTTTTTGCTAGACAAGTATGTGAGCTTAATGGCAGGACAGAGATTTGTAGAGGGGCTATTTTCTCTACTATAACTTTGGTACAATTATAAATGCTACTCTTTTATTTATTTAGGTCAAGTGCATTTTTGCTTTATCCTTTGTTAGTCTTAGATTTGTTTTCATGTGTTTTAGTGCTCAAATACTGTATTTTGTACGAAGTACCCTAAAACTCTGACTTTACACTAATTCAAAGTAGCTCCACCTCCCAGAAGTTTTAAATAGGATTAGAATACTTGAGAAACAAAATCTTAGTTGCCTCAAGGAGCAAACAAGTAAGGGAGCATGACTGCATGAATGTGACATGAGATAATTGATCCGTGTTGTATTATAATATGGGAAAGAAACTGTTATTATCTTTAAATGACTTTTCCTGTATTGAGATCATTGCTTTGGTGGGTGAAGTTTTAAGAGTCTGTTTTGATCAAGTCCAGATTTAATTTTTAAAATGCATTGATAACGTTAAATTTTCCTTTCACAGATTTTTAAACTGCATTTTGTTAGCGAATGAAATTTAAAATGTAAGATTTCTGTTCAAGGGCACATGTAACCACCCCAGCTGACTTAAGTATAATGGAGCATTTAATCCAGCTGGCAGGACAAGCAGTGATAGGCTGCAGCTTCAGTGGAAAGCCTCATTCTTCTGCATCTACTTCAAACTGGCTTTTTCTTCACTTTCTGTGAATGAGTTTAGACATAGCAGTTCCCACTTATATGAGAAAAGGTTAAAGTAAAACACTACCCATACCTACAAGGATCCTTAGGATACAGGAGGGGGGTTGACTTGTCAAGATCGAGGGTTACTTCTCAGAATGCATTTGTGCTGTATACAATACAATAGCTCTTTTGTTTTCACTTGATTGGGATCTGCTCAGAGCTTAAAGTTGATACATTCCAATATGTCATAAATATTTTTCTCTCTCTTTTTACAGATTTGTTGAGATAAATTTCACATACCATACAATCTACCCATTAGAGCATGCACTTTAATGGTTTTTAGGGTATTCACAGAGCTGTGCATCTATCACCACAATCTAATTTTAGAATATTATCAATACCCCCAAAAAACAAAGATATTTTAAATATTACAAATTAATACTATATTAAAAATCTCCTGTAACAAAAGTGGTTTTTATTCCATTGTCATCAAAGGAATTTCTCACAAATATAGATAAAATGAAAGGACTAGATATTCATTGCTAATTTACCAGTTTTTGTGTTAGAATTGTTGGGATCTAACTCCTGATACAAACTCTTACCTTAAAATTAAAAAAGAAATGGTGGCCGGGCACAGTGGCTTACACCTGTAATCCCAGCACTTTGGGAGGCTGAGGCAGGCAGATCACCTGAGGTCAGGAGTTCGAGACCAGCCGCACCAACATGGAGAAACCCCTTCTCTACTAAAAATACAAAATTCGCCAGCGTGGTGGCACATGCCTGTAATCCCAGCTACTCGGGAGGCTGAGGCAGGAGAATCTCTTGAACTCAAGAGGCAGAGGTTTGTAGTGAGCCAAGATTGTGCCATTGCACTCTAGCCTGGGTAAAAAGAGCTTAACTCTGTCTCAAAAAAAAGAAAAAGAAAAAGGAAAAAAAAGGCTTTTCTGCTTCTGAAGAGGAAGACACAAACAAAAAATACCAGAATGATGTAATTTATCCATTGACTACTTATTTCCAACTTTATTCAAAACACTGATAATATTTTTAAATTTGAAATATAATTTTTGTCATCAAAATCTTAATGGATTTCACAGCTTAGGAAGGCACATTGTACTGATAAGGACTTCTGTTAAACAACAACAACTTCTTTCCAGTGACACACACTAAGCTGAGGACCCCATTTCCCTTTGATGGTTGAAGTGGCATCTCGCCTAGAGGCTGGTGGATGGAACGGGTAACTTTTGGGGATTATTTCATTTCAGATTTATGTCTAAAATAATTTAGGTGCCATTTCATCACGTTTCCTTTATTTTGCACGAAGAGGATCTGTATATTTCCTTTTTCAAGCAAAAAAAAAAAAAAAAGTTGTTGGGGAAGTAAATTCAGACAAAGAACAATGAGGAAGTGGGTTAAGGAAAGGAACCTTAGAAGGGAGACAGGAGGTGCGTGGAATCAGGCTGCAGTGGCTGAAAAATGGGAACCCCCTGAGAGGAATAGATTTGAGGGGAAGAGTTGGTAGTTCTGACATTCTTAAACCGTAATTCCATACTTTACCTAACCTATACATACTTATTAACAACGGGTATCTTTATAGCATTGCTTTTCTCAAGCTAATTTTCACTTTTTGTAGAATTAGAAGTTCCTGGTAACTTTGATTTTGAACTTTCAGTAGTCTCTAAAAGTTACAGTAACCACTGAGCTTTGCCTTTTGGCAAAAGACACACTTTGATAAACTAGAGAGTCACATAAGTTTAGAGTCAACTCTTTGTTGGTGCCCAAATATCTACAACTCAGGGAAAGTAGAAGGGCAGGACATAGCCATCCACTCATTACCAGAAAGTTTTCTTAAGTACCTGTTTGTTATATGCTCAGTACCATGTGGAATATTTTGAGGGAAAGTGGGCTATTATATCCAGAAGCTTATGGTTTTGTTGGAGGGAGGAAAGAATGTTTATATACATAGAATGATTAAATCCTACAGTTAAGGTAGTACATGATGATATGCTCAAATAAAGGTGCATGCAGGGAATATGAGAGTATCTGTAAGTAAAAATTCTTGGCACTGTGGCTAGAGAAGACCTCAGAGGGTAGAGGTCAACTCGAGGAGACTGGAGATCTGATCTGATCATGCCCTGGATTACTAAGACTGGGAAATGAGCTAATCGTGAAGAAGTACTATTTTTAGTTGATTGAATTATGCCTCATTTACTGACCGAGCATATCGCATACTGATGGAAGGCAGAGAGAGATGTGTGTTAGAAAAACAGCTACATTATTCAGTTTCAAATAATTATATATCTCAATCTGTCATTCACAAACAACTGTGTATATTATTTGACTCCTTTTACATGGTACATTTTTCCTTTTTAGAGCTAAAGGGGCGATTCTGAACATCTCATCTGCCAGTGGCTCACACCCCGTCCCAATGTTGACCATCTATTCTGCAACCAAGGTAAACAGTATTTTCTTAAATCATGTCAATATAGGAATAAGGAGTAATTTTTAGTCTGAAAAATTAATGTAGATTTAACTTTCCTGAAGCTCTATTCTTGACAGTTTTCCAATAAACTGAGAAGAAAAGGAAAATACCCTACTTGAGTTTCAAGAGAACCAGAGTTAGAGACATACTATGTACTCTCAATAAACTTACTATAAACTTACAAATGGGACACCAGTATATCAGATTCACAGATGTTGTTTTTCCCCCCAGTACTTTACTGATTTTAAAAGTGATACTTATGCCTTCCATAGAGAGGTGACCTAGGCAGTTAGCTCAGTTGATTAGAACATGATGCTAATGAGTCTAAGATTAGAGATTTGTTACACGAATGAGTCCACTTCACACAGCATAGAAGAGACGCATCCAGTCAGCGTGTAAATGTACACAGTAGGCACAAGATAGACTGGGCGAGGGTGTATTTTGCCATATTGTCCAGAATTCATAGATATTCTTTGTTAATTTTTGTGGTGAGACAAGAATTTTCCAGAACTCTTTGTACAATGTCATAATTTCATACAATATCACCATTAACCTCTTCACATTACTACTAGGAAAGTAATTTAGAATGCATCTCCTACTGCCTGCAGGTCAGTGGCATCATCTTCAGATACATTGTTGAGGCAACGAATACATCTCTGAAGGGAAAATGACGATTTAGATGTTGAAATTAAGCAGGCTTTTAGGGAAAACTAAACAAAAATATGTACAGTAAGAACTTGAAACATGGCAGGGAAGGAAAAGAGCAAAACCTCCAACTTCTTTTTCATGTGAAAAAACAGCCACTACTGTCTTTTGAAAAAGCTTGGTACCACCTCCCAACCCCTACAATCTACTTTCTGAATCTCGGAGCATACTGTAGGCAAGTTTCAAATGAATGCCATGGTTCTTGAAGGGATTCGTGAACTTCACCTTACCTGTTCTAATCCATGGATACAAAACTATTACTCATTAGGACCCTTGAAAAGTCATTATTGATTCTTTGCATTTCTAGTCTGAGGTTGAGTCCACATTTGAAAACTGGCACATTGTATTTTACAAATACATTTAAGGTTGTAGTATCAGAAGAAGATGGGCTGTCACATTCACCTCTATACTTCTTGGATCTTGTCATCCCCAGGCACCAAGAGGATGCTTGTTCTGTTCTTTTAGCAACAACACAATCCCCATAGAACAGACTTGAACAGACTTGATACTGTGTTTGAGTGACAAGTGGAGAGATGAAATGCATCCTTTGTTATATAAGAGAAAAATAGTTTTTCTTGGAAAGTAATTTTCTGGGGGGAGAAAAGGATAAGAAGAGCCTTTTCCAGTTAAATCAAAATTTGATCTGGATATTATATCTCGTAATATAATACTTCATTTAGTGGCAGATAAAAACAACGAGGTTTTGAGGTGTTTTTCTAAGTTGCATTTGAAATGAAAAAAATGATGAGAAATCACAGCATTAAATGGTTAGTTTAATTATGGTTAGTTTATTATTTTTGTTTCCATGGCTACAAATCAGGCAGATTGATGTAATGTGTGTGTTTTCTTCTCACTCCCACTGCCCTCCCAGGCTTTTGTAGATTTCTTCTCTCGGTGCCTCCACGAGGAGTATAGGAGCAAGGGCATCTTTGTGCAGGTGAGTGGAGTTTGTTTCACTGAAGTACCCCTGTTTTTGTGTGGTTTCCAGAGCAACTGTTGCTGTCTTGGCAACAAAAGAAAATCATATTCCTAGGTAAGTGAATGTGACGTTAGCACACCATTAAAAACATGGCTTCTTTTTCCTTAATGCACTTGTCTAGATTTTTAAAAAATTATCCCCTAGAATTTCTAAATGGGGATACCTAAAGTGGAACTAAATGCAGTATAAATAGCTGAAGCATAAGTTTTAAGTTCTTAGTGTTTTATTTTGAGAGACCAAGACTATCAGCATCTCTCTCTTTTTTAATTGTGATAAAAATAAGCATAAAATGTACCTTTTGAATCATTTTTAAGTATGCGGTTCAATGGCATTAAGTACATTGACATATTCTGCAACCATTGCCGCCATCCACCTCCAGAACTTTTTCGTCTTCCAAAATGGAAACTCTGTACCCATCGAACACAAACTCCCTATTTCCCCTTCCCTCCAGCCCCTGGCAACCACTAGTTGATTTTCTATCTCTATGAATTGGACTACTCTTAGGGTACCTCATATGGGTGGAATTATACAGCATTTGATCTTTCATGACTGGATTATTTCACTTAGCATGTCTTCAGGGTTCATCCATGTTAAAGCATGTGTCAGAATTTTCTTCCTTTTTAAGGCTGAATAATATTCCATTGTAAATAGGCCACATTTTGCTTATCCATTTACATGCCAATGGACATCTGGGTTGTTTATTATTTTTGTTTCCATGGCTACAAATCAGGCAGATTGATTTGTAGTTGTCATTTTACTCATCTGGGTTGTTTCCACCTGTTGGATATTGTAGATAATGCTAATATGAGCGTGGGTTTACTTGGAAACTGTTTTCAAATCTTTTGTATGTGTGTACACACACACACATACACGCACACATTCCACTACTCTGTGTGTATGTGTGTGTATATATATATATATATATATACACACACATACACACAGTATACACACACACACACACACACACACATACATTTCCACTACTGTGTGTATATATATACATTTCCACACTGTGTGTGTGTGTATATATATATACTGTGTGTGTGTGTGTGTATATATATATGCTACTGTATATATATATACACACACACAGTACTGGAAATGTATATATCTGTGTGTGTATATATATATGTATATGTGTGTGTGTATATAGAGACACACACACACACACACATACAGAGTAGTGGAAATACTGGGTCATATGGTAATTCTGTTTTAAATTTTTTGAGGAACTTTGATGCTATTTTCCATATCAGCTACACCATTTTACACTTCCACTGGCAGTGTACAGGGTTGCAGTTTCTCCACATCTTCACCAACATTTGTTACTTTCTATTTTGTTTGTTTTTTATAATAGCTATCATAATGGGTGTGAAGTGGTATCTCCTCTTGGTTTGCTTTTCTGTGATGATTAGTGATATTGAGCATTTTTTCATGAGCTTATTTGGTCATTTGTATATCACCTCTGAAGAAATGTCTATTCTGGTCCTTTGCCTGTCTTTAATAAAATCATGTTGTTTGGTTTCTTGTCATTGGGTTGTAGGAATGATCTATATATTCTGGATGTTGCCCCCTTAGTAGATACATGACTTGCAAATATTTTTCTCCCACTTCATGAGTTGTCATTTTACTCTGCCTTTTGCATAATGCCTTTTTATGCACAAAAGTTTTAAATTTTGATGTAGTCCAGTTTATCTATTTTTTTCTTTTGTTGCTGGTGCTTTTGGTGTCAGATGCAAGAAATGCTTGCCAAATCCAATGTCATGAAGCTTTGTCCCTGTGTTCCTCTAAGAGTTTTCTAGTTGTAGTTCTTTGATCCACTTTGAGTTAACATTTATATGCCTTTGAGTTTATTATGTAGCTAGCAGATACAATGCTGTGAAAACACAAAATTTGCTTCCTGTGAAACACAAAATTTGCTTCCTGTGAAACAGAAAGCAAATGTTGGAGTTTTGAAGGGTGGCAATCTCAAATTAGCCACTCTTCAATGGAAAGAAATCATATTTCCATGCTCAGGCACTTTTTAAAAAATGTCTTGGGAGATGGTGCAATTTGTACCTCTTTCCTGCTCCTGCCCATCAGCTAATCCACCTCTACACACATCTGGTGTTCACTGTGGCTTTCATTCCTATGAGCCCAGCACTTTAGGGTTTGTATCCTGAAGCCCCAAATGATCCATCAATATAATAATAGTGAATATTTGAGTGGATACTTTTCAGGTACAGTGCTAAACACTTTTATATGTATCATTTCACCGCATCTCATAACAATCCCATAAGATAGTGTGATTATCTTTTTTTTTTTAATTGCAGAAATTGGGGCTTAGAGAGGGTAAGCCACTTGTTCAGGTTGAGCTGGGACTCAAATCTGGGTCTGTTTGGCACTAAAGTCTTTGTTCTTAACCACTAGACTGTTTGCTCCAGGCCTGTAGGTCAGCATTGAACCCTTATTGGATCCATTTGTGCTCAGGGAGTGATGGAACCAGAAGGTGGTTGATTAGTTCTGTTTCCTCCTTTATGCATGTAGACCATCAAGATGGGCCTAAATGTCATGTCATGTAGCTTCTAAATCTTTTTATGGAGTAGATACTGGTGGGAGCTAAATCATCTACTGTGAGATAGAATGGCAATGAAAGGAAGGGATGACTGATTTCTCACCTTCCAGCTTCAAATAAGAGCCTGCTTCCTCTACACCCCGACCCGAGTTTCATCCAAGGGAACCTTAGATGTCGTAGCCACTTGATGTTATTTCTGACTTGCAGCTTCCCATATGTATAGGTTTCATTCATGAGAACAAGTTTTCTAGAATCCTGGATTTTACACTAAATTACCGTACTCTCTTTTTCCCCTTTCCTTGACACCAGCCATTTTAATGCTAATAATCGAATCTTCGATGTAGAATATGTTGTATTTCAGTAACAAGGAAACCAGTAAAGCATTTGTGAGAAGCTACTGCATGCCATGAGAAGGTTTTCGTGGGAAGGTATCACATGCCATGCAATGGTATACCGTTTTCATTCTGATGAACCTAATTGCAATCAAGCTATTAACTTGATAATTTGTAAACACCTATTGAGACTAGGCAGGAATGCTAAAAAGGTCCATTGGTGGTTGACCTATAAGCAGAATGACCAGAAACTCTAAGTGTCTTAGTGACAGAAGGTAGCATTAGGCCTTGAGAGCAGGGACAAGCAACTCACATGTTTCCCTCAGAGATCTTTTCTCCATATTTTCCACCTAGTAATCTGGTGTGACTAAAAGCTACTATAAAAACACATTAGCATTTGTCTTCTGAAATATTTTATTTCAATAACGTTTGTTTTTCCCTAATAATGAATTATAAACTGTGTCATTTCATCCGTCATTGTGTTTTGTCATATGAATTCATTCAGGGTTTAAACTTTGAATGAATTTGATGAAAAAATAAAGACTCAGATGTTTGTGAGGGAAAGTACAGTCATTCTATGCGAATACATCAGAATGTTGAAGTAGAATAGAAAGAGAACCTCTTATTAATTCTGATCAAAGGGGCAAAAGAAACGTAATCTGAATGAAGCTCAGAGTTAAACATGATTGGTTTTTCCTTGGTGGCGTTTTATGCCCACAAATATTTTGGACTAGGAGTATTTATCAGCTGATTCTGCCTTGTACTCCAGCCCACATGTTTCCTGGTAGATCTTATTAAAATACAAATCAGATAATGTTGCTTTCCTTCCTGGTCCTCTAGTGGCTGCCCATAAGGTTTAGGATTAGATTTGAACTCCACAAGACCATCTCCTTTCTTGCCACTCCATCTTCCTCCCCGACCCATGTTCAGACCAGAGTAGACATCCCGTGTCCAGTACATGCGCTGCCCTCTGAACTGCCCATAACTGGCTTCTCTGTTCTCATCCTTTCCCCAACTCCTCTCCAATTCTGCTCACCATATTTCCTCCCAGCCCCATTTGCACCTGAGCCCTACGGCCCCCATCCCTCTCTCAAGGCCTGGGTCACAGTTCCCCTGCCCTGGAAAGCCGTCTGTCAGCCTCTTGGCACATTTGCTTAGGCCTTTCTTGGGGCTCTCATTAGAGCTCCTTGTGTACCCCTGCCTGCTACTGTCTGGCCCTCCCCTGTCTCCCCACTTCCATGTATTCTTGAGAACAGGGCTTTTTATCTTGTGTGTCTCTGTGTTGCTGGTGGCACTTGTCATTCGTGGCAAACGGGAGACCTACCTTTTCCATGGCATCACAGAAAATTCTGGTTGTGCATGGTCAAGCTTTGCGTTACATAGGAATCTGTTTTGAAGGCTTTTTGAGCTGCTTCTGTCGCTTCCATATGCTCCTGGCCTTGAATTTTCAGCCTCTGTATCTGAATGGCTTCTAGACTAATGTTATGTGGCCAAGTTTCCATTTTTTTCTAATCCTTTCAAAGAAAGCTATTTTTTTTAGGTCTACCTCCATGTGAATGTACATCAGATTGCTCTTTTGGGGAAGGAAGGGGGTATGTTGTTCAAATTCTAGATTGTTTTATATTACTTCTTAATATTTTTCTTTTGCTTTTCTCACCCCATCTTTCCCCCAACTTCTTCTTTCCTATAATTTTATAAGAGCATTTAAAATTGCCTTCAAGAATTCAGATTTGCCATTATATAAACATTTCCTGGAAATGCAAAATTGCAGTAACAACAACAAGTGATATAAATGCCCTGGAGGTGAATTATGGGCCTGAGAGACTATTTGATTTTGAGCAAAGGATGAGAAGCACATTCTCAAGGAAACCTTATCAAAAGTGTAGTCTGTTGATGAGGACTGTTTGTTCTCATTACCTTATAATTAAAGCCCAGTCCAAAAAAAAAAAAAAAAAAAAAAGACACTTGTATCTTGCAAAAGGCAATATTATTATGAGTAATTTGACTGGCTAGGTAGTGGGCCCTAGCCCTGGGATCCTCCTGTCTACCCTGTACTAACTAGCAATACTGAGCAAGGAGGAAGTAGCTAAGACTAAGGCTAAATCCTAAAACTACACCTCTTGAACTCTTATTCTGCAAAATTTTCATAAGCCTTCTGGTTTAAAAGGAAATTATGTGGAAATAATTTCAAGTCTACAGAAAAGTTACAAGAGTAAAAACAGTGCAAACAATACTCTGATACCCTTTGCTTAGATTTACTCACTGTTAACATTTTACCACATTTGTCTTATCATTGGAGAGTAGGTGCACACATTATGGTCCTTCAATTCTAAATTCTTGAGTGTGTACTTCTGAAAAATAAGGGTTTGTTTGTTTGTTTGTTGTTTGAAGACAGAGTCTTGCTCTGTTGCCCAGCCTGGAGTGTAGTGGAGCTATCACGGCTCACTACAGTCTTGACCGCCCAGGCTCAAGTGATCCTCCCAACTCAGCCTCCCAAGCGGTTAGGACTGCAGGCACATACCACCAAGCCTAGCAGTTTTTGTTGAGACAGGGTCTCACTTTGTCACCCAGGCTGATCCAAACTCCTGTGCTCAAGTGATTCTCCCACCTTGGCTTCCCAAAGTGCTGAGATTACAGGTGTGAGCCACCATACCCAACCAGAGTAAGGATATTCTCGTATGTAACCACAATACCCATATCAACTCGGAGTTAACATGGATGCAATAATTTTATCTTATGTACTATCTGTGCCCAATTTTTGACCTTATAATATTCTTTATCCTCTCCTCTTCCTCCACTAAAGAATGCAATCTAGGATCAGGTATTATATTTAGTTGTCCTCTCTGTTTAGTTTTCTTTAACCTGGGATATAGCTAAAACCTTTCTTTGTCTTTTATGACAGTGACATTTTTTAAGAGTATGGTATTTCTCCTTTTTAATTATACATTCCTCATTTGAGGTTTCATTGACGCTTCCTAAGAGGAACCCAAAAGTGAGATTTGGGTTATATTTGGCTTTCCTTGCCAAAATACCACATATGTATGTGATGTTGTGTCATCGGGGATCATGCCGGGAGGCACACAAGATCTATCTGCTCTTCATTGGTGGCGATGTCTCTGACCCCCCCACTCCAAGTGTTACCCAGCTTCTCTGCCATATAATTACTATTATTTCCCTTGCACTAATAAGCAATCTGTGGGGAGACCCTAAAACTGTGCAAATATATTGGTCATTATCAAAATTTCCCCCAGATTTAGCATCAGTGATGTTGCTTCACAAACCTGCCTGATAAAGAGATTTTTGATGCTAAAGAATTCCTGAAGCCCTGGCTGGATATGTAGTCATTTCAAAATGAAAAGTCACAGTTAAAGCATGGTCACGGTTTCCTCAATCCAGGCTGTGGTTTTATGTAAACTACATTGGTCATTGGTGTGCTTAGAGGCAGTGAGGAAAGGACACAGAGCTTGGAGTCAGCAGACCAAAGTTTGAGTTCTGCCTTCAACATGGGGTGATCATCGGACCTACAGAAAGTTGCTTGATTACTTTAACCTTTAATCTCCCCTTCTGGCAAGTGGGATAAATGATGTGAGATAAAAACACTGCAAGCTGGGAAATGATATATAAAGTGTGAAGAAGAGAGGAAAGAAACTTACGTTTATTGGATATCGACAGTGTGCCCATGTTTTCACCTCTTTTGTTATCTCATTTTACATAGATATTAACCTAGTCCCATTTTACAAATAGGAAACAGGATCAAAGTCCTTTGTCGGGTGCGATGGCTCACGCCTATAATCCCAGCACTTTGGGAGGCCAAGGTGGGTGGATCACTTGAGGTCTGGAGTTCAAGACCAGTCTGGCCAACATGGTGAAACCCCATGTCTCCTAAAAATACAAAAATAAGCCAGGTGTGATGGTGCATGCCTATAATCCCAGCTACGCTGAGGGGCTGAGGTACGAGAATCGCTTTAACCTGGGAGACCGAGGTTGCTGTGAGCCGAGATTGCACACCAGCGCTCTAGCCTGGGCAACAGAATGAGACTTTGTCTTAAAAAATAAAAATAAAAAGAATCCTGAAACTTGCCTAAAGTCAGTTTAGTTTATCAAACAGCTTGTGCCTGCTATTTACCAGGCCCTTAGCTAAACGTCTAGGAAGCAAAGGTGAATAAGACCCAGTCCCTGTCCTGAAGGCACACACACACAGAAAAGACAGTTACTTAACACATTACAGGCTGGGCACGGTGGCTCACGCCTGAAATCTTAGCATTTTGGGAGGCTGAGGTGGGCGGATCACGAGGTCAGGAGTTCAAGACCAGCCTGGCCAATATGGCGAAACGCTGTCTTTACTAAAAATACAAAAATTAGCTGGGTGTGGTGGTGCATGCCTGTAATCCCAGCTACTCAGGAAGCTGAGGCAGGAGAATAGCTTGAACCCAGGAGGCGGAAATTGCAATGAGCCGAGATCGCACCACTGCACTCTAGCCTGGCGACAGAGCGAGACTCCTTCTCAAAAAAAAAAAAAGCGAAAAGAAAAGAATTGCTAATACATGCTAGAGTTCAAATCCCACCCTCTTTAACTGATAATATTTTATTTATTTCTCATGATAGTATAATATGGAAGATTCTGTAGCCTCTAATTACAAAACTAAGGCTCAGTCATTGAGTGTTTTGCTCAAGATCACACAACTAGTAGGCAGTCAAGCTGGAATTTGAATTCAAGTTGGTCTGATTTTGACCAATGCTGATTTTTTTTTTCGTGTTACCCTACCACCTCTTTTTTTACATCCCAAACTTAATCCTTCAGGAAATCCTTGCAGCATACCCACTATTTGACCACTTCTCATGACCTCCACTGCTATCACTATCTGAGCCACCATCTTAGCTTGTCCTGGACATTTTGCAGTATCTTTCTATCTGGCCTTCCTACACCCATCCTGGTTTAACAACCCCTACAGTCTACTCATAGCAGCCAGAGTAATCTCTTCAAAATAAAATCCAGCTGGACACAGTAGCTCACACCTGTAATCCCAACACTTTGGGAGGCTGAGGCTCATGGATTACTTGAGCTCATGAGTTCAAGACCAGCCTGGGCAATATGATAAAACCCTGTCTCTACAAAAAATACACAGATTAGCCAGCCATGGTGGTGCCTGTGGTCCTCGATACTTGGGAGGCGGAGTGGGGGGATGGCTTGAGCCCAGGAGGTGGAGGTTGCAGTGAGCCAAGATCACACCACTGCGCTCCAGCCTAGGTGACAGAGTGG
>NW_016107373.1:3948569-3956006 GCF_001604975.1 Cebus imitator | reverse complement strand
AAAAAAAAAAAAATCCAGTTACTTCATTGCTATGCTAAAAGTTCTTCCACAGCTTCTCATCTCTTTCATATTGAGGCCATGAGTTCTTATGACCCTCAATGTTCTGGTTTCAGACTTCCATGTTATCAGGTCCCCTTCCCATCTCCCTACTTCTGTGGCCTCCTTGCAATTCTGGAAACACCCTGATGACGCCTTCACCTCAGGGCCTTTGCACTTGTTATATCTTCAGTCTCAAAGGCTCTTCACCCAGATATCCTTTTGGCCAACTTTGCTTATAAGTCACCATATCAAAGGGGCCTTTCTTGAGAACCCAGCTGCAGGCTCAGCCTCCGTCAGCCTTTTTACCCAGGTATTTTTTTTCATCGCCTGCCAATACTGTACACCTTTTTGTTGTTGTTGTTGTTGTTTGTTTGTTTGTGGTCTGTATTCCCCTACTGAAATGTAAGCTAAGTAAGATTAGGGACTCTGATTCTATTCACAATGAATTTTATTCATTAAATTCCCATTGCCTAAAACATTGTTCTAGTAGGTGCTTAGGAAATAGTTTGGTGTTAAGTGAATGCTTTTTGTGAGATTACACAGTTTTTGTTTTTGTTCCTTGAATGTTAACATACAAATTCCACATCTTTGGAGGCAGGTTATTTATAAGACTATCAGTCAGCCAACATTTATGAAGGATCTTTGTATACAGCGCAATATTTTGAACTTCATTTTGGATTTAGGTGCTAAGATTTACACGTATTGTGATTATGGGGCCTTTTTTCATTGCTGTATAACCAGGGATCTCTGCACCATCAGAATGATTCCTTTTTTCCTAACATTTCTAGAAAGTCTAAGGGTTTCTGCCAATTTGGTGATCAAGGGGCTTTATATGGAAAAGCTCATTTCATGGTCTGCAAGTAAAGTAATACACACTCCAAAACTAGAATATATGTGTATAATTATTTAAGTTTTTGTATACCAGATCCTGAAATAGTAGATACAGATTTCAGGAAATGGAGTTGTCTTTATATTCTTCATAGGAACCCCAGTTTCTGCCTTAAGAGTGTTTGCTGGCTACATGGTGGAATTTAATACTCCGTAAAGGCAGATGTGACAATCTCATACTGTGCAAATAGACTAGACCCTGGTGTCTTCTGGGTCTACATTTTCCCAAATCATTGTCATGTGATGTTCTGGTCATTTTTAGATTGATAGTCATGTTTACACAGATGATGACCCCTGAAAGATGCTCTACCATGTTAAGTTCCAAGGCTCAATGCTTCATTCCTGAATACCTGCTATGCAATTTCGGGCATCTTTCATTCCACTACTCCATAGCCATAAGCCTTCTTGTTCTGAATCAAGACCGCCACCCCTGAATTGTACTATGAAGTCCAGTTATCTAAGCAAGTCCAGTTATCTGCTCTAGTGGGTGGGAAAAAAGATACCAAGTTGTCTTCAGTGATTTTTTTTTTTTTAAATAGGCTGAGCAAGGAAGCACCAACAGCTTTGCTTTGTGGCCTAATTAATTATTTGCCATTTGGGAATTCTAAATTTGAAGACCAGGATACTTGCCCACATCTGCAGCTCTCAAGGTCAGGTTGTTTCTGAGCTGGCAATATTTGTAATGGAAATTTGTTAGCTTGAGCAACTGAAAAATCTGTTCTGCCCACAATTTCCTATAAAAGTATAAGTATCTTCTTGACCTGTTTCTCATAATGTTTTCCTGAATAAGCAGGAGAAATCAATTAATTATCCTTTGTTGGGATTTTATTTAACAGTTTAAGGATGTACTTAGATGGCTTTTTGATATCTAAGATTTTTTTTACTTTCACATAACTTGGAATATTTATTTTTAAATTACAGATATAGGCAAGTAGCTATATCTGTAAGTATGCCTGTTTAGATAGGTGGTCTTATATATGCTTCAGAATATCTAAAATTTTGACTTAAACGTTCATATTATCAACTTCTTGGTGTAATTAATTTTCTGGATCATAGCAGTGGAAAGAGACCCCAGTTCTGTTCTTCAGTGCTGTCCGTAATGAAGTATCTTTTGCCAACTCATTCAATAGATATTAACTGTGTCCCTGCTACGTACCAAGTACTGTTCTAAAGCATTAAAAATAGAGTGGTGAATATGACCAAGTCTTCATGGAGCTTGTGTTTTGGAAATGGATACCGCCCAGTGATTGGATTCAATTTTCTGTGCCATTTGCCTCCCTCCTGCCACTCTTCACACATTTCCAGCATTTGAACCATACTGAAGTATGCAGTTCTCTGAAAAACATCACGCTCTTCTGTAGTTCCTTTTCTCGATGCCTGCTGTTCCCTTGTTTGTTTACAATCAGGCAAATTCTTGCACTTCATTCAAGACTTAGCTCAAAAGCTGTTTCATCTTCGAACTCTCCACTAGGCTATGTTAACTGCCTTGATTTTAAACCATTGTGGAAATAAATATCCTTTCCAGAAAAGAATTTACATTTCTTAGCTGGAAAAACATAACCCAACTTGGAATTCTTGAGTTGGCATCTCTTGTCCCCACCCCTTGATCTGGGGGTTCTCTAGACTAGTCTACGGTTTAGCTGCATGATGAGTTGAGTTGTGGCACCATCAAGTGGTTGAGTCAGGCAGTGCAACTTAATTCTCCTGCAAGATCAAAATAGTCCAATTTATGCCCTGTACATATTAAGGGAGGGAAGAAGATGGCAGGAAGGATGGAAGAAAAGAAGAAAGCATTGTAATACAATTGAGAGATATAATGATTAGACCATCTCTACCTCTAAAAGCTCAAAACCTTATAATACCTTTAGCAGGCTTGTGATCTATATTTGGAATTTTTTTTTAATCTTCACTTTTTTGTGCCCTTTAAACAACACATAGAGATGAGAAATGGTTTGCTTATGTTCCTTCATTATGTGAGACCGGGGTATCTGCAGATACTCTCTTTCCTTACTACTCAGCTTT
This sequence comes from Cebus imitator, assembly GCF_001604975.1. Lineage (NCBI taxonomy): Eukaryota > Metazoa > Chordata > Mammalia > Primates > Cebidae > Cebus > Cebus imitator. The sequence continues at coordinate 3,953,057 of NW_016107373.1, read as the reverse complement.
GCTCTGGGAATGACCTTTCCTTTACTGACCCATTGTCAGAGCTTCATTGAACTCTGCACTTCCTACTCAGTCTGTCTGAGATCTCACGGCAACATGTGTGCTCTCATAGACTATATCCTTGTGGCAAATGGTTCTTAAAAGATTTGACAGGCCGTGGTGGCTCACGTCTCTAATCCCAGCACTTTGGGAGGCCGAGGCAGGCAGATCACGAGGTCAGGTGTTAGAGACCAGCCTGGGCAACATGGTGAAATGCTGTCTCTACTACACGCCTATAATCCCAGCACCATGGGAGGCCGAGGTGTGTGGATCACAAGGTCAGGAGTTCGAGAACAGCCTAGTCAACATGGTGAAATCCCATCTCTACTACAGATACAAAAAATTAGCCCAGCATGGTGGCAGGCGCCTATAATCCCAGCTACTTGGGAGGCTGAGGCAGGAGACTCGCTTGAACCCGGGAGGCAGAGGTTGTGATGAGCTGAGAACGCACCATTGCACTCCAGCCTGGGCAACAGGGCAAGACTCCATCCTAAAAAAAAGAAAAGAGAGAGAGAAAGATTTGACAAAAAAAATTTTTTTTGCTAAGTGAGGGATAAATGTATAGTGATAATCCCAATAAACAAATTCTCAAAAATCAAAAGTTACCTAATCAAAGTTGGCTCAAATATTGAAGTACTTCAGTGAAATTAGTTTACTTAGTATGAGTTTGTAGCTGCAGGGACAGGGAAAGAGACAGATGGAGAGTGACAGCAGTTGGGCCCTGGGGTTTTTGGTTCTAATGGGGAGGCTGAGGTTTCATCTAACCTGTAAAGGAGAGTGGGTTGCATTCCTTAACTTATACTTAGGAGTGGGAAAAATGCAAAGCACATACATACACAAAAACCCAGAGACATGGGACCACTCCTGCCAGGTCTCAGCAGGAGACCTTCCAGGTCTCTTTTCAGGAAGGAAATTCATAGAATGAAACAGATCTCAGTTGGATTTCTACCTCTAGTATAATGAAGTTTTAAGATTTTGACCACCATGTGTTAGAACCATTCCTTTTCTGTAATAGAAGTGTCATTGGGCCAGATGTGCCAGCTCACACCTGTCACCCCAACACTTGAGGAGGCTGAGGTGGAAGGATCACATGAGCCTAGATGTTCGAGACCAGCCTGGTCAACATGGTGAAATCCTGTCTCTACAAAAAATTTTAAAATTAGCTGGGCATGGTGGTGCATGCCCGTAGTCCCAGCTACTCGGAAGGCTGAGACAGGAGGATCATTTGAACCCAAGAGGTCTAGTCTGCAGAACTATGATAATGCCACTGCACTCCAGCCTAAGTGACAGAAAAAAACCCTGCCTCAAAAAAAAAAAAAAAAAGAAATAAAGAAAAGAAGTATCATTGCAATGATACTGCATACATATGAGATAAACAATACATTCGCTCTTTGTTGAACTACCATGCCCAAGTTATTTCAAACTATAGAAGGACCTCTTGTATCATGACTCAGGACTTGTTATAATAAGGTTTCCTTATATTCTGTGTTGAATCACATCCAAAATGCAGCAAGCCTAAGCAATAAGGAACTTAACAGTATTCAAATTCCTCTAAAGGTCATGTCCAGATCTGTCACCTCACACCCACCTAGTCAGGTGTCTTTTAGTTACCCAAATGGTTTCCATATTGTTGTACTGTGTTCCCTCTAAAAAGCAAAAAGAAAGGGAGGTGGTTCTATCTTATCAATAAAACTCTTTATAAAACTCAGAAGTAGAATGGTAAGAAACTCAGGGAGAAAAGTAGCAGCTGAGAAAATAAGATGTCTATTTTAGTAGGACCAAAGCCAATAGAAAAGCTTAATTAGCCATCAATTACGGAGAAAATTGGTATTATCTCTTTAGAAGGATAAAGTATCAAAAATCTCCTACTTGGTGGTTCTGTCACAACATTCAGTTTACTAAGTGTAAAAAGTATCCTATGCTGAATCTGTGCTCTCTAGATTTCTATTTGATGCTTTCCTTTTTAAAGGTTCAAAAAGGGGCCATCCCAGCACTTTGGGAGGCCGACGCAGGTGGATCACAAGGTCAGGAGTTCAAGACCAGCTTGACCAACATGGTGAAACCCCATCTCTACTAAAAAATACAAAAATTAGCCGGGTGCAGTAGCACACACCTGTAATCCTAGCTTACTCAGGAGGCTGAGGCAGGAGAATTGCTTGAACCTGGGAGGTGGAGGTTGCAGTGAGCTGAGATTATGCCATTGCACTCCAGCCTGGATGACAGAGCAAGACTCTGTCTCAAAAAAATAAAAAATAATAAAGATTCAAAAAGGTAGATTTCTGCTTATTTTTAATACTTTCTCTGGTCTCAAACTCTGTTTTATTGAGAGATTGATTTGTTACAGTTTTTTTAATGCCATCATGTGCTCTATCAAGTTGGCTTTAGATAGCCACTTCTCTCTTGTTCTCTCTCTCTAAAGATACAGATGCTTCAACCACTAAGAGCAGTCAAGCACCACTGTACATCCTGTGTTTGTGGCCTTACTAATCAATGGCATGTTTTCTGGGGTGGGTGTTACCTTTCTAGAGTGTCCTGCCATACTTCGTAGCTACAAAACTGGCTAAGATCCGAAAGCCAACTTTGAATACGCCCTCTTCGGAGACGTTTGTGAAGTCTGCAATTAAAACAGTAGGCCTGCAATCCCGAACCAATGGATACCTGATCCATGCTGTTATGGTACGTAGATTTTTTCAGTCGCAAATCAGTACTTTCTGGCTTGGGGTTTCTTTCCCATTGAGTTACAGGATAGTATATAATAGCCTAGCATATATACATTGTCTAAACATACTAACAAGACATATGTGTCTTGTTATAATGGCTGTATACCCAAGAATTAAAAAATCTACCTATAAATAAAAACAACACTATAATAAAACATTAAATCATATGCTTCAGTTTAGCCCAAATGATAGGCTGTAATTACATACCTCTCGCATTCTGTTTCCCTAGGGCTTGATCATCTCAGTCCTGCCCTCTTGGTTGTATTTTAAATTTGCCATAGATATGAACAAGTCTACAAGGGCTCGCTATCTGAAGAAAATCAAGAAGAACTAAGCATTGATAACTCCGCTGTAACTTGGCCACATGCTCTAGCATATGCATCTTCACTGCAAGGCACCCTACTGGTCTTGAAAATCTAAAGTTGTTGTTTCAATAGTTATTAAAATGACTAAATGTTATCTTAAGAAGAAAACAGAAGTTACTTTTAGGGGTTCTGACATATATTCTGGATACTACCCGAGGTAATTTTGAAGTTTAATGTAAATGCTCATATCAAATGAATGTAGAACGAATATTGTCAAGAACAGCTAATCGGAAGGAATACTATCATAGCAAATCACAGAATGATAGACTCAAACACAAAACTCAGCAGTTTTATCTGCTCCAAAATGCCATTGATCATTATTTCTGTATTTTCTCTGAAGCTGATTATAAAAAGTAATGTCTAGCTACTCTTTTGTTTTTGACACTTTGAAGAAATGGAGATTAATTGATTTGATTTGTTTATAAGCAGACACACTGCAATTTACAAAGATCTCTTTAAGGTTTTATGAAAGTATGTTCCAGTTTGTACATTTATATGGAATTGTTTGTTATCAAGGGTAACTAATGACATAAAAATAATTGTGAAATATGGAGTTATTTCTGACACATGAAACCCACTAAACTATGCTTTCTTGTAATGAATATTTCTTCTCAGTTTAAATGTATGTAAATATCGAAGCTATATGGTATGATGTATAAAGATAAATGGGCCAAAGTGTACACTAAGACTGGTACCATCTATGGTACCACTGAAACCCTGACCCAGAAAAGTGGTCTGCTTGGACACCCAGCCTTTTTTGTTTCTGTATTGAATCAATATTGCTCACACATGTGACACAGGCTAGTCCTATAAAAGCAATGACATCATAGAAATGGCATTATACTTTTTAAATTGATACTCTGTAGGTAGGTACTGATATAATTAGTTTTAATAAAACATGCTGTAACTATGGTGTACAGCAAAAATACATTTCTTGAAATTAAGGTCATATTTACACTGACTTAATATAAGACTGACTTATATCCTGCTTCATAACTTGTATGGAGAACTCACCAAGACAGAATTCAATACTGTGAAATATACAACAAGAAGACTGGCCTTTACCTACCTAGGCTGTGGTTCCTAAGCTCTGAGTTTTAAGCATCAGTAGATTTGTATTTAAAAAAAAAAAAAAATTGGGGCCTTAGTTTCTGGCTTTTAATTTTGCCGGCTAAGGACATAAAACAAAAACAAACAAAAAACCAAATAACCATCTGTTATCAGCATATGTAAAAGAAATATATTTTAGGCCGGGCGCGGTGGCTCACGCCTGTAATCCCAGCACTTTGGGAGGCCAAGGCGGGTGGATCACAAGGTCAAGAGATCGAGACCATCCTGGTCAACATGGTGAAACCCCGTCTCTACTA
>NW_016107373.1:3921035-3948429 GCF_001604975.1 Cebus imitator | reverse complement strand
AAAAGAAATATATTTTAGCCCCTAAAATTAGAAAGAATATAATTTCAGAATAAAGGTTGTCATTTAAACAGAATAAATATAGCTTTATGAAAAACACAGTTGTTTGCCTTTTTTTCCTCTCATTTTATTGTAGAAATGGTGACGCCACAATGACTGGGACAGTATTTTATCTACTTTCACACATTGGGTGGTTGGTTGGCTGGTTTTGGTGTAGTGGTGGTAGATAGAGGAGAGATTTGTTTACAAGTATACAAAATACTTTTTCTTTTATCCCAGTTAGGAAATAGTTGTAGGGTAAGCACAGTGGCTTACACCTATAATCTCAATGTTTTGGGAGGCCAAGGCAGGAGGATTGCTTAAGTCAGGAATTCAAGCCCAGCCTGGGCAACATAGCAAGCTCTTATCTCTACAAAAAATTTAAAAAATTTAAAATTAGCCAGATATGGCATTAACGCACCTGTAGTCCCAGCTACTTGGAAGGCTGAGGCAGGAGGATTGCCTGAGCCCAGGAATTAGAAGCTACAGTGAACTGTGGACTACCACATGCACTCCAGTCTGCGTGACACAGTGAGACCCAGTTTCAAAAACAGAAAACAGTTGTAATTCTGGCTAGAAAATCCCTTAGCGGTTTCAAAATTTCTGAGCGGTGGCTATGATTGCTTCGACTTGGCAAGCATCCTCTTGTATCTGACACTCAAGGGTGAACATGATGACATGAAAATGTATTTTTCTGTCTGGGCACATCAAAAGAAAAATATATGTTAAAAGAAAACAATATACTCCAAACCTTCAAATAGTGCAGTAAAAGTTTCAGACTTAACTTTGTTGACTTGATTTTATGTTCTAATGCATACCAGATAAGATTTGAATACAGGTGGGCCAGGCGTGGTGGCTTACGCCTATAATCCCAGCACTTTGGGAGGCTGAGGTGGGCAGATCATGATGTGAGGAATTCGAGACCAGCCTGGCCAACATGGTGAAACCCCATCTCTAAAAAGAATACAAAAATTAGCTGGGCACAGTGGTGTGTGTCTGTAGTCCCAGCTACTTGGGAGGCTGAGGCAGGGGAATCACTTGAACCCAGGAAGTGGAGGTTGCAGTAAGCCGAGATTGCACCACTGTACTCCAGCCTGAGCAACATGAGTGAGACTCCATCTCAAAAAAAAAAAAAAAAGATTTGAACACAGAAAGACTAGACAAGAAAATCACTTCTCCATTCTTGGTTATATTTCATTATCCATACATTACTAAAATCAGTTTGTTACAAGTATTTTACCTGGGATTCTTGCATGTGTCTGAAATTGGCCTGCAGTCTGCCTTTCTTACACTCTTTTGGTCAGGTTATGGTGTCAAGATTATAACTCCATTAAATGAATTGAAAAGAGTTGCCTATTTTCCTGTTCTCCGTAAGGATTTGTAAAAGATTGGAGTGATCTGTTTGTTAAAAGTTTATAAAGCTGTCTGGCCTTAGTATTTGTTGGTGGGAAGACTTTTAATCACTGATTATATTTCTTTCAGTGTAATTAAACTATTCAGGAATTCTATTGTTTTCTTGTCAATTTTGACAAAAGAAATCCAAGCATTTGCCCATTTTACAGTGTATTAGCATAAAGTAGCTCAAGGAATTTTCTTATTTCTAAACCTCTCCTGGATACATATACTTCCTTTTCTGATATTTGTATCTTCTCACTTTCTTTTCCTTGGCCATTTTACCAGAAGTTTGTCTATTTTCTTAATTTTTTTAAAGAAACAACCTTAGCTTTATTCATTTCTCTGCCCTTCTTGTTTATGTTCTGCTTTCTGATGGTTTGTTCTGTTGTTTTTCTCATTTCATAAATTGGACATTTAACTCACTCATGTTCAAGTTTTTTCCCATTTTCAGTATCTGAGTTTATTGGAATTACCTCCTTTGCTTCACCCCATGAATGAGTACATGCATGTATACAAATATGTATAGGTACACATTTTTATTGCTTTTCCATGTGTATCTTTACATTATGATGTATTTGACCTGTTAATTATTTTAAAGTGTTTTTAAATGCACAGACTTAAGAATTTTATAAATGTATTTCTTTTTCAAAAAAATTGTATTAATATCACTGTTAATAAGACAATTTTATATTTTGTGAATCCTGATAAAATGTGCTAAGATACATTAATTATGTGATATTCCTGCCAAAAATGTGTAACATGAACATATTGGAGAGAAATATCAGAAAAAGCTAACCTGAGGAATATCCTACAAAATTACCAGCCTGTACTTGTCAAAAATTTCAGGTTAAAGGAGAGTAAAGGGTTGTGGGAACTACATGCAGCTCATGTTTCTAGATTGGATCCTGATCAGGAAAGCATTTTTTAAACTTTTGCTCTGTCAGACATTTTTGAGACAATTGGTAAAATTTGAGTAAGGTCTGTAAATTATGAATAGCATTATATCAGTGTGACTTCCTGATTTTGATAATAACGTCATGGTTACTTGAGGAAAAAGTCCTTGTTTTTTAGGAACTACACACTGGAGCATTTAGGGTTAATGGAATATTGTATATACAACTGAATCTCAAAAGGTTCTGGAAAAATGATATATAAAGAAAAGGGTAGAGTACATGTGGTAAGATGTTAACCTTTGGAATTTAAGTGATATGGATACTTTGTACTGTTTCACAGATTTACTGTAAATCTGGAATTATTTCAGAATACAAAGTTTAAACATAGCTTTTGTTGTTGGTTCTAACTAATTGCATGTGGTCAAAGAACATGTGAGTATGATGAAGCTTGGGCAAATTATAACCTTTCTCTGCCTCAGCTTTGCCATCTGAAAAATGGAAATAATAGCACCTAGGTCATAGATTGTTTGAGAGTAAGTTAAGACATTTAAAGAAATGAGAATTCATCCAGGCACAAAGTATCTAGATACATGTTGTATTTAGGCTGAATAATGGCCCCCAAGACATCAGGTTTTAATCCAGTGAACCCCATATTACCTTACATGGAAATGAGGTCTTTGCAGATGTGATTGAATTGGGGATCTTGGCTGGGCGTGGTGGCTCACGCCTGTAATCCCAGCACTTTGAGAGGCCGAGGTGGGTGGATCACAAGGTCAGGAGTGGTCCGCTTGACCAATATGGCAAAACCCCATCTCTAAAAAAAATAGGAAAATTAGCCTAGCATGGTAGTGGGCACCTGCAGTCCCAGCTACTCAGGAGGCTGAGGCAGGAGAATCACTTGTACCTGGGAGGCGGAGGTTGCAGTGAGCTGAGATCGCACCACTGCACTCCAGCCTGGGCGACAGAGCAACACTCCATCTCAAAAATAAATAAATAAATAAATAAAAATCAAAACAAATTGGGAGTCCTGAGATGGGGAGATTTTCTTGGATTATCTAGATTGGTCCTAAATGCAGTCACACATGTCTTTAATCAGGCAGAGAAATTGCAGACAGAAGAGGAGAAGGCAATGTGAGCATGAAGGCAGAGACTGGAGTGAGGCAGCCACAAAAAACGGCAGGCATCAAGGAACAGATTCTCTCCTAGAAATTCTGGAGTATGAAGCATCCCATCAACAATTTGATTTTGGTGTCGTGATACTTATTTTGCACTTCTGGCCTCCAGGAAACTGTGAGAATAAATTTCTGTTATCTTAAACCACTGAGTTTGTGATAATTTGTTCCAGCTGCCCTAGGAAACACAAATGTAAATTGCATTACCTATCAGAGGTTTTGTTTGTTTGTTTAGCATCAGGGTCTCCCTCTGTTGCCTAGACTGGAGTCCAGTGGCGTGACCATGGCTCATTGTAGCCTCAAACTCCTGGGCTTTTGCAAGTGATCCTCCCTCTTCAGCCTCCTGAGTAGCTGGGACTACAGGCACTGGCTTTTTAATTTTTATTTTTAAAGATGAGGGTCTCAGTATGTTGTCCAAGCTGGTCTCCAACACCTGGCCTCTTTCAGTCCTCCTGCCTCAGCCCCCCAACTAGCTAGGATTACAGGGATGAGTCACCAGGCCTAGCTAGAAATTTTTTGAGACTTGTATGTCCAGGTATGGCCAGTTTTTAAAGTGTTTCACATTTGCTTCCTAATTCTTCTTCTTCTTCTTCGTCTTTTCTTCTTTTCTTCTTTTTTTTTTTTTTTTTTTTTTTTTTTTTTTTTTTTTTTTTTTTTTTTTTTTTTTTTTTTTGAGACTGGTCTCATTCTGTCCCCCAAGCTGGAGTACAATGGCATGATCTTGGCTCACTGCAGCCTCAACCTCCTGGGCTCAAGCAATCCTCCCACCTCAGCCTCCTGAGTACCTGGGTATGTTGCCCAAGCTGGTCTGGAACTCTTGGGCTTAAATGATCCTCCCCTCAAAGTGTTGGGATTACAGGTGTAAGCCAAGGCACCTAGCCTTTAATTGTTGTTTTCTACATACGTGGCAATGCTCGTTAATTGGGTCATTCAAATCTTTCATATCTTTACTAACTCTTGTCTGACCTATTAATAATTGATAAAGGTATTTCGAATTCTCTCACTGTAATAGATTTGCCAGTTTCTCCTGTTTTGTCAGTTTTAACTTTATACATTCTATTGAGTAAATAAAGTTTAGAATGCATGTGTTGTCCTGGTGAGTTGAACTCTTCTTGTTATGTAGTGATTTCCTTATTGCTAATGCTTTTTGTCTTAGCAAAAAAAAAAAAAAAAAATCTGTTTTCTGTGATCTCAATATAGCATTAGTTGGTATGTAGTGTGTATCTTTTGATCCCTTTACCTCCTGTCTTGCTACGTGTTGATGGTTTCGTTTTATCTCTTATAAGTCAAACCTAGATGTTGGTTTTTCACTTGGCCATCTATCCTTTAGTAAACAAATTTATTCTGTTTACATTTATTGTAATTCCTAAAACATGAAAATTCCTCTCATGTGGTTTCTACCTACTTGTGTCTCTTTTGTGCATTTTCCCATCACTTCTTGATTGGCTGTTTGGTTTTATTATTATTCTATTTCTCCCTCTGTATTAGGTTTGAAGTTTTATTTTTCTTGTGTTTACTCCTGAACCTTTAAAATGCATACTCAATACAATCTAAAGTTATCTGGTATCATAACACCTTCTTTAATAATAATGGACTTTGGAACATTGTAAGCCTGATCAACCCTTTCCCTACTTACATGTTAGGCCAGTATTCTAACTTCCGATTTTTAAAACTCCATAAGTTAGACATTTTTATTATCTTATACACNACACATCTTTGTATAAAATAAATTATCACCTGTTTATCAATTTCCTTATATACCGCTACTTCTTACATCTCAGATATTCTGGTGCATAGCATACTTTGACATCACCTTTTTTCTTTTTTGGTGCTGAATAAAATGGTGGTGTGATTTAGCATTGATGGCATCTTTAAGTTAATGAAACACTGGATCATATTACTGACTTCTGGCTTCCATTGTTGGTTTTTGGAAATCAGTATGGCACTTTTTTTTAATAGGTGATCTATCTCTGGCCTCTTTTATGATGCCTTTGACTTGGTGTTCTTTAGTTTCCTGCTGAGGTGTCTAAGTGTGGAACTCTATTTATCCTACTGGTTTACAGTATGCTCCTTGTATCTATGAATTCATGTCTTTTGTCGTTTCTGAAAAATCATCAGGCATTATCTCATTGTCTCTATCTGAGACTGAAGTTACAAGTGTCAAATCTTCATTCTGTTTTTTCTTTCTTTCTTTCTTTTTTGAGACAGCATCTTGCTCTGTCACCCAGGCTAGAGTGCAGTGGCGCAATCTCGGCTCACTGCAACCTCCACCTCCCAGGTTCAAGCGATTCTTCTGCCTCAGCCTACTAAATAGCTAGGACTGCAGGCACCAGCCACCATGCCTGGCTAATTTTTGTAAATTTTTTTAGTAGAGGTAGGGTTTCACAATGTTGGCCAGGCTGGTCACGAACTCCTGACCTCAAATGATCCACCTGCCTCAGCTTCTCAAAGGGTTGTGATTACAGGTATGAGCCACTGCATCTGCCCATTCTGTCTTTTAATCTCACATTCATACTTCCCATCCTTGTCTCCCTGAGCCACATGCTGCATAATTTCTTCATATCTATATTCCATTTCTCTAACTGTTCACATTTTATCTGCTGGTTGAAACTATTCACTGTGATTTTAATTTAAAAATTTTTTCATTTTAAAAAGTTCTATTTGGGGCCAGACACAGTTGCTCATGCCTGTAATCCCAGCCTTTTGGGAGGCCAAGGTGGGAAGATTCCTTGAGGCCACGTGTTCAAGAACAGCATGGGCAACAAAGGAAGACCCGCCCCCATCTCTTCAAAAAATCAAAAAGTTGGCCAGATGTGGTAGTGTTCGCCTATAGTTCCAGCTACTTGGGAGCCTAAGGCAGGAGGATCACTTGAGCCCAGGAGGTTGAGGCTGCAGTGAGCTATGCTTGCACCACTGCACTTCAGCCTGGGCAACAGAGTGAGACCCTGTCTTGGGGGGGGAAAAACATCTGTTTGGTTCTCATTTTAACCTGCCTGATCAGTCCTAATAGTTGTGTTATTACTTGCTCACCTTTAAAATTCAGTGCTAAAAGTTTACCGAAGTGTAATACACTGATATTTTATGGTCTGTATCTGGTGATACCAATATCTTAAATTCTTAGGAGCCTAAATCCATCTTGTTTGTATTTCTGGTGGCTCTCACTCAAAGTGCTTTACTTTTCTTCTTTGTTTGGGATTTTAATTTTCATTTTTTAAGACAGGGTCATGCTCTGTTGCCCAGGCCTGAGTGCAGTGGCACAGTCACGGCTCACTGCAGCCTTGATCTCCTGGGCTCAAGCAGTCCTCCACCTCTCAGCCTCCCAAGTAGCACAGTGCTGGCTACAGTCAATACTCAATATATGTAGATTAAATGAATGAATCAATGTATGGGTGAATCTTCATACAGTCCAACAGATGAGGAAAACTAAGTAACTTGTTTAAAGTGACTCACCAAGGGAGTAGTAAAGCTAAGATTTGAATCAAGTCTTGTGTCTGACATCATAGTTCATACACTCAAAACGATGCCATTCCCATGGTTCTGGGGACTCAGTGGCTCTACAGAGGAATCTGCTAAGCTATCTAGATAAAGCCACCAGGAATGCTTAATAACCCAGGGGCTGCTGGATTATACTGCTACCAACTCTTCTCTTCTGAAGTCACTCAAAGATACCAGCTATGAGGTCCCAAGAAATGGCTCATATGTCACTTTAGGAATAGTCTTATCTTTCCTAACTTGGCTTTCATTCTGGCATGTATTTGCAGAGAAGTGGCACATGGCATCATGTGGCATTGTGGTTCAGTCTTCTTTGTAAAATTGGTTTAATAATAATAACGCCTGTGTAATTGGGCTCTGAAAAGTAGATCAGTGTAGGCACGTAAGTGATTGGAACAGCACTCGGCACGTAGGAAGCGCTCAAGAAATGTTAACTAATGTTATTATTTACTATGAATTAGAAATAAGAATGTGTATATGTTGCCGGCTATTTTTAGGGGTAATGTAACTATCAGAATATCTTGGAGCTGTCTGAATGCTACACACTTTAAAAGCTTGACATCATTCCCTATACTCCATAATGACTTTACTAATGACTATAACCTCTAGTGATCTCTTGTTCCCCAGATTTTTGTCTGCTTTCCATAATTTCACATCCAATTACACTGTTTTTTAATTGTGTGTCACACAGTTTACCCTGTGGTTCACTGGAAGGATATTTTACCTCCTGCAGCATCTACAATCGTGCTGGGCATTGAACAGAAGGCATTCCTGTCTGGAGTCTAGGGAAGTGTCCTTTACCTCTCAACGTTGTTGAAAGTTGCCAGAGACCTGAAAGCCTCATAGCAAACATGCTGCAGGGTTGGCAGGTTCCCTTCCCACCCTCCTCCCTCAAGCTGGGAACTGCTAAACCTTTGGCAGTGAGACATGGGCTGGGAATTTCTCTATGCAACACCTTCACTGAGAGCTATTAGCATGATGTGCCATTATTTTCCTTGGGTTGGATTTTCTCAGGAATACAGCAGCAGGTGCTCCACAAGCTGCACATGATTGAAACAGGGAATGTTTGGCAAGAGCCTGGTGTGAAAATCGGCAACTGAAAATAGGCTACAGGGTGTATCTCACTCAGAATCACTGTTAAGAGCTAGCAGCGCTTAAAGCATCTATCAGTTTTGCCATCCAGGGGATGAGATAACTGTTGAGTGGAAAGTGATCACCTGCGGAAAACAGGCAGATGGAAAGGGTACAGAGAATGGTGCAGGCACCGGCAAAATGGAACGAAACATTGTTAAAAATGCACACTGCTGCCAGGTTCAGTGGCTCACGCCTGTAATCCTAACACTTTGGGAGGCCAAGGCCGGCAGATCACCTGAAATCAGGAGTTCAAGACTGGCCTGGGCAACACAGTGAAACCCGTCTCTACAAAAATACAAAAAAATTAGCCAGGTGTGGCGTTTGGAGGCTGAGGCAGGATAATTGCTTGAACCCGGAGGTGAAGGTTGCAGTGAGCTGAGATCGCGCCACTGCACTCCAGCCTGGGAGACAGAGTGAGACTCCGTCTCAAAAAAAAAAAAAAAAAAAAAAGTACACTGCTGGGCCCTGCCCCAGACCTACTAACCAAGAATCCTAATGGGCTCCCGGAATGTGCATTTTTACAGGATCCCGTAGTGATTCTCATGCAGTTGCCCTTCCAACAGCATGCTGAGAAATGGTGGCTTCAAAGCAGGAAGCAAGGCAACCAGCAACATCTACTTTATGAGGGCAGTCTCAGGTGAGGACAAACAAGAGGGAGCAAGCGACACAAGAGCTATGGGCCGGGACAGCCAGGACCCAACTCAGAGGCAAATCAGTGATGTACAGAGGCCAATCCTGGGCCAGGCAGTTCGCCTTTGCTTTCAACCCCTGATGCCACATTCCCACTGTAACCATCAGGACTCAATCAGGAGACAGAAACTACATAATTACTTGGACAGGAAAGAAAGAGGTGGTGGCTCATGCATATAATCCCAGCACTGTGGGAGGTCAAGGCAGATGGATCACTTGAGATTAGGAGTTCAAGACCAGCCTGGTCAACATGGCAAAACTCTGTCTCTACTAAAAATACAAAAATTAGCTGGGTGTGGTGGTACACATCTGTAATCCCAGCTACTCGAGAGGCTGAGACAGAAGAATCACTTGAATTTGAGAGGTGGAGCCAAGATCACACCACTGCACACCAGCCTGCCTATATTAACCATAATAAGAGGTTACTGACAAAGGGAGTAAGAGAACTCTAAGAACACAAGAGTAAACCAAAAAGTATCTGAGAAGAGTCTCCATCAATTTAGATGTTTACTTTCGCCAAGGTTAAGAAAATGTCTGGACGAAAAGAACGTGGAATCACAGAAAGTCTGTGGTCTCTGCCTTTCTCCAAAGATGATTTTGAGAGCTTTAATATTTAAAGGGGAAAAGTGGGCTGGAAGGGAAAGAGAGAGGGTCTGGTGATCCACATGATACTAGAAAAAAGGAGCAGGTAGGAGAATAGTCAATTACGTATTCATCTCACATCCAGTAAACTGGCATTTTACATTAGAAAGGGTAAACATAGAGGAACTACCCATGGAAATATTTAACCTTGATCGGTAGTTCTTTGTTTGGGAACAAAAGCAAAGGCAGCTTCTTGCATGACTCAGCTTTGAGTTTAATTTTTCCTTTTGGCAGAGTGAATTAGGGTCCTGAGATTTTATTTTCCTTTCACATGGGCGTAACAGATGTAGAGAGAAGCCTCTATCTCTAGTTTGAGGCAGAACAGCAAGGAAGGAAAAACTCTGGAACAGCTCCCATCTATCAGGGTTAAGGAGCCAAACCTCACTGGAGGAGAATGGCGGCATTTTGCTGGATGGCGAAGTTTGCTGGGTGTTGTGCCAAGAACACTCACTGTGGTGCTGGGAAGCTGCCTGGTGGAGGCGCCAAGCTCTGCTGGCCATAGTGCATGGCAGGGTTGGCTGAAAAGATGTGTTTGTGTCTTAGGGCTGCCATAACAAATTACCACAAATGGGATGGCTTAAAACAACAAAATTTCATCCTCTCACAGTTCTGCAGACCAAAAGTCCCAAATCAAGGTACTGGCAGGGATACCCTCCCTCTACAGGCTCCAGGGGAGGATCCTACCCCACTTTTTCCAGCTCTGGTGGCTCCAGATATTCCTTGGCTTGTGGCAACATCCCTTCAAGCTCTGATACCACCTTCACATGGCGTCCTCTCCTGTCTTTCTCTGTCCCTCTGTCTCCAAATCTCCCTCTCCTTGTAAGGACAGCAGCATTTGATTATATCTGTGAACACTCTATTTTCAAATAAAACCAGATTCACGAGTACCTGGTGTTTAGGGCCTTAAGATATCTTTATGGGGACNCCACTCTGCCCTCAACTTAACTTGATTGCATCTGGAAAGACCCTATATTCCAAATAAGATCACGTTCACAGGTTTTGAGTGGACGTAAATTTGGTGGTGGATATTATTCAACCTGGTACAGAGGAACACACAGGAACCATGAAAAAGAGCCTGTTCCTCTTTTATAAGGGCTAATTAAAAAAAAAATTTAAGAGCCCCTTCCTCCTTCAGGGTGCCTTCAGGACTATTGACTAATGAAGCTCACTATTGGGTTGGCTAGCAAGGGAGAAATGTTCCAGTACAACACGCAGTACAACCCACCAAGGGTGGGTTTGGAGCTGAGCGGTAATAAGGATTGATAATTCACAGAGTCCACTCCTTCAGTTATTCAGTTTCCATATGCACCACCCTTCTACACACATTTGAACTTCTGTAGGATCAACACAATGCCTCTGTTTCCAGCTAACAAGGTACAGCTCTCCTTCATAGAAGTGAAGGCGCTCTCACTGCTTCCCCCCAAATGAAATGCCAAGTCACCAGACCTACCACTGACCATATTAAATACTCTTCAAATTCAATCATAATCCTACCGAATGTCCTGCTACCTAGAAACTAAAGTGTAAAAGTAAACTCCAGCTACATGCGTATAAAATAGTGGAGAGAAGAGAGAAGAACATCATTTTCATATACAAAGGCACATACATGTAACTAGCAGAGAAAAAACATACAAAGAGCATACAGTCTTTGTTTCTGTTACTGGTTATGACATCACAGGTGGCTTCGTCCACCACTTCTTCCCTATTTCCCTTGCTCTTAGCCAGAACCCCAGTTCACTGATTTCTTTACCTGATGGTACAACACAAATCTTCATTCTTAATCCAAGTTATTAATCATTCTGTTGTTTTCTTGTTGCTGCTTTTGTAGTTTTCTTTGTTTTTTTACTGGACACAAAGTACCAAGAGGCACCTGAGAAAATCCTTTTGGTTCCAGACACAGTCCTTGTGTAAGCATTCCCACCCGGAGGAAGCAGACCTTCAAACCAGCACAGCTCAGTGTTGCTGGGACAAGAGGCAAGTAGGTTAATAATTATATTACTGAAAGGGGTCCCTCTCATTTTCACCCTTCATTCCCAACGTCATGTATTCTGGTTAAGGGAGAAAGAGCACCATATTCTGATCCCTGATTCAAAGCATAAACTGCATCCAGTAATACAGAACTCTACCTTTTCAGGGACTGTCTCCCGACTGGGACCATAATTAAGTCTTCAGTAAGCCATTTCATCTTTCAATGAGCCAAACTGTTTCCAATGAGTGAGAAGTTAAGCCCATTGATGTACTTCCTTTGCTATGAAATGAATTCCTTGATCAGGGAGTACCATGAAGGGGAATAAGACATTTGGTGAGTCCACTGATGGTGGCACTAGCCAAAGCCACACACAAGGAAGGTAAGTAAATCCATATCCAGAATATGAGCATATTCCAGTGAAGATGAATCTCTATGCTCTCTATGACGGAAAACGTCCAGTGTAATCAAACTGCTACAAGTGGTTGGTCACCCAATCAATGGCGACATACGGAGGGCTCAGTATTGGTCTTGGCTATTTGTAGGTTAGGTATGCAGAAGTAGCATTAGCCAGGTCAGCTTTGGGAAAAGGAAGTCCATGTCATTGAGCCCATGCATATCCTCCCTCCCTGCCACCATGACTACTTTGTTCATGGGCCTATTGGCCCACGGCATTACAGTTATGAGTCACCACATCTAGCTAACACATGTATTACTAAAAACACTTTCTACTTTCTGTTCATCATATCCAATCAGCATAATATCAACGTTATTGTTGACTAGTGTGATGTTTTATAGAATGTCAGGATGAGAGGTGGACCTGTAGTATGACAGCAGAATTGAGGTATCTCCGAGGCAAGACTATGAGAGTATATTGTTGGCCCTGCCAGGCAAAGGTAGAATGTTTCTTCTTTTTTTTTTTGAGACAGAGTCTCACTCTGTCACCCAGGCTGGAGTGCAGTGGCACAGTCTCGGCTCACTGCAACCTCCACCTCCCTGGTTCAAGTGATCTTCCTGCCTCAGCCTCCTGAGTAGCTGAAACTATAGGCATGTACCACCACGCTTGGCTAATTTTTTGTATTTTTAATAGAGATGGGGTTTCACTATGTTGGCCAGGCTAGTCTTGAACTCCTGACCTCAGGTGATCTGCCCGCTTTGGCCTCCCAAAGTGCTAGGATTACAGACATAAGCCACTGTGCTCAGCCAAGGCAGAATGCTTTTTGTAAGTTAACATGGAGAAAAAAGCATGAGTCAGGTCAAGAGCTGCACACTAAAGGCAAAAGGTTATGTTAACTGCCTCAGTAAAGATAGCACATGTGGAACAGCAGCTGCATTGGATTCAAGGAGTAACTACCTGATTAAATTTACAACAGCCAAGTCATTCTCCAAGATCCATTTGACTTCTGCACAGGCCAACAGTAAATTAAATGAGAATGAGAATGTGATAGAATTATCATCTGATTCTTTCAAGTCTTTGATTGCGCCATTAATCTTTGCAATTCCTCCAGGAATGTGGTATTGCCAGTATTTACTCTCTTAGTAGTAAGGGGAAGTTCCAGGAGTTTTCACGTAGCCTTTTCTGCCAACTGGCCCTCACTCTATGGGTCAGCGAGTCAATTTGGGGATTCTGGCAGTTGCCAAATAAGACTAATCCAACTATAGACGGTCCCCGACTTATGATGGTTCCATTGATGATTTTTTTTTCTTTTCCAATTTGGGTTGTCACCAACATTGATGATTTTTTGACTTGACAATAGTGCAAGAGTGGTGCACATTTAGTAGAAACTGTACTTCGGTACAGTATTCAATAAATTACATGACATATTCAACACTTTATTATCAGGCTTTGTCTTAGATTATTTTGCCCAGCTTAGGCTAATATAAGTGTTCTGAATATGTTTAAAGCAGGCTAAGCTAAGCTGTTATGTTTCACATTGGGTGGAAGGTTGGGTGTAGCATATGCATTTTGAGTTATGATATTTTCAACTTGCAATGGGTTTATCAGGATGTAACTCCATCATAAGTCAAGGAAGCATCTATACATTCAGGAACTAGGGAAATAGCCACTGGATGGATCTGTGGACCAACTGGGTCCATTATGAGTCAAACTTGAACTCAGATTCCATCTATCACCTGAACACCATAAGCCCTCACTTTCACTCGCGGGATACAGAGGTGTCCTAGGTTTCCAGGAATTGGTTCAAAGCCAGTGCCCAGTAAACCCCAAAAGATCGGGGTTTACTTTTCCCTGGTATATAACCATTTGAGTAAATGGCTGCATTCATTTGGATGAAGGCTTGGAGGAAAATTTACAGTATATACTTGTGACAAAGGTGCAGGGTCCTTCCTCCAAGAGATCTGGTCTCCCTGTCAATCAAGAGGTTTGGGCTAGTGATATGACTTGTCTGGAAACTAGGTGAGAGGATATGTCTAGCCAATGTGGGACTCAGGTGAGATTTTTGGCTACTAGACCTAGAGGTTTTTTGTTTTTTGTTGTTTTTCTGTTAGATCAAACAACTCTCTAGTAGGCTGCCCATCTGTTTCATCCCTAGGGACACAATGGCCACTACCAAAGATCTTTAAAGGCCAACATATTCTGATTACTGGTATGTCCTGGCTTCTCTATAGGGTTGAGGTCTGTACCTTTAACAGTTAAGTCCTGCCACTTGGCCTCATCATCTCCACTAAAACTGGGGAGCCCAACTCAATGGTGGCATCTTCCATGATCATACCTGGCTTGCAAAGGAGAGCAATCACAGAGCTTTCCAAGGATGCAAGTGCTCCCTTGTCTAAATTATTTCTCCATATCTAAGACAAAGGAGCATCTTCTGGTTCTTTTTGTGGGATATAGCTTTTGTGTTTGTGTCTATGGCATGCGGGTCAAGGTCACATTTGATCAATTCAGTCCAACATTTCTACCCCTCTAAGTCTTTGAGCTCCCCCCTCCACATCATGCCTTGGCATCCCAATAGTATTAACTGTAGACTACTGTTGAGTTAAATCAATAAATCCACCAAATAAACTGTTAGAGTCACTTCCAATTGCATGAGTCAATACAATGTCTATAAATGCACACTAGTAAGTGGCTCCATACCTGATCTAGTACTGTATACAGCCCTCCTTAGTTTAAAACACTTAGAATCCACTTCCACACATTCCACACATTAGCAAAGTATATGTAATTAGTATAATTATTTCATCGTGCAAGCTGTTTTATTCTACATCATAGTGTGTACCAGCCTACCTGAAGCATTAATGAGGTTTGAATCTAGTTAGGGTCAAGCGGCAATGGGGCAGAAGAAGGGGAAGTAAATTCTGGTGGGTCTTGTAGAGAATGAGCCTCCCTTTTGAAGTTGTCTACCCCAGCTGAGGGCTTAGCAGTGTCTTCAAGCAAATAATAACTAGTGTCCCCAGACATAGGAGGACAAGCTACTTCCACTGCCAAGGAAGGCTCAGGGTGATGCGGGTGTTCAAGACTGTCAGTTATCTGGTCTAAGCAGAGTGCTTATTTCAAGTTTTGGGATTCCATTCCTTCCCAATTGATACCTTAACTTTCACTTGAGTTCAATCTCGGAACTCAACCCACAAGGAGTAGTCAAATACTGTGGGCCACCTTGCACCAAAGAGCCAGCTGAGAAGAGCATACTGGAACCAGGAAAAACAGCTTCTTCCTCCTGTAAAGCTCCTCCAGGACCCTCTACTGATGAAGCTTACTGCCCATTGAGCCAAAAGGCAAGGGAGAAACCTTCCAATATTGCAAGTAGGGTAGTGAAGGGTGGGTTTGGAATGGAGACTCAATAGGTTGATAACTGGCAACACATTTTGTCTTCATTCCTTCTCCCGTGGTCTCTACCACCACCTCCTGATAAAACCCTAAAAACTGCAAATAGAAATAAGAAAATCAAGGCCCAAATGAGGATGCCCAGACCATTAAGAACATTTAATACTATATACTCGCATTTTCTAGGGTACCAACCATCTCAGTTTGCCCAGGACTGTCCTGGCTTTAGCAATTAAAGTCCTGTGTCCTGGGAAACTCCTCAGGCCTGGCCCAAACAAACCAGAACAATGTGTCATCCTACATGTGTCCTAAAAGTTTTCAAAATTTTTGTGCACAGAATCACTTGGGTACTTGTTAAAAATGCAGGTGATTCTGTTAAAAATAAAATGCAATGATTTGGCCAGGCACAGTGGCTCACGCCTGTAAACCCAGCACTTTGGAAGGCTGAGGTGGGCGGATCACCTGAGGTTGGGAGTTCAAGACCAGCCAGACCAACACAGAGAAACCACATCTCTACTAAAAATACAAAATTAGTTGGGCATGGTGGCACATAGCTGTAATCCCAGCTACTCAGGAGGCTGACGCAGGAGAATCGCTTGAACATGGGAGGTGGAGGTTGTGCGATGCCAAGATCACACTATCGAACTCCAGCCTGGGCAACAATAGCAAAACTCCGTCTCAAAAAAAAAAAAAAAAAAGGCAGTGATTTCAGATGCAAGTAAATCAAGGATTGATTTTTGAGAAATACACTACTTAGAGGCTGAAGAGGGATTAATTACTACTTTTAGGAACTCCTCAACCCAGACTTCTTTGTTCCTGTTCCAAAACTATAATCATTGAAAAGAAAGATATGACATCTTTTAGAAGATACAGCCAAAGTTCCTGAGCCAGAAGCAGAGACACTGACAAATTAGTTCATGGGGGAGAAAAACTGTAGTCTGACCTTAGCATTTTCTCTCAGTTCTAGGATAAATCATTTTTCCTTTAATATCACAAACTATAACAAATAATAATGAGTGCTGTGAAAACAGATTTGATAGTAGGAACAATATACATACAGTGATGCGGTGTACCTATATTGAGCTTCCTGCAGATAAACACTCATACCAGGCTTAAAGAGTTCCACAGTGACTATACTTTGGCAGATCTTAGAGAATGACTTGCATAAAACCGTCAATTCAGGTGCTGCTTTTGCTATTTTCATACTGTAAGGTACATGGTTTAACATGGCCACTTTAACGATGTTTCTCATGAGCTCAAATTGAGTTCTTTTTAAAATTTTTGAGTTTTTGTTGTGTTCCAGGCATTGTGCTAAGTTCTTTAAATGCATTATCTCATTTAATCCTCCCAGCAAGAGCTATACCCATTTTCAAAAGAGGCGAGGACTTGCCCTAGATTATACACCTAGTAAATGGTGGTGTCTGGGCCAAAATGTAGGTCTGTTCACCCAAGCAAAATTTGCTTAGCACTGGAGAGAGCCAAGGCGAATTAACGCGTGGTCCTATGCTGTGCTGTAAATGCTGTGATCGGAGGCGTGCACAGGCTGCAATAGGAACACAAAGGAGGCTCATCTCATGCTCTCCGAGGCTTTTAGGATAAAATGCAAATCCTTTTGCTTAGCACATCATAACCAGCTTCCCCAAGACCCTCGCCCTTTATCCAGCCCCGCTGGCACCCGGTCGTTCTTTCTGCCACAAAGATGCCGATGCTTGGCCATCTCCAGTTTCGAGGAACTCACGCAGGAGACACGCCTTCATTTCCACCTTTGCCAAACCCCGACCCCTTCACACCGCTCCACCGTACTCTAAATCCCTGTCCTCCCTTCCAGCCCCTAGCCCCTCATCGGCACCTTCTGATTAGGCCCTTTAGACGCGAGGCATGTGAGGCTGCCCGGACTGAGGATGGTGCACCGGAAGTAGCGGCGGCACCGCGTAACGTAGAGAGGAAGTGTCTGATGCCGCGGCCTGTGATTGGGGGTTGCTGGAGTCGGTGCTTCACTCTTAAGGCTCCGACCACAGACTGCGGAGTGGGTCCAAGGCTGCAAGGGCTGCTCCAAGTCCTAGCGGGTTTCGACCCGCGTGTCCGGCTCCGCCAGCTAGTGCGCTTTCCCGACTTACCGCTGGGTGCGCGGGGCTGGGGGTGTGAGGACCACCCCTGAGGTCTCTTCCTGGGTGACCTCCTGGGCCTCATTCTAGGCCTCCTGGAAGAGGATCTAAATTAGGAAAAGGAACTACCCTTATCCAGGACCAAGCTCTTCTACCTACGAAGCTCGCTTAATCTGCACCTCAACTGGGCAGGAAGTGACTCCCCTGTTTACTGAGGATAAACTGGGGCTGAGAAAGGTGAAGTCATTTGCCATGGGCCATGCAGCTGGGAAGTGACAGATCTGGATTCAAGGCGAGTTCTGGTTGGTGCCAGAGTCCTTGTACTTTACATTACAGCACTGGTTCTCAGACTCTATGTGCATTAAGAATTCCTGGGTTGAGGATGGTGTTAGTTAACAAATTCTGGGGCTCTACAAATTGAATAGGTCTGGGATGGGGCTCTGGAATCTGTATTTTCAACAGTTGTTGCCTGACAAATAATATATGGCTCCCCAGTGAACGGAGGAAGAAGGTGAGCAAGTCATATTTATTCTGGGGACTATAGGTAATTGCTGTGTCACGCATTTAAGGCCTCAATTGAGAGAAATTGTCAAACGGGAGATCCTGGAATTGGAGAATTGGTATTTGATTCTGCCATTAACTCTTCTGGGCAGATGCAGCCTCTGTCGTTTCCCCACCTATTAAATGAAATGATTTACATGCTTATCAGCTGGGGGAACTGGTTAAACAGATTCCTGAGCCTGGCTTAGCTCTAGAGAATCAGAAGAGGTGGGAGATGGGACCTGGGAATCTATAGGCTAAGCAAGCTATTAGTATAAAATGAACTTTTATCTTTGAGAACTTGAGGTGTGAAGCCTTCTTAGGTAGAAGCATAAGGAAGTGGATTATAGATTTGGAACACGTGGCTTCAATTTCCTTGTTATTTTGTTAGCCGTACATGCTTCTGCATTTGCTGTAGGCTAAACTTTTATTGGTGCAAATGTCAAATTAGTGTTATTAACTATTATGAGGTGGATTTCTCAGTTGGAGACAGGAATTTAATAAAAGTTGAATGTTAATCTACCTATTGTAGATTTCTTGAGTGTGGCCCACATACATGCCTGCAATAGTGTCAAATCTTACACTCCTTGTTATAAAGGCAAATACCTGTATCCATCCTAAATCAAATTTTCTGGAGGTGGGCCATGGGTGTTTTGAACAAACTTCCAGGGAAGTCTCATGCAGCCAGTGATAATGGAATATGAAAATACGCTTGGAAACAGTCTCAGCCTATTTCTCAATGTCCATGTATGTGAAAATGGGAATAGTACAGTTTCCTTATTTTTTACTCTTGGGCACTATTAAGGAGAATGTGGTTTATGATAGGTCCTGATTTTAGAATTTCCTAAAATGCACTTTTTTTGTGAAAGAAGCAAAAGTACTATGATAAGATTTCAAAAGGTGAATGCTAAAGCCAGCAGCCCCAAATGACTTAGGCCTCTTGATTGAAACGTTGTGATGGCAGAAACTGATTTTACATGGAAGCTCTATTGCCATTGAGAGTCTTCTGCCTGAAATTAATTATGCCTTACGAGTAATTGTTCACAACCCTAACTAAAAACACGATTTTGTTTTGTCTTAATAAACAGATACCATTGAGTAGTTTGAAGCAGGAACAAAATCTTCCAAAAGCTCAGAGCAGAAGCCTTTTTGGTCAACATGGAGGAAAAAAGACGGCGAGCCCGAGTTCAGGGAGCCTGGGCTGCCCCTGCTAAGAGCCAGGCCATTGCTCAGCCAGGCAAGAAAGGCAAGAATCTATAGGGATCGCGCGCGCACGCGTGTGTGTGTGTGTGTGTGTGTGTGTGTACAACTCTCATTCTTTCTTATTTATATCTTTTTGGTTTATAATGGACTTCTATTTCAGTTGATGTCAAGGAATTGTTTAAAATGTCGCTGATATTTTGTTAATGATGAGCTAAGGGTAGGTCTTTGGTGTTCCTCATATTTAGTCCACACCCTCAAACCTTTCAGTGTGTGTTAAGGTCTTCTGTTGACTTTACCAGTTAGTTTCTAGATGTCATAGAGGTCATCTCCAAGTGGGCTTTATTGGCCCTTGCTGCTCAGTAGAAGGTGCTGAGAACAGACTTTCCCCTAGTTTGAGGCTGTCTCCTCTCTTGCTTCAGCTACCACTGCTAAGAGCCCTCTCCACCAGACCTGGAAGAACAAAGAGCATCATCTCTCTGATAGAGAGTTTGTGTTCAAAGAACCCCAGCAGGTAAATTCTTGTTTTTTTTTTCTTCAATAATGACAAAAGTTTGCTTTGAAAAGTGTTATTCACACAGTAGACCAAATAATGACTGGATAAATTCACTAATGAATAGTAGAGCAGAAGAACTATAATAATAACAACAAAATGCAAAGTATTTCAGTTCCTTTCTACGTCTGGGGATTCTCTGTAGTCTGCTCCCAGTTTATGGTCACATATTATTCCTGTATTAAAGGAGGTTACACCATAATGAGAGCTTGCTTATATTGGTTATTTGAGCTCCAGCAGTCCTAAAACTGTGCTCTCTTCAGTGCTATTGCACTTCAACATCTTTGGAATTAGATTAAAATTTCAGTTATTACAGCAAAATGCCTGATTTTTAGCTCTTTTTTCCTATGAGAAAAAAATGTAGGAAACAGTGAAGATTTACTTTTTAATAACGTGGAAAAGTTAAAATGTTGGGTATCTTGCCGTAGTGATGACTCTAAATAATTATTAAAGCTCTAGGCTGGGAGCAGTGACTGATGCCTGTAATCCCAGCACTTTGGGAGGCTGAGGCGGGTAGATCACCTGAGGTCAGGAGTTTGAAACCAACCTGGCCAACATGGCAAAACCCTGTCTCTACTGAAAGTACAAAAATTAGCCTGGCATGGTGGCAGATGCCTGCAATCCCAGCTACTTGGGAGGCTGAGGCAGGAGAATCACTTGAACCCAGGAGGTGGAGGTTGCACTGAGCCGAGATCGTGCCATTGCACTCCAGCCTGGGCAACAGGAGCAAGACTCCATCTCAAAAAAAAAAAAAAAAAAAAAAAAAAAAAAAAACCTAAAAAAAAAAAAAAAAAAAAAAAAAAAAAAAAGCTCCTTATTTTATAGTATACTTTCTATGTTAAAAAATCTTATTGTCAAGAAGATTTTTCCAGAGCTGCTGGCAGCTGGGAAGATTTATTCTATTAATAATTGTATCTCCTTTTACTGTCTGTTAGCAAATGTGAAGTAGCTTTAAGAAGAGCAGAGACAAGGGTCGCTAGTGGGGTAGTGAGAAGTTGGAATAGAAAAGGGATCATTTTTAACTTTATTTTGACCAGAAATGGGAAGATACGGTAAGTTGGTATCCATGAGGATTACGAATGTTCCAGAAGTAAGATCTGCTTATTTCCTTGCAGGTAATACGTAGAGCTCCAGAGCCACGAGTGATTGAGTAAGTAATTTGCTGTCTTCCTGTAATTTTTGCCCACAGTGAAATGAAGAGCCTGGAATCTTTCCTCTCTCTTTTTTTTCCGTCTGGAAGAGAATGGCCCAATAAGTGTCTTAATTTTAGTCTGGGATATTCCCATCTCAAATATCTTTAAACTTGATCTTTTGAGAAGACTTTCTGAATTTGCTGGTGGTATGGAAAATGCAACAAGATAGCCGTATGTTAAACTTTGACTCTTGTAGATTTCCTGGCCCTATTTCGCAATATCTGTAGACAGTCAGCTAAACCTCTCAGGCAAAGGCAGAGAGGAATTTTTCCTGAGTCATTGAAGCATGGTTCTTTAAGAAGCCATTAATTGCCATTTTTCTAGCAATGTTTATGAAAACTGCTACTGCTGCAGATGACCTTACAGTCCATTTATTAAAACCACGTAATTATTCCAGAACAATTTAAATGATAGTAAACATTCTTCTTATATTGGTATGTGTCTAAAATGTTCTCGTCCAAAGTTGGTGAGAGATGCTTTGACTCCTCTTTTCATGCTTGTCAATCTTCATCTGATGTGGATAAATTGTCAGTAGAAACTATTCTTATATCTTACTAAATTAGCATGAGATATGTGTTCTTGCCTATGAGCAATTTTTTGTGACGCTCTTTGACTGCTTGCAGGTTGGCTTGTATATCTTCGAAAAAGTCGCAGGCTAGTTCTGGTAGTCTTCAGTTGTTTAAATTATTTTTTCATTTTTTGGGAACAGGCTCTCACTTTATTATTCAAACTGGAGTACGGTGGCATAATCATAACTTATTGTAGCCTCCGTCTTCTGGGCTCAGGTGATCCTCCCACCTCAGCCTCCAAGTATCTGGGACTACAGGTGTATACCACCATGCTTGGCTAATTTAAAAAATATTTTTTTGTAGAGATGAAATCTCCCTATGTTGCCTGGGCTGGTCTCGAATTCCTGGGCTCAAATGATCCTTCCACCTCCATCTCCCAAAGGGCTGATATTACAGGGATGAGCTACCATACCAGGCCTTTAGTTGTTTTAAGAAAAATGAGTCACCAGGTGCCGTGGCTCATGCCTGTAATCCCAGCACTTTGCGAGGCCGAGGCGGGAGGATCACGAGGTCAGGAGATCAAGATCATTCTAGCCAACATGTTGAAACCCCATCTGTATTAAAAATATAAAAATATTAGCTGGGCATGGTGATGCATGCCTGTAGTCCCAGCTACTCAGGATGCTGAGACAGCAGAATTGCCTGAACCCGCGGGGCAGAGGTTGCAGTGAGCCGAGAACACACCACTGCACTACAGCCTGGAGACAGAGTGAGACTCTGTCTCTAAAAAAACCCCAAGTGTGTTAGTGCCTTCATAGGTGATAAGGAGAATAAACAAAACCATGAAACATGTTGCAAGCTACTGATGCGACATTTGGCCCCCAAAAAATGGGCAATTGTCAGAGAAAAATGACAGAACTCATTCCTACTTGGCCCTAGAATCTTTTAATTCTGGTTACTTAAAGTTAACTGTGCTAGGTTAAAAAAAAAAAAAAAACAACCCAGAAACGTCTTCTACGTTTAAAGTGAGCCAATTTCTGAATATGGGCCAAAAATATATCATATTGAAACATTTTATTCTCTGTATAACCAGGAAAACTTTATAGACAATGCATGTAGAAAATGTGATAAGTATGTGTGACAGCTATGACTGCATTTTGGCTGAAAGGGACTCGTACATCTACTTAAAAGCCTAGCTCAGAGATCATGAACCACTAACTGCCATGACAGAGGGTGATGTGAAAACTGTCCCTTTGTATTATTCTCTATAACGTTTCTCTCTGAGAAGGATCTGACACAGTTGTCTTGCTAGATACACCTATCCAGTCTGTGTCACTTTTCTCATTATGGGCCTTACCACCTGGCAGTTCTGCAACAGCCTTATACATTTTCACATTTGATTAAATTCAGTAAACCTTTATTGCCTATCTGCTATGCGCAGACACTGGGAAACAACCCATTCCTTGCCCCTCAGGTGCCCACAGTCTAGTAAATGAAATAGGCATGTAATCAGGTAAGTTGTAATCCTGTACATCATGAAATAGTAGACTCTATCTAAGGTCTAGTGGTAACACAGAGGATGAGAGGTTAATATTATTTGCCTGGATTAAAGTTCAGGAAAAGCTTAGAAGAGGTGATGCTGAAGCTGGGATTTTTGAAAGGTGAATTAGAGTCTTCTAAAGCTGGAGGTGGATTGGGTTGAGGATGCTGAGTGGCAGGGTGGCATTCCAGCATGTCAAAAAGCATGGAGTTAGAAGCCTAGTGGTGTGTTCAAGCAGTTGATTGCTGCTGGCGGATGATGAGTTTATGGGAGCTGTCAGAAGATAGAGCTACATTATGAGGACCTTGAATGCAGTTTTGGGGTGCCATTGGAGGATTTTAATCAGAAGAGGAACCTCATCAGATGTATATCTTTGAAAGCAACAGAAGCCCAGAGCCCTGAGATGTGCTTGCTGCCTGTTAAATGTATCCCCTAGTCCATGTTTTCCAAAGGAGTGCTCTAGTTGACACCTCTTTGACACCTCTTGGTGCAGTAGATTCCTAGACCATATCTGCCTCAGTAATGGGTAAAATATAAAGGAGTAGAATCAGAATTGATCTTGTCTCCATGGCCTGATCCTGTCACACTTCCATTCCCAGTGCCATTAATGATGCACCATTATCTTGCCCTTTATCTCAGTGGCAGAAGAAGGTGGGGATTATGCCTTCCTCAAGTGCTCTCTTATAATTAAATGACTTTGGTGCATCAGGACTTTGGCAGTTCAGAAGGATAACTCTTCCACTGGGTAGGGCATATTTTGTCTCAAACTAACAAGTCTTTTTCCTTTGTTTCTTTAGCAGAGCGGGTGTGTATGAAATCAGCCTGTCACCCACAGGTATATCTAGGTAAGTAAATCCTCTCAAGAAAGGAGGATTATCTCTGAGTTATAGTCTCTCAAAATAGTCTACTCCCCTAGATAATGTGCTACGTATACACTATGGAATACTATGCAGCCATTAAAAGGAAGGAAAGCATGTCCTTTGCAGGAGCCTGGATGGAGGTAGAGACCTTTTCCTCAGCAAGCTAATGTGGGAACAGAAAACCAAATACCACATGTTCTCACTTGTAAGTGGGAGCCAAATGATGAGAACACAGGGACACATAGAGGGGAACAATAGACACTGGTGCCTGCCGGCGGGTGGAGGGTGGGAAGAGGGAGAGGATCAGGAAAAGTAACTAATGGGCACTAGACTTAACACCTGGATGATGAAATAATCTATACAACAGACCCCCATGACACAAGTGTACCTATATAACAAACCTGCACATGTACCTCAAACTTAAAGTTTAAAAAAGTCTACTCCCTTATTTCATATAGGTAACTTCTGCCCCTTAAATTCTTGGGGAGCAAAAATTTGATAATATCTCCTTTTTATATAGTATTTCTAGCACCCAGACATTTTCACATGTAGTTCCTGACCTTTCTGTCAGATACAGTAGCTATTGCTTCCCCAGTTTTTTAGATGAGGAAATGAGACCTAGGAAGATTGAATGATTTTTCTTTTTTCTCGTTGCCCAGGCTGGAGTGTAATGGCGCTGTCTTGGCTCACTGCAACCTCTGCCTCCTGGGTTCAAGACATTCTCCTGCCTTAGTCTCCCAAGTAGCTGGGATTACAGGCATGTGCCACCAATCCCAGCTAATTTTTTTTGTGTTTTTAGTAGAGATGAGGTTTTACCATGTTGGTCAGGCTGGTCTCGAACTCCTGACCTCAGGTGATCCACCTGCGTCAGTCTCTCAAAGTGCTGGGAGTACAGGTGTGAGCCACCATGCCTGGCCTGAATATTTTTTCTTAGTGCTGCATAGTAACTTGATATTAGAGTTGGGTCTAGCCTGGACTTCTGTGCTGTGAGTGCCACATTATATTATTATTATATTTCATGTATATTACATATTATATATTATTGTTTATAACATACATATTGCTACACTAGAGTAAATTTCTTTTTTTGTTGTTTTTTTGTTTTTGAGATGGGGTCTGGCTCTTTCACCCACACTGGGGTGCAGTGGCATGATCTTGGCTCACTGCAACCTCTGCCTCCTGGGCTCAAGCCATCCTCCCACTTCAGCCTCCGAGTAGCTGGGACTACAGGTGTGCACCACCACACCTGGCTAATTTTTGTATATATATATTTTTTGGTAGTGATGGGGTTTCACCATGTTGCCCAGGCTGGCCTTGAACTCCTGGGCTCAATTGATGTGCCCACCTTGGCCTCCCAAAGTGCTGGGATTATAAGCATGAACCACCATACCTGGCCTAGGGTAGATTTCAGTAGGTAATGCATATGTTTAGGATATATTAGGCATTAGTCATTGATTTAAAAACATTTGAAAGCATCACCTTACTGCGTGAGTATACTAATTGTCACTATAAAATAATGAGACATTTAAAACAAATATATCAGAAGGTACACATCTAAATGAGTTTCTTAAAAAGAGCTGCTGCTGGAACAGTGACTCTGCCATGGTATATAACCCTTTTTGGAACTTTTAAAGCAAATCACTGAAAAAAAGCCAGTTTTATCATTTTGGTCATATCTCATTGTTAACTAGGTATGGCTTCAGGTAAGCTTTGGCTCTTTCAAAAAATCAGACGCACCTTCAAAGAGTGAAGATTTTCTACCAAGGCAGTTTAAGAGAATCTTCCGTGGGCTTTCAGAAGATGTCTTAAGAAACATATCCAAAATTATTTTGAGCTGAGTTGGCATTGTTGAAATAAACACATATTCAGTGGGAGAAAGAACCTTCATTAGCTGTGTTTATTTTGATACAGTCATAATGGCTCTAGCTTTCCCTAGAATTAGCATAATCTCAGAAGACGACCAATTGTTTAAATAAAACAGGGCCAGGCATTTTATTAGGTTTTTGTTTTGTTTTTGTTTAGATGGTGTTTTGCTCTTGTAGCCCAGGCTGGAGTGCAATGGTGCGATCTCAGCTCACTGCACCCTCTACCTCTGGGTTCAAGCGGTTCTTCTCCCTTCGCCTCCCGAGTAGCTGGAACTACAGGCGTGCATCACCACGCCCAGCTAATTTTTTGTATTTTTAGTAGAGATGGGGTTTCACCATGTTAGTCAGGGTGGTCTTGAACTCCTGACATCAGGTGATCCACCCACTTCAGCCTCCCAAAGTTCTGGGATTACAGGCATGAGCTACTGCGCTTGACCTTATTAGTTATTCTGTTTACTCCTCACGGTGAACCTATGAGATGGATGTCATCTCAGGTTGCAAATGAGAAAACCAAAGTTCGGAGCAGTTCAGTAACTTGCCCAGGGTTTCACAGCTAAGCAGTACTGGAGTACTGTTTGAAGTATGATCTATAAAAGCCCTCACCTATCATCCCTTTATCCTTCATTGCCTCCTTTATTTGCCCCAACATGAAAGGATTTTATTTTACATCTGGAGCCTCATGACCTGGGTGATGTTGGCTCTGCTTGCTCTGGGAGCTGTGTAAGATTTCATCTACCCATTAGCGGCTGCATCCAGATTAACTTTTTCCACTGACGTTTAGAGTCTAACTTATCTTTTCCATGTTCTTTGGTTAACAATGGTTCATTCTGCACCCAGGCTCCATTTGTATCCTGGCTTTGTTGATGTAAAAGAAGCTGACTGGATGTTGGAACAGCTTTGTCAAGATGTGCCCTGGAAACAGAGGACCGGCATCAGAGAGGGTAAGTAGATCCCTGGGCTCACAGTCCGTGCTGCCTGTTCTCCCTCTCTGGAATGTTTCCTAATACCATACCATTGCCTCTGCTCACCACAGCTAGTCAGTCTTAAACAGAAATTCAAAACCTGAGATACTAAGAATGAGTACAATTAGCCAAAGAGGACAGGGAAGAGTATTCCAGGCAGAAGAAACAGCAGGTGGAAGGCCCAGAGATCAGAGAGAACATGGCAGGAGTAGAGAGGTACCAGTTCAAGGAACCAAAGGAAATTTGGTTGGCTGAACTGTATTTATCTCCTTTTGTCTTTGTTCAGCGACTATATTGCTTCAAATGGTGCCAGCTTTTTCCTTTTCTTCTTTCTGATTCCATTTTGCATACATTCTTTCACACTCCTTCCTGACTTTTTATTCTTCTTTAACTTTCACCAGAAGAGTCCGCTTCGGCATCTGTATTCTACTGAGCTTGTAAAAGTGACACAGCAGTTTGTTACCTAAGTTGGAACCTGCTTCTCTGCGGGCATCCAAAAGCCAACAGTGCCTGTTATACCACAGGCCGTCACTGGGGGGCGTCTGTGCTGCAGCATAGAATTTTCTTTCTGGCACATTGAATTTAAATTTTCTGTAAAGAAAGAAGCAAAGTATATTTATTTGTCCCTGAGTATCCACAGGGGATTGGTTCCGAGATTCTCTCTGGTTACTGAAATTCATGTATGTTCAAGTCTTTTTATAAAAACTATCATAGTATGTGCATATAACCTATGCACATCCTCTAATATACTTTAAATCATCTCTAGATCACTTATATACCTAATGCAATGTAAATGCTATGTAAATAGTTGTTATACTGTTTTTTTATTGTTGTATTGTTTTTATACTTTTTTTTTTTTTTTTTTT
>NW_016107373.1:3824401-3921025 GCF_001604975.1 Cebus imitator | reverse complement strand
TTAGTATTTTTGATCCATGGTTTGAGTATTTTTGATCCATGGTGGATGTGGAACCCACAGATACAAAAGGCCCATTTTTGTTACTCATGCATCAGAATCAGTCGGCTTCTGCAGGGCAGCCTACTCTCAATTCCCAGCAATTTCTACAGCAGGGCTTTTGGTGACAGACATGGCTTTGATTGTTGGTTCTGTCATTCAAAGTAGTTGTTAATTTTAAGCAAATGACAGTTAAGTAACCCTCTGATCCCTGGTTTTCTTATCTGTAAAGTTAAACTAATAATACTGTCTATCTTGTAAGGTTGTTGTGTTAATAAAATGAGGTAACCCATGAGACTGCCTGGTGTACAGTAACCCCTCAGTGAGTATTAGCTGCTGCCGCTATTGTGATTATTGTTGTTGTTGTGGCTGATACCAGTTGTGGGAAAAAGAATAGATCTATGGATAACTGCTTCTCTAAATTGGAATATCAGAGTCTGCTGATGAAAATCAGCTGCATGCTACAGTCGATCAGGGCACTTCTTCCTGCATCGAATCAAAAAGGTTTACCCAACATTAGATACATGATTGAGCAGTTTGTCTTGTTTCTCATATGGATGTTGATGCCACAAATTTCTACAGATGGGTTCAGGTTCCATATTCTGCTTTTTGAGACTGTCCCTAGTCTGAGCCACTGTTCCCCAGTGTGACCCTTTGCCCTCTCTTATTTATGTCATCACTTATACAGCCGAGTCACCCATGTTCTCATCTGAGAGCCTTTGCCCATGTTGTGTCTGCCAACATGGCTTCTCTTGTCCATTCTACTTGCCAAGTCCCATATCTTCTATGAAGGTGGAACTCTGGGTCAGAGCCCATTCTTTTCCTTTATTTCTCATAGCACATTGCAAGACAGAGTTAGCACTCAGTAGTAACACCTTAAATAGCATTAATCCATTTCAAAGGCCCTGTATTTTCTTTCTTAGATATAACTTATCAGCAACCAAGACTTACAGCATGGTATGGAGAACTTCCTTACACTTATTCAAGAATCACTATGGAACCAAATCCTCACGTATGTCAAAATACTGTATTGTCATTGGTATAGTTTTATAGACTATATACTGTGTGTTGAGTGCTATAAAATAACTACCTTGCAGAGATGCCTGCTGGTTCCTAGTTCAGAAAAACTCTCTGGGTTGAAGCATTGAGTCTTTGTGCTTGTCATCCTCCATATGCTTTTGATCTACAGATGAACTAGAGAATGAGAAAAAAACTAGAACAAGAGTAAGCTAAACCAGAGTCTAGGATTTCAGGAAAGTGAACTACTTCTCTTAATATCCCTCTTTCCCAAGCTTTTCTGGCTGTAATCCTTCTGTGTACACCCTGGTATGCATTTGCTGTGGGGCTGAGTCCTTATGACTGGCTAGTGAGGTCAGTATGTCTCTTTCTGTTTCTCGGGCTCTTTGCTATTTGTGAAAAAAAAAAAAAAATCTAGTGTTTTTCTTGTTAACTTGTATTCATTCTATGGCTGCAGTTCTCAGACTTCCAAATGATTACGGCTTTGGCTTGTTTCTGCTGCTGCTTTTGTTTTTAAAAAATTTCCATGACAGTAGACGAAGATATCCTAGTATATAAATTAAGCTCATCCAGGGGATGGAGGTAAAGTCCAAGAAACAGCTCCCTGTTTAGTTCCTGGAATCTTGCCTTTGGCAAATAACGTTATGTTTTATTGAAAGAGACTTTGGAGAAAATGGAGTTTTTCTTATGGTATTGGGATATACAGAAATGTAGCACATTTCAGAGCTTCTAGAAATTTGTAATCACAAGCTACCACTTTACTAAAATGTTCAGGGAGGAAACATTGACTGAGGGAACATGGCTTTTTCACATAGGGAGACAGCTGTATGCTTTGCTTTCAAGGGCTGCATTTAGAATGTGATCCAGGGAAGTGACGAGACCTTTTCTATCTGAGGTTGATTTGGAAACATGGAGATTATGGAATTAGACCAGTCCAACATAGCCTGTTTTCCTTGTTTCTATCAGAATTAATTTATCTTCTTGTCAGTAGTCATAGCAGAGAATCTGAAGATTAAATGGGCTATGGGGAAGTTCTTATTCATTCTAGTTAATTTTTTAGAACAAGATCTCTCAGCTTCAGCAGTATTGCCCTTTTGGGCTGGATAATTCTTTCTTGTGGGTCTATCCTTTGCGTTGTAGGATGTTTAGCAGTATCCATGACCTCCACCCACTAGATGCCAGTGGCACCCCTCACCCAGTTGTGACAACCAAAACCAACTCAAGACATTGGTAAACATCTGCTGGGGGGCAAAATTCCCCCGGTTAAGAACCACTGGGAATAAACACAAAGCACATAGGATCTGCTGAGTAAAGTAGCCTCTTATTGTCTCACACTTTGGAAACATTTTGACAACTCTTCAAAATAATTTATGACAGTCCTTTTTAAAAAATGTTATTAGTATGTGCTTGTTATTGAAGATTTAGAAACTTCAGATAAACATGAAAAACATTAAAATTCTTGATATTTCTACTACCTGATATTTTAGTTCCAATCTTGTTATTTTAGACAAATATACTTAGAGAGTCTTTTTTCTGTAAAAATAAAATAGGCCAGGGTGGTGGCTCATGTCTATAATCCCAACACTTTGGGAGGCCAAGGTAGAAGGATCACTTGAGGCCAGGAGTTCATAACCAGCCTGGGCAACATCGTGAGATGCCTTGTCTACAAAAATTTCAAAATTAGCCGGGTATACTGGTGCCTGCCTATAGTCCTAGCTACTCAGGAGCCCGAGGCAGGAGGTTCACTTGAGCCCAGGAATTTGAGGTTACAGTGAACTATGATCACACCACTGTCCTCCATTCCAGCCTGGGAGACGGAGTGAGACCCTGTCTCAAACACACACACACACACTACATTTCATTTAACTATAAAAGCTCATAACTTTTTTATTGCTGATATATTTAGTTCATTTATATATTATATTGAACAAAAAAGAGTTGCCCTTTCTCAGATTTTTATTTATTTTCATTTTAAATTTAAATATAGGGTCTTGTTATGTTGCCCAGGCTGGTCTTGAACACCTGAGCTCAAGTGATCCTCCTGCCTCAGCTTCCTTGAATAGTTGTGATTACCAGCCACACCCTGGTTTCTCAGATTTTTTTAAAGGAGGATTCACTAATGTGTGTGTATATGTATGTTGGGAGTACTTGTTTAGCTTAAAAATTGTCGTTACCTGAAGCTTGATATCTCATACGGAGTAGTTTCAGTCATAGGCCTTTAATCTTGTTTTAGTTTTTGTTTGAACTAAATCTCATATGAACCCAGTGTATAAAACAGATCGCAGCTTGGCTGGCTGGGAGTCCCACCAACTTGACCTCTGCTTTCTTCTCCTGTACACCTAGAAGTACCACTGAGGTACCTAGAACTCTATACAACACTGTTTGAAATCCACTGAATAGCTCCTTTTACTTCTGTGATTCATATTTTTTGTATGCTTTTCCTAAAATGTCTTTTAAGGATACAGTGTCTTCACTGAGTGAGATAATGCTGAATTTTAATTTAGACATTCAGTTCGGAGGAATCTGTATATAGAGTATTCGTTGGAGAGTCTAAATTAATCCTCTAGTTCATTATCCCCCTTTTTCTTCCTTTTCTCTCTACTTCACTACCAAAAATAACCGAGAAAAAAAAATACCTACTTGGAAACAATGCAAACTTTATGTTATCGCAGTACTGAGTCCTTAAGCAATTCAGGGAAGTGCTAATTAGATTCTCAGTGACATTGTAGAAAAAAATCCTGTCTTCCTCCTTTACATTCTTGTTTTTCTTGTTAAGTGTGTAATTCTAGCATCTGATCTTTATCTCCATGAAGATAAATTTAAAGCTGTAAAGTAAATAGGAAATACAGCCTGCTGACATTATTATTGGAATTTCACTTTGAAATTTATTTTCTTGAACAAAGATTAATTTAATATTTTTGTTTTATGAGGGTGGATCTCATGTTATATATTTTTCTACCACAATAAAAAGGAGAACAAGAGATACAGAAACTTCCAACTTTCAGAGGCTTCCCATGTCTCCCCAGGTGTCCCATTGACCAACTGTTTGTTTTTGTTGCTGTTTATTTTTTTAAATCCCCTGCTTAGAATATAATATTCTAACGTAATATCCAGCACAAGGAATTCCAACTTTAACCATGGTTTTCGCATCAGAGTAAAGCTGAGTGATTCTTATGTAAGCCTCCGTGGCAGTTTTACCTGACAATAACCATGGGATATTACTCCTTTGCTGCACATGAGTTTCTTCACCATGAAACATATAACATGGTATAGTTTGGCTGTGTCCCCATGCAAATCTCACCTTGAATTGTAATAATCCCCACATATCAAGGGCAGGGCCAGGTGGAGATAATTGAATCATGGGAACAGTTTCCCCCATACTGTTCTCGTGGTAGTGGATAAGTCTCATGAGATCTGATGGTTTTATAAATGGAGTTCTCCAGCACATGCTCTCTTGCCTGCCACCATGTAAAATGTGACTGTGCTCCTCCTTTGCCTTCTGCCATGATTGTGAGGCCTCCCCAGCTATGTGGAACTGTCATTGAACCTCTTTTTCTTTGTAAATTACCCAGTCTTGGGTATGTCTTTGTTGGCAGCACGAGAACAGACTAATACAATAGACATTCAAGGAGTTCCCTAAAGTAGCAGTTCTTAAGTTCTTAGAGTATAATCTGGAGATCCTGGGAAAGGGTTCCCGAAACCTTCTTTGGGAATCTACAGCTAAAACTATTTTCATAATAATACTAAGTCCATATGGTGTTTTCACTGTGTTGGATTCCACTGATGGAAATGGTGGATGAAGCTGCCAGCACCTTAGCACGAGTCAAACCATGTCACCAAACAGTACTAGTAGTCACTGTGTTCCTCGCCATCATGTCCTTCCAGTGTCAACTTTTAAAAATGCCAGTTTCATTTAAGAATGTCTCTGGATGAAGTAGTAAACATTATTAGTTTTATTAAATCTTGGTCTTTGAGTGTGTGTCTTCCGAATAGTCTTCCTGATGAAATTAAAAGTATGCCTAAAGCACTCCTGCTGCAAACTGAAGTGTGATTGTTTGAGATGTAAGCTGAACTAGCTACTCTTGTTGTGGATTGCTTTTACTTAAAATACAACTGGCAGACCAACTGTGGTTATTCAAACTTGGGTAGTTGGCAGACATTTCCTCATAAATGAGTGAAGTGAATGTCACTTCAAGGAAAACAATGGACAAGATTTTTTACTAACGATAAAAGTTGAGTTTTCAAGCAAAAATTAGAATTTTGGAAAACTGGTATCTGCCACTGTATTAGTCAGGGTTCTCTCGAGGGACAGAACGGAAAGGGGATACACACACACACACACACACACACATTGCACACATATATATACACATATATACACACACATACACACACATAAATACACATACATATACACACACACATATACACATATATACACACATACACACATACACACACATATATACACATACATATACACACATAAATACACACACTCACACACACACACACACATATGTGATGTATATTAAATATTAACTTACGCGATCACAAGATTCCACAATAGGCTGTCTGCAAGCTGAGGAAGAAGGAGAGCCAGTCTGAGTCCCAAAACTGAAGAACTTGGAGTCCAATGTTTGAGGGCAGGAAGCATCCAGCATGGGAGAAAGATGTAGGCTGGGAGGCAAGACCAGTCTCTCCTTTTCACATTTTTCTGCCTGCTTTATATTCATTGGCAGTTGATTAGATTGTGCCCACCAGATTAAGGGTGGATCTGCCTTCCCCAGCCCACTGATTCAAATGTTAATCTCTTTTTGCAACACCCTCACAGACACACCCAGGATCAGTAGTTTGTATCCTTCAATCCAGGCAAGTTAACACTCAATATTAACCATCATAGCCACTTTGAGCCTGACTTCTTCCCATTATTTAGGCTTTTCTGCTGAGATCAGTGGTAATATTGTTGAATGAGAAATTTTTTTGTTATTGTATAATGAAGTGCATCAGCATTTAGAAGATCTGTATAACTTAGTGAACTAATATTTTCCAGATGACCAGTGGTTGATGTTACAAAACCATACAAGGTTAAAGATTCATTCAAATTGCAGGCTGGACCAATGGCTTTATTTATTTTTTATTTAAAGCATTTTTTTTTTAAGAGATACTGGGTCTTACTCTGTTGCCCAGGCTGGAGCGAGCACAGTGGCTCAATCCTAAATCACAACAGTCTTGAACTCCTGGGCTCAAGTGATCCTCCTGCCTCAGTGTCCTAAGTAGCTGGGACCACAAACATGGGCCACTGTGCCTGGCTAAAATTTTTACAAATATTTTTTGTAGAGGGGGACATCTTACTTTATTGCCCAGGCTGACAGTGCATTTATATAAAAGAATATGAAAAGTTTGAAATGGTTTCAGTTTCCACATTGCAACTAACCTTTAACGAATCAGCCATTTGTTGAGTTTTGGTATAATATCAAAGAAGAATATCTACAGTTATTTGAAAAGGCTGTAAACTACATACCTGTGTGAAGCCAATTTCTTTCATATACTTCAATAAAAATAACTTATTTTAACAGATTGAATGCAGAAGCAAATATGAGAATCAGCTGTCTTCTATTAAGTTAGATGTTTAAAAGATTCGCAAAACAATGTCACCCTTCTCATCTATTATTCAATTATTTGTATTGGACATTATAGTTACTTTTCATAAAAATATTGATGTTAACATGTAATCAATTTGTCATTGCATTTTTTTTTTGAGACAGAGTCTCGCTTTATCACCAGGGCTGGAGTGCAGTGGCACGATCTCGGCTCACTGCAATCTCCGCCTTCCGGGTTCAAGCAATTTTTCTGCCACAGCCTCCCAAGTATGTTGTAGGTGGGACTTCAGGCGTGCACCACCATGCCCAGCTGATTTTTGTGTTTTTAGTAGAGATGGGGTTTCACCATAATGGCCAGGATGGGGTTTCACCATATTGGCCAGGCTGGTCTTAAACTCCTGACCTCATTGATCTGCCCACCTCAGCCTCCCAAAGTGCTGGGATTATAGGTGTGAGCCACCATGCCTGCCCTTTCATGTAATCAGTAGTTGAAATTTTTTTCAGTTTTAATTTTAAATATGGTAAAAGCTGATGGCTGTAACCAATATAAACAAATGTTCTTTGGGCTTCTCAATAATTTCTAATGTAAACTTTGAGAACCATTGTTCTAAAGGAAGCTTTGTAAAGTACTCAGGATTTCTGGGAGAAAAGACAGAATTCCAGCAAGAACCAGTATAAGGTATGTTGTTTGTAGCTCCCAAGTACAATCTAAGGTTAGGGGCATAGCTTCCCGTGGTATACATGGCAAAAGAGTTCCAAATATGAATTACATCAGTGAAGCCAGTGCCCAGGAGACAGGGCCGTGTCTTTTGTCGTTGACAGCTCATGCACTTGTCGGGAGCATATCATGATTCTCACTCCCTAGAAAAGAATGTTTTTACTCTTCAGGTTATGTTTTTAGGAAGTTAGCCACTCTGGAAATACTAAATGTCTTTTTTAAAAAGCAGTTCTCCCATTCAGGGTAAAACAGGAATGGAACGAACAGAGGGCCACCCAGCAGGAAAGTTGTTTCATTCCTCAGGCTTCAGTCTGGCTCTGCTGACTGCCTAGTGACATGTCAGCTTTGCTGCTCCACTTACCACCTTAATGACTTACCAAGGTTACTGCTCTGAATATACTGCTACCTGCTTCTTTGCAACGGCCATGTATTTAACATGGAAAGGGTGAGATGGGTAGATAGATTCTGGTCCTCAAGATATTGCTGTACTAAATTTAGTACTTTTATAAAATTCCAGAGATCAACTTGCTTCAGAATAGAAATGATGGGAGGGAATTAAACTACGTTTCTTGCCTTCTGTTTATTGCATTCCAAGTGGTTTGCTTGTTTCATGCCTGGTTATAACGTGGCTGATTTTGCCCTTTCTTCTGTTTTTCCATGTGGCCTCCATTTTATGTGTGATGCGACTGTCTCTGCCCTTTTCTTGGTCTGTGGATCGCAGTGGCATCCTGTGCTGCGCACACTGAAGAGCCGCATTGAAGAGAACACCGGCCACACCTTCAACTCCTTACTCTGCAACCTTTACCGAAATGAGAAGGACAGCGTGGACTGGCACAGCGATGATGAACCTTCACTAGGGAGGTGCCCCATCATTGCTTCACTCAGTTTTGGTGCCACACGCACATTTGAGATGAGAAAGAAGCCACCACCAGTGAGTATCCTCTTCCTGTCTCTTATTAGTCTGTGAAAAAAGTAGAACTCCTAAAGGCTTCTGCTTTCAGATTTAAAGCATGGGAATACACATTTTGGTGATGAAACATTTTCAAGTGATTGCTTCCCCATGGTTAACTTTTGACTTCCATAGTACTCCTTCATTCATTTATGTATCCAACAAGAATTGGCTGCCTTCTGCTAGGTGCTGGGGGCTCATTTCACTGATGGAAGGGATAAACTCCCTGTCCTCCCGGAGATACAGTCTAGTTGGGGTGGATGAATATTGCCAATTTCTCACATAATTGCAATTGTGATCAATGCTGTGAAGGAAAGCCTATAGAAGGATGACTCAAGCTAGTGGGAGGCTCAGGAAGAGGAAGGAGGCTAAGGAAGAAGCCCCTGAAGAAGCCTTTATTTTAAGTGTTCTTCATGGTAGTATGGCCAGTTTTCTGTAAGGGAGCATTACATGTATCTTTGTTTCTTCTTAGCCTTCTCCTGAAATAAAGGTGAATCTGTAACTGTTTCAGAGAAAGGAAACTCAAGCCAGATTATCAGAGGTGGTGATCTGTCCACATTCAGGTAGAAAAGCAGTGACCAGAATATTAATAACTATATAATAACTTCTGTTTCCACCCCAGCTCTTACTTAGGTTGTGTGACATTTGAGGAATACTAGGGTTATAAATTTTAAAAAAATCAGAAATGAAGCACCTCAGGACTGAGAAAGATAGTAACACCAAGCAAAGAGCAAATTATTTTAT
Source organism: Cebus imitator (assembly GCF_001604975.1). Taxonomy (NCBI): domain Eukaryota; kingdom Metazoa; phylum Chordata; class Mammalia; order Primates; family Cebidae; genus Cebus; species Cebus imitator. The sequence continues at coordinate 3,911,958 of NW_016107373.1, read as the reverse complement.
TTTCAGGGTTTGTATCTTTCTAACAAGCATTCCTGATCATTCAGCTTACAACGTTAAACCAGACCCAGTCAGTGTGGAAGTCCAACCAACGGGCTGTTTTTTTGTTTGTTTTTTTTCAGAGACGGAGTCTCACTCTGTTGCCCAGGCTTGAGTGCAGTGGCGCCATCTCTGCTCATTGCAACCTCTGCCTCCCTGGTTCAAGCGATTCTCCTGCCTCAACCTCCTGAGTAGCTGGGATTACAGGCATATGCCAGCATGCCCAGCTAATTTTTGTGTTTTTAGGAGAGATGGGGTTTTGCCATGTTGGCCAGGCTGTTCTCAAACTCCTGACCACAGGTCATCTGCCCACCTTGGCCTCTCAAAGTGCTGGGATTATAGGCGTGAGCCATTGTGCCTGGCCCAATCTGTTTTTTGAGTAGACCTAAGCCAGACCACATCATTATTAGTCAGTGGTCATGTCTGTTCTTCATCAGATATACCTCAATAAGAATACAGTTAACAGATTGTTTTCCTGTTGTGTATTGGGTTTCCATGCATGGTATTTTTAAAGCATATTGTGTAATTTTGCATATATGCCATTAAGCACCTTTTGTTGGTATAATTTCCATTGATTAGGTTTTCTTATGTTTACATTGACAGTGTGATTATTGTTAGGGGATTGTTAGTTACCAGTGTTTTTTTGAGCGAACTTGCTTCCTAAGCGAACTTGCTCCCTAAGCCTTCAGTTGCATTGGCAAGCAGCCTTCTCATGTACCAAGGAGAATCAGACAAACCAACTTTTGCTATATTTTTTTAGATAGGATTATACTTCGGTACACAGGCCTTCACTCAGTTGAATACCAAGTTCACATGTGTGAAGAATTCATTCTGCTCTTAGTAAGACTCCTGTTATATAAATAATAGAGAAACACTGTATGTCTAATTATTTAAGTTCAGACTCTCTTCTCAAGCCAGATGTATGGGACCTCAGCTTGCTGCCAGGAGTGGTCCTAGGACTGGGGGCTGTAGCAGTGAATGAGTAAGATGAAATCATCTCTCTTCTGCTGGAGCTCATCTAGCATATGCTAGTGCTGTGCCTTAGAGTTATCCTTCTGGCCTCCTGATTGGCAAATAAGCTACAGTATATATAGCCTTTGGTATAATAATGGTTTTTAGTTCTTCACACTTACTTTCCTTGTTGCTCAGTATTTCAGTGTTTCTTTACACACATACATTCATCACCACCACCACTACCACCTTTTTTAAAAATGTGGGCCTATTTATAGATTTGGAGCTTAAGAATTCCCTAAGTGTGCTTTTTGGATAAATCATTTTACTGTACAAGCAGTTTCCAAATATTACACGTTAACAATATTCTGGTGCCCAGAAATACCCCATTTCTTCTCCCCTTCACACAGCTGAATTTCTTCATTGTCTCATATAAAGATATAATACATGGTGATCAAGAACTATTTCTTGGTAGTACACATCAGTTATGTTACAGGTAAACATGTAACTGGAGAGCATAACTACCACATACGGCATTGTTTCTGTGGGCAGCCATTTGGAACAGCGCCTTATTCTGCCGCGACCCATACTGAAGCTTTCTCTTCTCCTCAGCCTTCTTGGAGTCTATGTTGATGAACATGAATGAGAATACAGGCCATGAAGTACTTAGAAGTGGTAAAGTCCACGTAATTGTCTGCCGGTGACAAGGGAATGTGCACTGTGACGATGGTAGCTGGTTTGATTAGAATACAAATCCAATAAGAAAATTTGTCTGAGATTTTAACAAAGTTGGCTGAGGAAATGGATTTGGGAAGAAATATAAACATGTTGGTACTTCAGGTTATTCACTGTAGTAAGCTTTGGCTTCTGGCCTAGTCTTAAGTATGATTGAATTTGATGCCATTTTTGTATATCATCTCAATTCTGGCTTTTGTTTAAGATTTGGAAATTGAATGTTAATATATTTGAAATTATAATCGCACATGAGTAAAAAGTGACTTTTTTTCCCCAGGACCTGTAAGTTCCGTTTTTGTGTAAACAGGATACAAGTTTAAATTTTTGAAAAGATTCCTTCAGGTCTCAGTAACTGATTCCAGAAACCTGGGGCACTACAAATGTAGCAAACCTCGAAGTGCAGAACCCTTCTCTGTGTTGACAGCCTTGGAAATGTATCTTAGAGTGCATCATCTTTATCTTATAAATAATCCTTTTTCCCAAAGGATTGAAAGGAAGTGATTATTGCAAAATTTTGTCACTTTTCTTTATAAACTCAGCTGATGAGAACATGACTCATGATTCATACAGCCCAAGGTAAAAGCACAAACTAAAAAGTACAAATTAGATTAGTCTTCAGTGTGCGATTTGTAGGAGTCTGACTTCCTGTAACTCTTAGGGACCTATCTCGGTGTGCTACTACAGATTGTAATTTTCATGTCTGTCACTGAGACCTTCAGGGTGTATTAGAGGTTGTGGGAGGGAATCTTTCAAACTCCTATTAGCTTTGACCCATCGGAGAAGAAGCTAATGCCTATTTGACTTGAATCACAGTTTCTCAACTGAGGCGGACATGGGAGTCACGAGATTTCCTGCACTTTGTTCAAGTGTGCAGTTTTGAGACAGAAAAGCATTTGTTTTGGGCCACTTTCAAGGAGAAATAGTCTTGATTTTAAAAAAATTCAAACTCCTCCACCCTTGCAGCAGCTGTTTGTTTTGCAGTCTGGCACCGTGAGCAGATCTCCGTTAACTGCTGATCTACTGAAAGCTGCCCCAGCTCCACACACTGTATCCTAACAATTTCTCCCTGTGCTGAGATCGTAAGGAGATCTTTGTTTCGTAAGCACCAGTGCCCTCTGATTCATGCATGGGCTCAGTCAGCTTCATGTATACATCATCTCGGGGATTAAATATTTCACTCTGGGTGCCGGTTCTTTTTTTCACGGTCCTGGAGTCTAAGTCTGCCAACTGCTGCTCATTCATTTTGATTTTAGAGTAAATTACCTTTTCCTTTAATGATGTTACTGTCATTACTCGGGGACAGAGTAGACTTATTTGAGCTTGCTTTTACATTCATTCTGATTCCTTTTTTTGTTTAGTTCAAATTGAAGACTAAGTGAAGAGCATCTTATCAATATTCTGGCCGGTGTCAGGCTATATTGTCTTAAGACTGTCATAAAGATTATCAAATATCCTTCAGTAGACCTTTTTTCTTCTATCAGGCTAGTTTTATTAAAGGTTTTCTATACTTCTTGTCCCAAACCCAGTTGTACTTTTCAAACTACATTGTGTTCCTATTTGCAAAGATTAGTCTGGTTCTTTTCCCAGCTAGTTTTAATTCTATACTGAAAAAAACAAGCTGGAAAAGGAACTACAAAAGCCATTTGGCAGGCTGCTATTTCTCTGTCGGTTACCATGGAAACAGTGATGGCTGGGGGGGTGTTATTAGATAATAGCAGGAAGTTTGTGATGCACTGGAGGTTTAGATGCCAAAAGCCTTGTTTTTCTAGCAAATTACCTCTGGATAAACTGTATCCTTCATCAGCTGAATTCTGCAAATGTGAGGGGCTCCTATTCACCTCAAGGTGATTGAGCTGCAGCAGGTTGAGCCCTCTAACCAGTCCTCCGTAGCCCTCATGAATGCTGTTTGTATTGCCAGAAGAGATGGTTGTGAAAGCAAGTCTAATGGTGGAAACTGTGAGAGCACCCAATGAATTGGATGTGCTTCCCTTGCCAATTGGCTGTGGGTTTTTTGTACACTACTGGGAAAAGTAGAGTATAGAAAGGTCAGTCAAATCATAAATATTGATATTTTTTAAAGACTTTAGAAAAAAATGAAGATATTGGAATCCAAAATAATACGATACTAAATAGCTTAAATTTGGAAATCAGATAAGCTAGTACTATGCAGGATTTCATAGAGTGGAAACAGTCTCCACCTTAGCCAGCAGCCCCACTGCCGCTATTCCAGTCATCTATCCTTCCTGTTAATCCCTCTGCCGATTATAGCACCTACTCTAAGAGATGACAAGAAATGCTTGAGACTGGGCATGATGGCTCTCACCTGTGATCCCAGTACTTCAGGAGGCCAAGGTGGGAGGATCACTTGAGCTCAGGAGTTTGAGACCAGCCTGGGTAACATAGTGAGACCCTGTCTCTGTGGTTTTTTTTTTTTTTTTTAGAAACAGGGTCTCACTTTGTTGCCAAGACTGGTCTCTAGTTGCTGGGATTACAGATGTAAGCTTTTTTAAAGTAAACAAAATAAATATAAGTAAATAGTAAGTAATAGAAATACTTGAAATAAATTGTTGATAGCCATGATCCTTTAAAAACACATTGTAATAAAATTTTCAAAATTGGTTATATTTCCAGTTTCTGTCCCTGATGTTGGCAAAAAGCACTCAACTGCTTCATTTATCCTTATTCCTTTTTTTGTAAATGGGAATAATAATTGGTAGCTACTTCATGGAAGTAATCAACAAGTTTTCCCATGAAAGTTGCCGTAGTAAGCAGTGAATTTTTAAGCTGTTGTAAATGGTTGATGCTGTGGTGATTTTTCAGATATGGAAACTGAAAAAGGACATAGCAGTGAAACTAAACTCCAAGGTGCCCTTGGTCTATGAAATGGCATTCATTGAAAGAGTATAGGGAAACCTTAGGGAGGGAAAGCAGCCTGTGGTGGTTGAGTTTTTGAGCTCCCATCTCTAGGACCATTTAATGGTTTGGAGAGTGTGAGGGTAAGTGGATAAAAGAGAGAGAGAGACTGCACGCGTGTGTTTGCACGCGCATGGATGTGTGTGTGTTTAAGCAGATAAAGAAAGATAGTCCTGGTAGGACTTGAATTATCTTCGGGCTTGAGATTCCTTTAGGAGTTGGAGTCCTCATTTGCTTCCTTGGGCCCTTGTATCAGGCTGGAATCCATGCCCTGACTCCCACTAGGAAGAATTGATTTTTGCAACAAGCCTCCCAGCTTTGTATTACTAGTGACAGCACGTTCAGTTTTAGGAGGACAAACTAGTGTTTCCTCAGAAAACTAAGTGATTCAGTGTTGTTTCTGTGTGTGCCATGATTTGGCCTACAACCCTGACTTTTTTAAACCTTGTCCCAGTGGTAGAGGTTTTTTTCCCCTTGCCATACTCTTAAGGACTATTCCTAAGCCATCTGGTGATTTTTTTTCAATTCATAGGTCACATTTCCAGGGAGGATAGCTGCCTCACTGAGGCAGAGAAGAGCAAAGCATGTTTGAGGAAGGGGAAAGGAGGTCTGCCCTGGAGCAGACTGAGCCAGCTTGAGGAGTGTCCCAGGTGGTGAGACTGGGGGAGTGGGCGGGCACCAGGGCACGCAGAGACTCATGAGCCTCAGGAAGGAGAGGTTTTGTTTTGTGTCCATCAAGAAGCCAGTGAGGTGTATTAAGCAGAAGAGTGACACGGTCTGACTGGCAATTTTAAAAGGTCACTATTGCTACTGCATGGAGCCTGGACTAGAAGAAACAAGGAGGCCAATTAGGACATTGTTAGATTTTGTATATACCTTGAGACCAAGGTAGAGAGGAGAAAAAGGGACAATTCAATGGCATGAGCTCAGAGGAACAGCGATTTTTATTCTCTGCTGCAGAATAATGATCTGAAAGTGTTATTGAGGAGCAAGGAGAATACTCTGTCACCTGGCTCTGTGAGCCACTGGATTGAGAGGCATGATCTCCTTCCACATGAGAGGGTTTCAGGGAATTTGCAGTCTTCCAGAGATAGCCAGGTTTCAATTAGGATGAGGAAGCAGAGAGAACCTTCAGAGTTCGTTGAGGTTTAAGAGATAGTTGAGTTTGCGCATCTTTGAATGGGAATTCCAAAGGACACAATGGAAGGGTACAGGAGGGAAAGAGTTCTGGGGGGCTGTGTCTGATCATATTATGTCCAGGAACAGTTTGGGAGCGAGTGTTCTGGTTAACAGATGGCTGGAGAGCCTTGCACTTCTGCTAGTGACTGGGCTCAGCTGGAGGTCAGGTGTGGCGGAATGTATTCTCATATGCTTTCAGAGGATGAAGGGCGTTTGTTCCTGGTGCTATGACCTGAGGTGGAAGTCCTTTCAAGATAGCAGTTCTTTTAAGTTGCATTTTTTGGAAATATTATATTACCCAGAATGGAATCTTCATCACATGAACTCTTCTGATGTCACATGCACATTCAGTGTAGCTGGAACATGTACAACTGTCAGGGTAAAGCCAGGTTTGTTTTTGCCCAAATTCAGTAACTTGTCACCCCCACCCTACCCCAGTACTATTTTGACAATAAGTCTGAACACTAAACCCTGTCAGCAGGTATTTCATTCTAAATTTCATTTACATTTCAATGTGTGCATTCCAGAAGGAAAGGCAGAAGTCTGCCTGGTAGTTTGGGCTGCAGTGCTGTGCTTTCGATGCCTGCAGAGAGAGCCTCTTTTGCAGCCAACAATTGCCCAGGCCTCCCACACTCTTTTTCTTTTTCTTATTTTTAAAATTTTTATTATCATTATTTTTAATATATATATTTTTTATTGCATTTTAGGTTCTGGGGTACATGTAAAGAAGATGCAGGATTGTTGCATGGGTACATACATGGCAATGTGGTTTGCTGCCTCCATCCCCATCACCTATATCTGGCATTCCTCCCTATGTTATCCCTCCCCAACTCCCTACTCCCTGCTGTCCCTCCCCTAGTCCCCCACAACAGACCTCAGTGTGTGATGCTCCCCTCCCTGTGTCCATGTGTTCTCATTGTTCAACGCCTGCCTGTGAGTGAGAACATGCAGTTTTTGATTTTCTGCTCTTGTGTTAGTTTGCTGAGAATGATGGTTTCCAGGTTCATCCATGTCCCTACAAAGGACACAAACTCATCGTTTTTTATGGCTGCATAGTATTCCATGGTGTATATGTGCCACATTTCACACTCTCTTAAGTTAGTGTGAGACATGGTGAGGTCCCATGTCATTGAGCTTTTAATATCACTGGGTGTGCCTGGTATAGAACGATTGATTGCACCAGTCCTTTCTGCTTACCCTTCTTATTTGCCTCACCAGAACCTTCCAAGCCAAATAAATGCCAAAAATCAGGAAAGAGTTTCGGAAAAACTCAAAGATTTGTATGTGGCAAGTGAATTTAAAACTGTTTTGAACCAATAACCTCAGTGACTTAAAATCTGTGTTTTTCTAGCTGGCTTCTTACTTTAGCAGATCTTATTTCGGAAACAGCTTCTGTTTTTAAAGTAATGTATTTCAGATCAATGCTAGGATGTCATCATCTAAAGTGTGGTTTGAGTCAGCAGAAGAACTCTGCAAAGATGACTTTGTAGGGTCCCACCACCTTTATTCTGTCTTCATCATTTCTGTAATTAATATGTTGTGTTTATGTCAGATTTTAAAAATATTTTACCACTGTGAACTAAAGGTCCAGCTATGTTCTTATATCAGCACTGGAGGAAAAATTTTGCAGCCCAACTCTAGCTGCAAGCTTAGATAATCCAGAAAACAGTCTAGAACCCAGCTGGGTTCTCAAGGGCAAGGCAACACCACAGTTTGGGAAAACAAGCTGAAAAGAAATGATAAAGAACAAAACAGGACATTACAGGCATAGCCATAAGTTGAGCAAAAGGGCAAATAAACGGACGTTTGGCTCTCAGCAGGTAAGTAGCTGTAACACGGGCTAGCATTTAGTTTTCGAGTATCATTTCAGTCTGCAAAAAATGCCGTGAGTATCCTTGTCAAGCAACTCTACCCTCTGATCCTTGGACCAGCGGGCTAGAGAAATCTCTTTGTTACTATCGAGAAGAAATGCTTTGCTTGACCCTGCAGATATGCCGACATCTTGGGCTTTTTCTTGTTTTTGAAGCAGATTCAGGAATGAGTTTTCTGCATCTGGAGTCTCCCCTTTCTCAAAGCTTAACTCATTCTTGACACACCTGCTCTTTAGCTCCATCCCACCACTTGGCTGAAATTATTCTCATACCATTAACCTCAAATCAGGTCCGCTGGCCTGTCCTCAGTCATCTTCTCTTGCCATTGTCATATTGGTTTTCAGGATGCATTACTTCTGTGTGTGAAACTTGCCCATCTATTATCTGAGTTTTCTTCCTCTGAAATACTGTCTTGTTTTAGAATTACCAAACTTTTGTCATTGCTATTTTTGTGCCTCCTTTAAGGCTTTTTCCCCCCAATCAACCCCTTAAATATAGAGGTTCAAGATTATCTTTGATTCTGTTATTATTCTCTACATTATTTTTTAGGAGATTATGAACTGGCAGTAGATGTAAATATCATATGGGCAAGGTCCCTTTCTGTCTTATTTGTCATTATGTTCCTAGCATTTAGTACTATGCTTGTTGATTGAATAAACAAATAGGATCTCATTAGTTCTTATAGCTTTATCCATTCCTTCTTTGGTGGGGTGACTTCTGAGTCTCTTATCTCCAGCTTTAACTTTCTTTCTTTCTTTCTTCCTTTCTTTCCTTTCTTTTCTTTTCTTTTCTTTTCTTTTCTTTTCTTTTCTTTTCTTTTCTTCTTTTCTTTTCTTCTTTCTTTTCACTTACTTTTTTGAGATGGAATCTTGCTCTGTTGCCAAGGCTGGAGTGCAGTGGTGTGATCTCGTCTCACTGCAGCCTCCTCCCAGATTCAAGTGATTCTTCTGCCTCAGCCTCCCAAGTAGCTGGGACTACAGGCATACACCACCACGTCTGGCTAATTTTTGTATTTTTAGTAGAGACAGGATTTCACCATATTGGCCAGGCTGGTCTTGAACTCCTGACCTCGTGATCTACCTGCCTTGGCCTCCCAAAGGGCTGGGATTACAGGCAGGAACCACTGTGCCTGGCCTAGCTTTGGCTTTCATTTGAAGTTCCAGTCATCACTTTCTACATGTTCACGAGACATTTCCACTTAATAACAGCACATGTGGCTTTTACCCTGCAGTGACAAAATCAGATTTGTTTTGTTCTCTCAGAAAAACCCCTCACTTGCTGGTAAGTTCATTTATGTTCATGTTAACCTGACCATTCTCTTGGTTAGGTTAACGCTGTCAGTTATTTTCTGCTATTCCTTGTTCCCTTGTTTCTCATACATTATCAAGTCCCAAGTCATCTGAATTTTTCTCGAACTAGCTAAAGCACCCACCTCTCTTAAAACCACCATCTTTATCTTAGGCACTTTTAACCCCGCGCCTAAAGTACTAAAATGACTGTTTTTTCGCCCTGAGGTCCCTACTTCCAGTCTTCACTCCCTTTCTTCTGTCCGTTATCCAGATGTCAGGTATTATTTCTAGGAACAGTTCTTTCCTGACTCTCTTTCTCCCTGTCTTCTCTCAGTCTCCCCTCCCCAAATATTAATTAAATCCCTACTGTGTATCAGGTATTATACTATGCTCAGCTCTGGGAATATAGTAGTGAACATGACAAATACAGTCCCTGTCCTCATGGGGGTTACGGGAGCTAGACTGTAATCAAATAAACAGAAATAGTTACAACTCGTGGTTAGAACTCCAAATTTTTATTTTAGAACATCACTCTGGCTGCTATGTGAAGAACAATTTGAGAAGAGGCAGGAGTAAGAGACTAAATAAAAGAGGAGGTGTTTGTAGTCATCGCAGTGGGAGACTGCTAGCTTGGACTAAGGTGGCATTGGGGATGAAGAGAAGTTAGTGGATTTGAGGTATGTTTCGGAGGATGAATTGACAGAACTTGCTGATAATATGTTAGATGCGAGGGTAAGGATCCAGAATGACTTCCAGGGGTCTGACTTGAGCAGCGGTGAGTGGAGTTGCTGTTTACTCAGGTGGAAGAGAAGCAGGGATTTCTGCATTTGATTGTGTCCTTGCTTGAGGAGTTCCTTCTTCTACAGGCAACATTTGAGATGCCTGAGGCTTCCTCGACTGTGTAAGTCTGGAGTTCAGACAACAGGCCTGGCTGGAGATGTCATTTGGGAATTTTGGAATAACCACAATAGTAAAATGCTAATAATAGCAAGTGTATACTGCTGACTGTGCCTGGCTTTATTCTAACTTCTTTACATTGAATTCTCTGATAATTTTATATAGTTGATGCCATTATTATTTCCATTGTACAGATAACGTGGCTGAAACTCCAGTGTTAAATCACTTGCTCAAGATGACTTAGAAAACTATTTGTTGAATGTTGAATCAAATTAAAACTAATAATATAGAGCATATGTAAAACTGTGGAATTGTACATTGTCATTCAGAGAAAGAGAATAAAGAAGGGAGCGTAGAGACTGCTTTAATCACTTTGTTTTCCACCTCAAAAATCTTGATTTGCTTCTATGGGAACAAAGGGTGAAATAGAAACTCCTTAGCCAGATTGTCAAATCCACACATGCTCTATGCCCAAAGAAATCCATGGCCTCTCACTGTTCCCTGTATGGTTGCTCCATTCTACTAAGTTACTCTTTGCTCTCCCTTAGGCTTGCTCTCTACCTTCTTCACTTAAAAGGACCCCCTATAGTGTGAATCTTTCCCTGCTGCCTCCAGTGCAGAAATTAGTAATAGTTACTGTGTGCCAGGTGCTTCCTGTGAACCTGGAAAACGAGAAACAGGTAGCAGGCTTCCACCTTGTCCTTTCTGCTCATCTGTGTTTTGTTTTTAGAAGTATCTTCTTAGTAAAAAGATGGAGGTTTTCTATGTAGCTCATCTAAGGAATCAGAGATGATGTGGAAAACCAAAGGCCCCGCCATTATCTGAATCAGTAATTTGGAAGCATATTTTGCTTTGAATGACTTTTTCTGGTGGATTTGGGGGTGAGACGAAGAATGTGATATTTTTTTTAAATCATGGCATTTATTTTTTAAAATCTTACTGAAAATATTAAACGATACAATTTCAGATACAAAAAAACTAGTGCAATAAAACAGTTGAGGTGTATTTCCATTGTCCTTCCCTTCCTCATCAGGAAAGTACATTGTCCACTGAGAGACAGGATGACTGGCCTTCTCCCAGCTCTGCATAGAGCACAAGCCCACCAGCTCTCCTGGGCCTTGGTTAACACATGGCACAGGCTATGTTTTCTAAAAAGCTGTAGCAACACTTGTAAGTCAACCATGTTCAAATCACATATTTACATATTGGTCAATTCTTTATGATAGACATACATGAAATACAGTAAATAATTTCCAGTTGCTGTTAAAAAAACAAGAAAAGAAGTACAGGGGACAAACTTGGTCAGCGTACACAAATATCCTTCATGTGTACAGATAACCTCAGGTATAATTTTTTTTGAAACTTTTAGGTTAGGGTATATGTGCAGGTTTGTCATACATGTAACTTGTATGCCACAGGGGTTTGGTGAACAGATTATTTCGTCACCCGGCTAATAAGCATAGTACCTGATAGGTAGTTTTTCCATCCTCACCCTCCTCCCATCCTCCAGCCTCAATCATTCAGGTATCATTTTAATTTGAAAGACCTAGATACACTATTATTTAAGTGATAGTGGTCCCTAAGATTTATTCAAATTACTATAAAATAATACAGTAAGCAAATCTGCTGTAATTTAAAACTCTGCCCATTGCTTGAAACCTTGGAGGAACCTATACTACAATCAGTTGCTAACTAAAAGCAATTGTACATGTATTTGATATTTTCCCACAGTTTCTACCTTTAGATTTAATTCAGTAAAGGAAGATGACATTTGAAGATGAAGTAGCCCTTGTGTCCTGAGCTTCTATCAGGCACTACGGCATGGAATGGCAAGGGGGATGCGAGAGCACATCAGATGACAGCCGGCCTTAGACGCTCACAAGTCAGCTAAGGTGACTGACAGGGGAATCAAAGAAGCCAGTCATGTCATGGACCCATCAGCAGCAGAGCTGGGCAGCCCTGGAGCTGAATCTGGGCCTCAGACCTGTTTAAATTGCCCAGTATTTTCAAAGACACTGAATTAGCTGCCAAAATTTATAACTCAGGAAATTCACATAAAAATCCCACTTATCAGTTTCCCTGGAAAACCCCGAAGAGGGGGCAACATGGGGGGAACCGTGATCTGGAACAGCTTATTGGCAGAGCAGCCACCACCTGTCTGCAGGCCCCTGGTTCTACATGGTTTCCTCCCCTCCCTGTGGCGCACCCAGTCCGCACCTCACACCTAGGCCACTTGCTGGTGTTTGTGACCCCTACAGTATAGTCAGGGTGCCATATATTCAGGACAGGAAATATTAGGATTTCAGAAGGAATAGAGCTTACTTTGGAGAACAGGGTATAGTGGAAAGAATAGGGCTTTAGAGCCAGGCCAATCTACATTCCAGTGCTAGCCTTCCCTCCTGCTAGCCTTTTGCCTTAGAGAAGTATTTTCCCTCCAGCTCCCTTTGCTTATGATAAAATGGATAATATCACCTCCCTTGCCTCCCTTATAAGACTGCAGTGAGGATTAGCAATAACAGATATAGTGCCTAATGCAGCATACGCCATGGTTGATCTTGTGGAAAAGGTCTAGCAGAAGGCTTTGGTTTAAGTACCTGGAAACTGTTATAAAAAGAAGCATGGAATAAAAACAAAACAAAACAAAAACCACCACCAAAAAAACAAACTCCATGTAGATTAAAGAGTTAAGTCTAAAAAATGTAAACTCTTTAAAAAAAAAAAAAAGGAAATGCAGTTGTATATTTAACTTTCCTCAGTATGGGAAAAGACTTTCTAAGCATAAAAATCATGAAGGAGAGCCAAAGAAAGGTCAGTAGAGTTGACTCTCAAATTTTTGAGCTATTCTGTGTTAAATATCGTAAGTACAGCTAAAAGGCAAATAGCAAATGAGAAAATCATTTGCAAAAAGTATGACAAACAAAGGGTAAATGTCTCACTATCTGTGGTCACAGATCAATAAGAAAACAGCATTAACACCCCTGTAGAACAATGGACAAAGGACATGAACAGAGAGTGTTCACAACAGAAGAAACAAAATAGCAAACAGAATGTAAAAAAAAGTTGAACTTGGGCCAGATGTGGTGGCTCATGCCTGTAATCCCAGCACTTCGAGAGGCTGAGGTAGGTGGATCCCTTGAGCCCAGGAGTTCAAGACCAGCCTGGCAAACATGGTGAAACCCTGTCTCTCCTAAAAATACAAAAAAATTAGCCAGGAGTAGTGGTGCACACCTGTAATCCCAGCTACTCGGGAGGCTGAGGCAGGAGAATCGCTTGAACCCAGGGGGTGGAGATTGCAGTGAGCTGAGATCACACCACTGCACTCCAGCCTGGGTGACAGAGTGATACTCTGTCTCAAAAAAAAAAAAAAAAAAAAAAAAAAAAAAAAAAAAAAAAAAAAAAAAAAAAAAAAATGTGGGTAGTAATGCAAGATCTCTAGGGTTGAATGAGTTGTCATTTCTACCCTAATTTTGTTTTCGTTATTGTCAGTTGGTAATGTTGAGCCAGAAGATAGATACTATCATATTTTCCTGATGCGATTATAGATTGCTGCAGCCTTCTCAAGAAAGCAGTTTGGTAGCATAAATCAAGTGCCCTAAAGTTCATACACTTGGCTCCAGTAATTCCATTTTTAAGAATATATGTTAGAAATATATGCAGAAATGTTTTGCTCAAAAATCTACTTACAGCAGCTTTTCGTTTATTTAACCTCTTAAAAAAAAATACTGGTGTGTGAAAATCTGAATCTCCAACCATGTGTTCCTTACTGCTCCATCCTTAGCATTGGCATAATATCTGACATGTACGGTGGTCAAAAAGTATTTGTGGAAGTATACATTCATACAAATGAATATTGTAGAACCTTTTTTTTTTTCTTTTTCTTTTTTTTTTTTGAGACAGAGTCTGGCTCCTTCGCTAGGCCAGAGTGCAGTGACGGGATCTCGGCTCACTGCAACCTCCACCTCCTGGGTTCAAGCGATTCTCCTGCCTCAGCCTTTCAAGTAGCTGCAGGCGCATGCCACCACACCCAGCCAATTTTTAATTTTTATATTTTTAGTAGAGATGGGTTTCACTGTGTTGGCCAGGATGGTTTCGATCTCTTGACCTCATGATTTGCCCGCCTCGGCCTCCCAAAATGGTGGGATTACAGGTGTGAGCCACTGCACCTTGCCACAGCTGTATTTTTGAAATGTATATTTAAAGATAGAAAAATGCTCAATAAAATATTATAGATAGAGTGTACATGATTGTATATCTGGAATACTTTGTGTGTACATTGGGTAAACTCTGGATGATAGGATTATAGGTGATTTTCTGCATTTTCTGTGTCCTCTTCCTCAGTCATTCAGTACATATTTATTGATATGTGTGATAGGCACTGAGAATGTTTCTTCACAGGAAGACCACATAAACTGTCCCTCATGGAGTTCATAAGAGCAGAGGCTGAATAAGTAATTACAATTGCATAATTTACTTTAGTAAACTTATGTTACTTTTTATATTCTAGAAAGAAAAACTGATGATTTTAAAGCATTGGTGATTGTTTATCATTTCTAAGGTATTCTCTTAGGACAAGAAAGGGTTAATTATAAGAAAAATCCAAATCTCATCCAGTGTGAATTACCTTTCCAATGAAAAGAAAAATGTTTAGGTTTCCCGTCTGTTGGATGGTTAATAATGACATAACAGTAAAAACACCCAGATTTTTTCACCCTAAATAGCGTTTTCTTAAAGGAAACTGCATGGGATAACATCTTGGTGAGGTGGAGGTAAGAGTTGTGGGAAGCCTTAGGAAAGCATAATTAAGCATTCAAATGAACTGGCTGTGGTTGGAGAAATGGGAATGTTGATCAACATTAATATAAAAATATATGTTTTTTGCTTTTTCCGTGTACTTGTAGGGTTTCAGGTATTTGGAAAACTAAGAAGACTAATAACAAAACCCACTCTGTAGCTTGAGTGTGACCCTAAAAGCTTCTTTTAACCAGGATGAGGGATGGAAAATTTTACCCTTAGCCCTGGTTTTTGGAGGTGTGTTTTGTTTTGTTTTGAAGAAAGCCCTGAGTAAATCAAAAGGGCTACAGAGATGTGTTTGGGTAACTTAACCATGCTTAATGACTAGGAAGGCGCTCCTCTAAACAGTCTGACCTGTGTTCCCACTGTTGCTTATCCATTTATCAACTGGAGCCTTTATGCACAGCTGTGTGAGCTCCTCTGACCTTTCATCTGGCTCCTAGCTGGAAAAAGTCTCCATGCATCTTGGTTCAGTGGAAGGGTGTCCCTATGGTCTGTGGCTACTCTGACCACAAGAGAAGGATTCATTTGTGAGCTCTGTGTTGCATTAGTAGGATCCCTTGCCCTCTTTCCTATCTACCTCCTTCTGCAAATTAGGAATATATCTTCTGAATCGGAGACTTTGAAGGAATAAATAACAAGCAGAGAAGAATGATACCACCACTCACAGAGGGTACCCTGTGTATTGCTGCCTCCTTTGTGGACTGATTCCAGTGGCTCCCTCCCAAACAAAGGCTCACCCTTTTCTGCTTTTTGGTATGGCCAATGCTTATGTTGAATGTTACATGTTCAAAACCAACCTGAGGCTTACTCTGATTTGAAAAGTTCAGATCTTAGGAACTGTGTGTGAAATGTGATCACTGAACATCACTTTCCATCAGTGCTGATATTTCTCTCTTGCATTTTGGAATTAGTTTTCACTTGTGAGGTGCATTCCTGCTTCGTATTCTCAGGTGCGACAACAATATTTACCTATTCTCTTCCATTGGTCTAGCACTCCCTTCTCTCCAACAGTGTTTTTAACGTTCTAAGAGCTCTTCATCTCTGAACTGCCTTTGTGTTGTGATTGTGTCTTTCCTTTCTACTTTATTTTATTCTCCCGTCTTAGTGTCTGTAGTTGATGTGTAGATAGAGCCCATGTTGTACTCCCTGATTATGTAGAGGGTAGCAGAAGTTCTTCTGTTTCTAGCTGTGTTGAATCTTGTAGCTGACTATACAGCCTAAATTAAGGAGCCTTGCAGTCTGTAATCTCATGGACAGTGCACTCCCTCCAGATATCTTTTCTCCAGCAGGACATGTGTCTTTTTTGTCTGCCACTTTTTTTTTTTTTTTTTTTTTTTCTCCAGAGAGTGGCCTTTTGCTTTTCTGAGATGGAGCTGGGCCGCCCTGAGGGCAGGGTCACCTTCCCACTGCTTTCTGGTTGTCTGAGGGGTCAAAGGTAAATGTTTTGGTGCCTACTTATTACTGGAAGAGAAAAGGTGGCAGACACAAATCAATCACTGAAACCAAAAGTTATTTTAAACATTGCTTCTATCTTCTGTCTGTAACAATTATGACTATGCCTGACAAAGTTACTGCCAAAAATTGGGGCCTGGAACTTAGATTGTTTATGCAAGTTCATTATTGTTTTGATTTTGATTTCCCTAGGGGAAATCTTTGTAAACAGTTAAGTTCTCAGAAGAACCCATACAATAATAAACATAAACACAGTTTGCAACTGAAATCAATCCTGCAGTAACCCAAATGTAACCCCTTGCATTGGAAGTGAAGCAGATGAATGAATAGATCCATCCGTCCTGCCCAGAATGGAGGTAGAGAAATCAGGAAGCTCAGATCTGTTCCAGTCTCAGCATTTGACATGCTCTTTGTTGGCTGTGAGCACAGAAGTTGTTTAATGCGCCCGTTTTGCAGCTGTGGAGGAGTCACACTACAAGTTGATTGCTTCGCAGCCTATGCTGTGAAGACTCATGAGAATATTGGACATAAATTGCTTTTTGAGCTCTCTGTGTGAATACGAGGCATTTGTATCCTAAGTGTACAGGAGTCGTGAGCCATCCTCAAAGATGTAAATAGCCAGTCTCAGTTTGACAGCACTGTTTTGATCAAGCCAGAGCTCCCTTTGAGAAAATCTTGTTGTCTGTTCTGGAAAGAGGCAGGAGTATATCTTCAAACCTCCAAAGTAGCTATGAGAAAAATTGTGACTATAGGTGCCAACTAGTTAAACCAGCATACACTGTGAAAAGGTGAAGCAGAAGGCATCGCATCAAGTCTTGGTTAAAAGGCCATTTTCCCCACACTGAGTATGTCAAAATGGAGAGCACAGCATCAGGCAGATGTAAATAATTCTTGTACAAGTGACTTTTATTTCCTCCTTAGGTCAGAATGGGCTTTTCTGTGTTTTAGCTTATGATGACAATGACACGAATAGCTCGCACTTACTGCATGCCAGTCTCCAAGTGATTTACACATATTCTATCAAGGGAGGCTCACCATAGCCCTAGGTGGCAGTGACTGTCATCCTCCCTGTTTTACCAATGAGTAAGTCAGGGTTCAGAGAGGTGAGGTAAGTTGCCCGCAGTCAAGCAGCTGCCCAATGGCAGAGCTATATATGGATTCCCACAGACTGACTGAGTAGAGGTTTCCATTTTTTTGACCACTGTCAGCTTCTGTTGCATCTTGATCACACAGGCCAAAAATTTAGCACAGGGAATGCTGTTTTCTAGGAAGAGAATGGAGACTACACATATGTGGAAAGAGTGAAGATACCCTTAGATCACGGGACCTTGTTAATCATGGAAGGAGCGACGCAAGCCGACTGGCAGGTGAGGATGCACAAGTAAAGAATCTTCTCTCATGTGGAGGCAGTCTCCCGACTCTCAAGACTATTTCTAAATAGACACGGTGAAAAGCAAGCTGCTTTTATAATGAGCAAGAGGCAATGAACTGACATTCTTTCCAAGGAGTTTTGATACTACTCACAATCCAGATGGACACTAGTGTGTCCAGTGGAACTTTCTGTGATGATGAAAGTATTCAGTATCTGTGCCGCCTAATTAGTAGCCACTAGCCACATATGACTATTGACTTCTGAAAATGTGGCTTGCTTGCTATAAAGAACTGAGTTTTTATTTAATTAATTTAAATGTGAATAGCTTCAGGGTAGCTAGTGACTCTCTGACTGGAATACACAGCTCCGTGGCTAGGCCATGCCATTTTTAGGGCAGATCATTTCTCAGGTGTGCATGTTAATGTCAAAGCACTTACCATGAGAGTGGAATCTCACGCCTCTCTTAGGTCTCATCCATTTATATGTTTTATGAGATTTGGGAAATGACAGGTGCCTGAGAGCAGCAGCAACAATTAGAAGAAACGAAAATATCTCACTTCAGAGGCGCTGGCACAGCAGAGGGGGGCTGGGGATGGAAATTTGTTTCAAGAAGACCTTTCTCTACAAGACTTTAAAGAGCTTACTAATTTAAGGGGGATAAGATGGAAATATTTCTGTATTCTCATGAATAAGTTTTAAATTGCTTTGAACTAAACGTGTTCATGTGCGTATTTATGTCAGAGTTATGTGTATTTCCATTTAGCATCGAGTGCCCAAAGAGTACCACTCTAGAGAACCAAGAGTGAACCTGACCTTTCGGACAGTCTATCCAGGCCCCCGAGGGACACCCTGGTGACGTCAGAGTCTTGAGAGAGAAGCTTCACTGAGACGGAGCAAACCTTCCACTGAGAAGTGACTTCAAGAGGCTGGTGCTGCTAGATCTCGGGGCATGGCTGTTGGGAAGATGGTGGGGTTTGTTTCCCAGCTGGAGTCCTATTAAATGACAGCCAGTAATTCACATTGGTAATGGGTCTACCGTGGGAACAGTTATCCCTAATCACAGCTCAAAATCGCTGTCATCTTTAGGCAAATTAAAATCCACGTGACAGTGTTCACGAATGATTATGTTCATAAGCAGTTTTCCTCCTGCCCTCCCCGCCCCCACCTTCATTTGAAGAAATATGAATGGATTTGTGCCTCTAGGGAAAAGCTCCACGTGTTTGTTCCTTGTGACTTCAGTGAAGTGGAGATATAAATATGCGTCAGAGAGTCTGGAGCCTTCTGTAGGCAGACAGCTGCTGAAACCCAAACAGAGGTGGTTTCATCTTGGCTTGCACACTATTGTAATGGAAAGCTGCATATTCAGGAAACTCCGTAACTGAGTCTTACCTGTCAGTCTTCCTGTGACACACTCAGACAGGTTACAGGCCCCCAAATAAAGAGGGGTGGCAGTGTGCTCTAGTCTACCCACCTTCAAGCCGTCACCCGTAATACAAGAGAAAACTGTACCCTTGAAGGGAGGAATCACTGAATGATGTCATGGGTAGCAGGCTGAAATTGAGGCTGAAGAGCAGCAGAAGCCCTGCTCATGACAGCTGTTCCACATAGATTAGTTTCCCCTAGGGAATCACTTGAGTCATCTAGACCCAAGTCAGATAGAAGTGGGAGCAGCCCTGCAGGGAATACACTCAATTGCCTCATAGTTCTCTTCACCTTGTGTTGCAGTAGCCCTATGACTAAGGCTTTCTCTGACTCAGTGTTTTCTTACATACAAGGTCCCAAGGTACAAGGGTTAGTCTGTGATGTCACCGAGGTTCCCAAAACAAAACAGAGTGGCTGCCCGTTATTGCATCATAAAACCACATGTCTTCTTGACCTCTTGACTCAGGAGCTGTATACCAGATTAACTCCAAACCAAGATAATGAAAACCTGAGAGAAAGGAAATGAATGTAAATGGATGAAAATAGGGCAGGAGAGTTCAGGTTTCTCTGTCTGCCAGTGGGGGAGAGGTACAGTGCCTTTTTGCTTTTTCTCCTGTTTCCATTCCAGGCTGTAAGATTGATGCTCCCTGTGATCATTGGAAGATGCCAAAGGCCGGGCACGCTCTGACTCGGCACTCAGATGGAGCACCATGCCTGGCCAGACTGTTCTCTGGCAAGCTCTCTGGCTCCTGGCATTGTAGCCCCGTCCTTTTTAAACAAACAAATGAGCAAAGCTTGTTTGTCTAAGAAGTATGAAATGCTTTATAAAGTTAGAGCACCATACCAAGCTTTCCTGTGAGGGAGGCTCAAATCACCATAAGAATAAAATAAAGCCTCTTTTTAATTCGTAGCTCTTCTCCTAGTAATGCAAATAATACCAGGCCAGGTGATACAGCCAGCTTTGGTTATGAGTTTGATTCATGACACTAGGAAATGTATCTTCCATTCCTTACTAATGAAAGAACTGGCAGATGGTTCCGAGTCTTCCAGTGTCCCTCCTTCTTAATGGAGGGTCATGATCTCCCCTTGCATCAGCTGTGCATTTGATCTCTTCACTTGTCACACCCGTGTCTTTCAGGGAAACACATTTCTACTGTACAGCAGATGGGGTGGGCCACCACCTGGGTGTCTTAGTCTGAGAGCAGCAGATCTTCAGTTTTGTTTTTCTTGCTGTCACTCCAGATGCTATATGCCAGAACTGCCCTTTTCCTTATCATTAAAACAATGTCCCTTCTGAAATGTCAAGTAGGTACTTGCCGTAGAGTAAAACTGCAGGGTGTAGGCACAGATGGGAATTCCAGACCACAGCAGAGGGCCGCGTGCTCAGTGACTGCAGCAGCCTGTTGCCGTGTTTTGCTGGTACTAGAGCTGAACTAGGAATTAGAGGTGATGCTGTTTTTGCTTAGCTCCCATGTAAAGCTGAGGAAGCAAATGTAACAGCAGTAGCGTGAAGAAAAACAGGTTTCAGTTTTGTTTTGTTTTTGCTGCCCTTTTTCCAAGCTTCAGCAGGCTGCCCGGCACTGCCCCGGGAGCTTTTAGACACGATCCCCAATCCTCCCCACAGCCCGGCAGGAGAGAGGTCGTGTTCCCATTGTAGAGGCTGGGAAGCTGAGTCTCCAAGAAGTTAAGTAAATAGGGCTTGTAGTGGCCGAACTGGATTTCAGACTGCAGGCTAGTCTCTCGGCCTGTTTGGTTTTCCTCTGCCATGCTGAATGGAGGCGGAATGGTCTGCTGAGCACTCCCGGGAACCCTGAGCCTCAGGGCTGGCTCCTGCCAAGCTGGTTGTTCCTGGGCTTTCCTGTATAGCATCAGGGCAGGCATCTGTATCTCATCTTCCCTTAATCAGCATCAGCATCTTCTAGTCAGAAACTGCTGGCGACTGGACTAGCAGTTGACCATTTGGTTGGGGAAGCTCATTTTGCAGGGACAGAATCCAACTTCTAGTGAGTTAGACAGATTCTCAGCCAGCTTTCCTTGGCTTTCTGGCAAGTGTTTCCTGACCGTATCCACCTTCAGAGACAGGGACAGATGAGTTTTCCCCTGTGGTCCTTTATCATTTCATTCTTATCTGTGAGTACACTTGGGGACCCTGAATGACACCCAAACTTGTATCAGGCTTTTTCACAATACTTACCAACACCATTACTCCAGTCAGCAGAGAGCCCAAAGAAACAGACCAGGCTCCACACTAAAATTGTCTTATTTATAACAGGCAATTTGCCTCCAAACATGGGTTGGAACACTCACACTTAGCACCCAATGGCATCCCCAGCGTTGAAATCAGGGTCCATGTTGACCCATCACTAACCGACTAGCTCGGGTGGTTCTGAGGATTCCTGATAAGTTTGTCACAGCTAATAAACCTGCCCTTTCCTTGTGGCACCCACTCTCTGCCTCTGTGGCTGATGTGATCCTGCCCTAGCGCATGGCAGGTCTGCCTGGACCCAGTGCCTGTAGAGCCATCTGAATTGTGTCATTGCAACGCTGAAAGAGCTAAGGAGGCCCTGTGGTGCACTGAACGCTCTTCAGAGAAGTCCTGACAAATGACGGGTTCCTGCCCTGCTGGGAATATTTCTTCTTTGAGTTCTGGCAGCTTTACTTGGCTGCACAATATCTGAGACCCACTTTGCCTTTTCTGGTCATAAACACTTGGAGTGTTGAATCTTAGGTCTTGATTATGTTTTTGAGCAGTGCCTTTGATAAAGCCGAATGTTTCCATAGTGATGCATTCTGTTGATTTAAAATTTTACTTATACATGATTCCACCCACATGCTCTCCTCAGAAGGACCTGGTCTACAACTGCCCTCTTCCCCCGCCCCATTTTCTGTTGGGAAGGAACACCCATGTGAGACCCTTGTCAGATTGGTGCTGCTGCAATCTACTCTTAGACGTGATTCCTGTGTCTGGGTGTCAGTAGGGAAATGACTTCAGTGTTTGTTTACTAGAGTGACTAACGACGGCTTTTCCAGCTGGTCTAGAGCTGATGTGCCTCCCTTTATAAAAGCCTTCCCCAGCCTGTGAATAGAGCCCCATGTTGGGCTGAGCTGTCCTTTAGTGTTTAAGCTGGAGTGGGAAGAGGAAGCAGTGTCAGAGGACAGTGGAGGAAAACAGGACAAATTAGGCCCTACCTTTGTAGCCAGCACTACCAAGAAGGCTGTTTTCTCAAATGAGCCCGCTTGGAGCTGGCAGAGGCCTGTGTGTATGATGCTGTTAGGATGATTTCTGTGTCATCACTCCCCCCATAGGATCAGTGATGGCATGCTCTCTCAGCTCAGGGACAGTCCCTATTCTCATGTGTCCTCCAGGAATGTGGATATGCCTTCACTGCTCTTACTGCTCTGGCTGAGCCCACGGACTTTTAGCTCTGGATGCAAATTCTGGTATCTGAAAGGGAAGGACGGGGGAAAGTGGGGAGGGAGCTTACAGAGTAACTACTCCCTTGGGCCCACAACGTCCATAATCTGATTTATTCCTAAAAGAAATCCTATGACTGTTTTTGGTTTTTTCTAAATGCCTGAGGAAACTGAAGTACCTAGAGGATTTATCAGATCTGGGATCCAGTGTCACCGTGGGCTGGGAGAGAGAGCCCTGGGTGGCTAGTCTGGCCGTGCCTGCCGCTGTGGCCCGTG
Source organism: Cebus imitator (assembly GCF_001604975.1). Taxonomy (NCBI): domain Eukaryota; kingdom Metazoa; phylum Chordata; class Mammalia; order Primates; family Cebidae; genus Cebus; species Cebus imitator. The sequence continues at coordinate 3,889,357 of NW_016107373.1, read as the reverse complement.
GGACCTGTCCTGGAAGCCTGGGTGGTAGGAACACTGTAGCCACTGCAGCCAAAGCCTTCCGCGCCCATCTGTGCCTGGGAGCCCCTGTGGGAGCTCGCCGTGGGTCGCGGGTCGGGTAGATAGAGGAGGTCGGAGGAAGTGGTGGGCCACGTGTGGGCGCCCTAGGGCCACGTCATCCACGTGGTGAGGGGGCCGCTCCCCGCAGGAAGGGCAGGGGCAGGCGAGCTGGGACAAGGATCTGGAGGACAGAGGCTGGGAACCCAGCATGAGCCGTGCAGCCTCCAGGCCATGTGTGGCTAAACCTGTTCCCATGGCTCCGGTGGTGGAGCCAGAAGGGCTGCCTCATGGGAAGGTGCCCAGACCCCTTGCGCCCTGGGAGGCCTACTGGGCGCTCGCTGCCTGAGTCTGAGCCACCTCCTTGGGGGCTCGGTCAGGACACCAGCCTCACCACCAGTCCGTGCTTGGAGGATGCCTGCGGGGCCACTTAGGGGTGAACCCACCAAAGGCGGGTTCTGCGCTGAGGGCTCCTGCAGGCCTGGAGAATGCAGGAGGAAGGATGCCATGGGGCCGTTCAAACGGGCAGAACTTAGAAAGTCAGAGACAGGAGGAGAGCCCCGTGGAAGTGTCTCCTTCGGGCTGTTTTCTGGAAAGTTTTCTCTGAAAATATGTCAAGGGACTAGCCACCAGTTTCTTCCTAGCTTGCTCTCTTTCGCTCAGGTTTTCAGCCTCCATTCACCTGGACTGAGAGGGAAGGGAGGACAGCTGGCCTGGAGGTGAAAATCAGGGGAGGCGTGAATGTGCGGCTTCTCGCTCCCCCAGCCTGGCCAGCCGTGCCCTCCTCTGGCTGCTGTGCTGGGAGGAGGGGCGCAGAGAGGAGAGCTGGTGAACTCCAGTGCACACACTGCCCTTTGACTCCTTAGAGCCCTGTGGGGTGTCGGTAGGGGACTACTTGAGAGTAGTCCCTATTGAATGCTTAGGCCAGTGTTCTTTCTGCCACTCTTCGAGGCCTGGTGACAAGAGGGAACACGGGGAACAGGCAGCCCCAGAAGGTCACAGTGCCTATCGGAACAGCCCTCCAAGGAGTGGTATTGATTGTCTCCATGCGGCACCAGTCAGGTGGCTGGATATGTGACAAGGATCCCTGCTGCAGCCTGAGGTGGCGTCCTCCCGAATCTACTGCCAGCTGAACCCTGCAACAACCGATGAGGGGAATTAGCTGGACAATTTCAGGCAAGACTGGCCCTCATTTGCCTTTGCAAGGGGGTACATGTCCCCTCATACAGTCACAATACTGCCTGCAGGGGTAGAATTGGGGAGCAGCGCTGACACCCCCACCCCTATCCCAGCCTCCACATCTGTCGGAATGAGTGCTGGAACCCTGTGGGGACAGGTGGAAAGAGCCAAGGCTTCAGTCAGGTGGACCTCGACTTGAATCCCAGCTCTGCCCTTTCTAGCTGAGTCACTGCAGACCAATCAGCCTCCAAGCCTCAGTTACCTCTGCTGTGAAATAGACTCAGAAGCGGCCCCCGCTTGGGGGTCTTGTGAGGCTTGAGACCATGCACAGAACGTGCCTGACAGTAACATGCTTAGTAATATGATTTTTTAAGTGGACCATTTCACATGCCCTGCTAACCTGAACCTTAACCCTTGTGTTGGGTGGGTGGTCCTTCTGTGGCTGACGGATGGCCCTGTGACCCTGCCCTTCCCCTTGGCAGGCTCCCCTGGTGCCCTTGTGTCTGTTGCAGTCAGCAAGGAGGGGGGTGGGGTAGGCAGAGGCTTTCTGGAGAACGGCCAGAATGAAAATTTTGTGCGAGTGGAGCTGATCATATTAAGATCCAGCTGCACTTAAGCACCCCACCCCCTGGAAGTTCTTCAAGGCAAACTGAAGAGAGCTCCCAGATGCCAAAGTGGCCTTGCACTGATGCTCAGCTCACTCTCGGCTGCCCCAACACATGCTCCCCAGGTAATTGGTCTCCTAATGCACTCTTCCTGGACAGATTCCAGGATTCCAGTACCTTGTCCCCTTGGGGTCAGTTCTTGACTTTTCCCAGCCTGGCGAGGGCCACCAGCCAGGCTCAGACGCACCCCCACAGGTCAGCATTGTTTTCTTGTATTTGCAGGCCACTTCTAAACTCTATACAGAACGCCTTGGCCTGCAAGAGTAAACAAGATTACCAGACTGGAATTCTGTTCAAGACCAGTGCTTTCATATCCAGAGATTGTGAGTCAGATGCAGTGAGGGATACATGAAAGGAAGACACAGTCCCTTCCTTTACAGATCAAAGTAAACCCATGTGAGCCGGGCGTGCTGGCTCATGCCTGTAACCCCAGCACTTTGGGAGGCCAAAGCAGGCAAATCACCTGAGGTCGGGAGTTCAAGGCGAGACTGACCAACATGGAGAAATCCCGTCTCTACTAAAAATACAAAATTAGCTGGGCGTGGTGACACATGCCTGTAATCCCAGCTACTCGGGAGGCCGAGGCAGAAGAATCGCTTGCAGTGGGCCGAGATTGCGCCATTGCACTCCAGCCTGGGCAACAAAAGCGAAACTCCATCTAAAAAAAAAAAAAGTAAGCCCATGTGGCTTTTATTTTCCTTGGCAAAATTAGTTTTTTCTCCTTACTACAAAAGAGGTCTGTGTTCTTTGCAAGAAATTAAAAAGAAAGATAAAAAGAAAAAGAGAAAGTGTTTGTAACTTCACAAGCTAGCCATGGCAACTCTTTACATTTGCGTGTGCGTGTGTGTGTGTGTGTGTGTGTGTGTGTGTGTGTGTGTGTGTAAGACAGGGTCTCACTCTGTTGCCCAGACTGGAGTGCAGTGGCACGATCATGGCTCATTGGGCCTCCTTGACCTCCACCTCCCCAGGCTCAGGTGATTCTCCAACCTCCGCCTCCTGAGTAGCTGGACAGGTGCACACCACCATACTTGGCTAATTTTTTGTATTTGTTGTAGAGATGGTCTTGCCATGTTGCACAGGCTGGTCTGGAACTCCTGGGCTCAAGCGATCCACCCCCCATAGGCTTTCCAAACTGCTGGGATTACAGGTGTGAACTACTGAGCCTGGACAACTTTTCAAAATTTGTAGTATATATATTTTTTTCTACACATTTGTGTGCTTTTTAAAAGAAAAAAATAACATCTTACTGAACTAATAGTTTTGGGACCTTTTTCTAGTTAGGTACATTGGTGTCTGCCATTAATTCTTATTCTATGACCTCATTTTGAATGGCTGCATAGTGTTATATACATTTGTATCGTTACTTAATCAGCTCCTTTATGTTGGATATTTAGATGGTGGTTGGTGGTAGTGGTGTTTTTGCTATTAGAACCCTTTTGTTGGCTTTGGAAATCATGAGAATGGAGGGAGGGAGGCAGGGAGCCCACCCAGGCTTTGGCCTCAGTTGGACTTCAAATAATTAAAAGAGCAGGTAACGCTTTTGAAGAGCTGAAATATGTGCCAGGCACTGCATTCAGTGCTCTACATATATCAGTGCCTGATTTATGAATCCACACAGCAGCCTATGGACGAGGCACGATTTTTGTCTGCATTTTACAGTTAAACGGAGGCACAGCTCTTCCACTGGTGTGGCTGGGTGCAGTTTTGTAGCTAAACCTTTGAGTACATCTCTGATTGTTTCTTAGAATAAGTTCCTAAAAGTGGGGTCGCTGGCCCAGATCAGGAAGGCTATGAATATTTTAAGGCTTTGAATATATAATGGAAATGGCTTTCCAGAAAGGGTACACCAATTTATCCACCTACCAGTGGTGTTTGAGCAGATCTGAGAAACTCCTGCCCTGCTTGAGCACTGACTGTTGGGCCCTATGCTTAGTCTTCTATATGTTTCCCTCCTCAAAGGAGAAGCTGTTCTGTGCCTGGCACAGAGTAAGCAAGAACTCAGGACATCTCAGCCAGTGTTGTGGTGGTGTTATATTGTGTGCCATTTGTTGAGAAAATAAGACACACACTTGAAAAACCTCAATAATAAGGTGAAAGTGGAATGAGGGGTTTTGATGATGAGTCTTAGAGCTGGGAGAATATAAAGTGGTGGCCAGGGAAGTCTGCCTGTTAGAGGAAGAACTTGGAGAATGGGAAGGAGCACCCTGTCAAGTGACAGCTGAAAGGCTGACAAGCAGGGAGGGACCTTTGGTGGCTTGTGTTGAGCTGGAGGGGAGATGGCGGGGGAGGAAGATGGGCCCACATCAGGCAGAGGGCTGGTGGTAAGGAGCCACTGGGAGCTGGGACGGTGATTTTTAGGAACATGTACTTATCAGACGGAGTGAGAGGATGGCACTGGAGGTGCGAAGACCTGGGAGAGACACCGCAGGGAGTTCAAGTTCGAAGCTGCGCATGTGTGTGGCCTGGTGGGCACCTCTAGGTGAAAAGAAAAGATGTTGGATTTTTTTTAGTGCCGGTAACACCCCTTCTTCCCATGAGTGCCGAAACAAGGAAAAACAGACACAGGACTCAGCTATGAGGTCAGCATATCGAGGTTATTGCTGATAAGGCTGGGAGACCTTGGCTTACCTCCATGATCACAGTTGGACTTCTTGATACGCCCTCATGCTATCGAGGCCTTGAGGCACCCTGTCCAAGGAAACTGTGCGGTAGGCCTTGTCTCTGCCACCCACGAGGAGGATCGCTGCCTCCCTTGGTGAGCCTGCAAGTGGGGAGTGGAGGAGGTGGGCCTCCGGGTCTGCTTCCTGAAGGTAGACGCTGGCCCTTCCCAGGCATCCCTTCCCCGTGGGGGACACAGGGCACACTATGTAGGCAGGCATCTCTGAGAGTGGGCAGGCAAGGGCCAGATTCCCCATGCCCCCAGCTCAGCTCCTTCTCCCAAGCTGCTTATCAGTCATTCCTCCACTCTCAGGAAAGAGAGTTAGGAGGTTGGGAGAAGGGTGGAAGCTGCCTTTCCAACATTCGTCCCTCCTGGGAGTGGAGCATTCCTCTCCTCATTGCAACACAAGGTCGGAGAGGCAGCCTCTGCCCCGTGCTGGCTGTTGCTCTTCCCAGCCCAATCCAAGATGCTTCGGAGGAGAGACTGCCAGCAACCAGCCAGGCAGGGTGGTGCTGTGGTGGCAGTTTTGGTCCAGTAGACCTAGTTCTAATCCCAGTTCTTCCACTGACTGCTATGTGGCCCTTGGCAAATTCTTAGCCTGAGTTTCTCCATCTATAAAACAGAGTTGTTATAAGAATTGAGAGAGACAAAATATCTGTCTCAGTACTGGCAGCTGTTCTTAGAGAATAGTGTGTGGATGCAAAGGAAAGAGCTTGTGTGGGCTTGATTTTGTTTTGAGACAGGGTCTCCCTTTGTTGCCCAGGCTGGAGTCAGTGGCAGAATCGTGGGTCACTGCAGGCTTGGACTCCTAAGCTCAAATGATTCTTGTACCTCAGCCTCCTAAGTAGCTGGGACTATAGGCACACACCATCATGATCAGCTAATTAAAAAAAAATTTTTTTTGAGATGGAGTTTTGCCCTTTCTCCCAGGCTGAAGTGAAGTGGCGTGATCTTGGCTCACTGCAACCTCTGCCCCCTGGGTTCAAGTGATTCTCACACTTGCTCCTGCTTTACCTTCTGCCATGAATAAAAGCTTCCTGAGGTCTCACCCGAAGCCAAGCAGATGCTAGTGCTGTGCATGTAGAGCCCACAGAACTGTGAGCCGAACAAACCTCTTTTCTATATACATTACTCAGTCTCAGGTAGTCCTTTATAGCAATGCAAAATGGACTAATACAAACCAACTTAATTGTTTTTAGCTCCTTTGACTACAACCATGGTAAAAAAGAAAAAAAGTTTTTATACACACACACACACACACACACACACCCTAAAACTACTGTATGGCATATGTTTACTCTGATGCTTTGTGTTCTATTGTATATCATTAAAAAATGCTGACCATGGCCCCTTAAACTGATTGTACAGCCCATTAATAAGCCACACTCTGTGGTCTGAAAACACTGACCCAGCTCATCTAGAAGGTTCCTTCCTGCTCTGGCAGACTGCAGTTCTGTTCCATTTCCTGTGGCCTCACGACCCCATCAGCCAAGCCTTTGTGGTTTTCTTCTTTGTACGCTTCTGACAGTTTCCAATCTCAGACTCTGCACTGGCTCACGAGCCCAGTTACTGGAGGTGCACCCCCCACACTCCTGCCTGAGCAGCATGAGGTCTTCAAAGCCCCCTGCTGGGGTGGCGTGAGTGGGGAGGGGTCTGCATGCCTTCTGCTGTCACCATGGCATAGCTTTGGGTGTCATCCACACACTCCTCCCTGCCCCACCCCAAGACTCGACTACATCAGTCTACTCCCTGGAAAAATGGTTGGGATGTAGAGTCCGGCTGCCGGTTAAAATTCTAGACCCTTCCCAGGCCCAGCCAGCCCCCTCTTCACCCTCTCCCTCTGCCCACTGAACACTCCCTGGGCAGGTATAGGAGTCACCTCTGTGGGAGGTGCTGATGGGTGAAAAGAGCTTTGGCAGCAGATGACCTGGGTTTGCATCCTAGCTTCATTTCTGCCTGGCTGTGTGGCCTTGGGAAAGTTCTTTGACATCTCTGAGCCTCCTTCCTCGACAAAAGCTTACAGAGAGTCATACTGCTCTGGGAAGATAAATTTAAGGGTGGCATGATAGGCACCAAGTGCTTTTTGTTGGTGCCTGGCAAGAGTTAGGTGCTCAGGAAAAACTCATGCCTTTAAATCTCGTCCGCTGCCCATCCCTTTAAGGGAATGGCTAGAGAACTTGAAGAAAGAAGGGGAAGATGCCTTCCAAAGGGGGCAACTTCAGGAAGAGGCTGTCTCAAACTGGGTGCCCTGGGAGTAATCCCATCCACCCCCAAACCTGTCCTAAAAGTGAACACCTTGGGCTGCCCTGTGAACACCAGCATACTGGTGTCTGAGGAGGAGCAAAGCCAGGGCTTAGGGAGTACAGACTCGGGGCCCCCAAAAGTGGGCCCGTAAGGATGATGGTGTGTCCTGTCCCGGGGCCAGACTTAGAACCTTAAATGACAGGGCATCATTGTGACCCTAATTCTTGGAATCCATTTACCCTCCTGCGTGGCCTCGTTTCATCCCAGTATGTTTTCAAAAATGTCTGGTGAGATCCTCATGACTGCCACCCACGGAGAAGGATGGGGCATAGACGAGACTTCCACAATCCCAGGGTCATGAGGAGAACTTTTTTTTTTTTTTTTTTTGAGACAGGGTCTCATTCTGTCACTCAGGCTGGAGTGCAGTGGCACGGTCTCAGCTCACTGCAACTTCCAGCTCCTGGGTTCAAGTAGTCCTCTTACCTTAGCCGCCCCGAGGAGCTGGGACCACAGAAGCACACCCACATGCCCAGCTAATTTTTTGTATTTTAGTAGAGACAGGGTTTTGCCATGTTGCCCAGATTGGTCTCAAACTCCTGAGCTCAAGCGATCTGCCCACCTTGGCCTCTCCCAAAGTGCTGGGATTATAGGTATGAGTCACTGCACCCAGCTGAGAACTTTCTAGCTAACACCAGAACCAAAGCATGGGAGCAGGCAGTCCTGAGATACTGTTTGGATGCTCTCATGCTGTTACCCCTTACCAAGGCTTCGTGAAAGTCATCTTTGCAGGTGTCCTCAGCGCCCACAGCACTTTCTTTTTGGTGCCACCCACAGTGGTAAATTGTTGAAAGGTGGGTTTGAACCAAGCCGAGACAGACAAGGGATGTTAGCACCTCCGTCACCAGGGACTGTCATGCCAGGGAAGCTGCTTCCCAGAACTTGGAAGTGGTTCCTTCCAGGGCTCCCGACTCCATAGCCACACCCTTTGTCACCTCAGCTCCTGATAGTTGCAGAGTCTGGGGCTCTGAAAGCCAAAGTGACTTGTCCCGGGCCACACAGCTCTAACGGCAGAGGCTGGAGACCCTTGGTAGGGCCGTGCTGTGCAGCTGGGACCTGGTACTGCCCGGGAAAACCTCTGACTCTCTTGCCTCTGCGTTTCTGGCTCCAGCTGCCCTCTGCTCTGTTTTTCTAGTAGCCAGAGACTCTGCTTCCAAAGGAGAGACTTGTACTTTAAGCTTGGAGCATAAGATAAGTCGCTCAGGCTTGCTTTATGGAGTGGTGGTGCTGGCTCATGGTTCAGCAGAAGCAGTGAAACTTCTCAGAATGTGAGGCTGCGGGCCCAGTCTCTATGCTTACTGGCTGGCGGTTGTCCCTAGACGTCAGTGTCCCTGTCCACCTATGAGGGAGTAATGTCAGATGGACCTAGTCCGGAGAACCTGCCCTCCCAGGAGGCAGCCAGGTCCAAGTCCAGGACGGGGTTCCATCCTGACTCCGCCCTGCCGTGCTGATGGCTGTGTGACCTTGGTCTTGTTTCCTCCCCTCCCTGGTCTTGTCTGTCTTCATCTTGAAAGACAGCAAAGATATTCCCGTTTTGCTGAAGTCACAGAGGTGAAACTACTTTGCAAAGCTCGATGGCCGAAGATTGTGAGGGATTTTATTTTCAGCCGTGTAAAGATTCTCAGACTGGTGGTCCCAGAAGAGGAACACTCAGGTCTGCCAGAAAGCATGTGGGAGGGGCTGAGCCACGGACCCTGGGCTGGGGAAGCTGTGCTGGAAAGCAGAGCCTTGGCAGGGAAATGAGAGCTCAGTCCCTCACATCAGCACCCCATGTCCACAGGCTGGGCTTGATTCTTGGGAGGTCTCCCTGCGCTGTGGCTCCCTCTGAGTCCCCAGGAATCTCCCTGCCCCTGACTCCAGCCTGGTGTTCCCTGGGACTCATCCTGGGAGTTGGGGTGCTAGGGTGCCTCCTCCTATGGGACCAGCCCTGCCATGACAGCCCCTGCCACTGGTATCCCATTGCACTGTTACAGTGAAGCTCAGATTACACAGAGAGCTCATCCCAGCATGAATGGGGCCACCGGGGCGGGCCCCTGGAAACTGATGGACCAATGGGGAGGCTATCACTGGGGGTCTGCCTGGACCCTCTCCGTCCCTCCCTCTCTCCCTTTCTGTGTGTCTTGGACTCTCTTCCTCCCTGTCTCTCTCCCTCATGCACAGTGACACCCCTTCTTGGAGCTTGCCTGGGATTGTCATGGCAACCCTCCAGCAAAATTATCAAAACACTTTTATGCTTCCAGTTGTACCAGACGAAGTGCTAATTCTGAGTAAGGCTGAAGCAGTTGGTTAAATGCTGAAGTCACAGGCTTTGTGTGGAGGCCCCCCGGGGGCTGGAGTGAGCACCAGTGGGAGGTAAGGGCCAGGACAGGGGGCAGGACCACCCAGAAAAGACAGCCTCTCGCCTGCTAGAGACGTTGTGTATGTTGCCATCCTGTACCCACCCCTTATGCCACATTCACATTTGCATTCCACAGACACACTCGCACACACACACACATGCACACACATGTACAAGCAGTGACGGGCCAAACACACCCAACGTGTAGCTCGACCCAAACAGTACCATCTGGAATCATCATCACCTCATTCAGTGCCTGGAGCTCTGAGATCCACTCTGGGGAGAGTCCTGGGTGAGGCGGGGGATGGCCAGTTGTTTCTAGCTGGGACTGGGTCTGAGCCAGGGCAACAGAGCAGCTGGGGGAAGGGGACCGACCCTCCTGCCCACCCCCCAGGGAAAAGCAGAGGAGGACCTGTGAACAGAACTGTCCCAGCCTAGTTCTTCCCACCTTGATGTGCGTCCCAGGACACACGGCATCCCTGTTCCCGTGACTCAGGCCCAGATTACCATAGGCTCCCTTGGAAACAAAGCCCTGCTGATGGTTAAAGAACTGGCAGTTGCCTAGAAGTCAAAGTGTGGGTCGGGATGATGGGGGAGGCGGTGCACAAGCCCCTGCCCTCCCTGCTTCCGTCTTCTCCACTCCATCTGCTCCCCCAGGACACCCCTCCATGGAGGCCAGTCTTCCCCTAGAGCCTCGGCAGAAGCTGCTCTGGCTGAAGGGGAGGCATCTACTCCTGTGAATGGGTCTCTCATCCTCCAGAGGATTCTAGGTTGTTAGAACCAGAGGGACCCCCAGTTAATCAGAGTCTGGCCTCCTTCCTTCCCCAAAAGGGGAACTGTGGCTCAGAGATGGGAAGCAATGGTTCAAGGCCACAGAGTGTGCAGGGGTTGGAGTCAATCCTGCAACCCAGGCTTCTGGCTTCCAGGCCAGCGCTGTTCTCATGGCACCAGAGAGACCCCAGGATGGGGTGATGCAAGCAGTGAGCGCCAATTTCAGAGTCAGGCAGACCAGGCCTTGAATGCTGGCTTCCGTGCTCAGCACTTAGTGTGGCCCTGGTCAGCCCCCCAGCCCCCAGAGTCCTCAGCTGTAAAATGGGGTGGTGCTAGGGTCCCTCTGGAAGGACACGGTGAGGATGACTTCAGTGAGGTGCTATGTGCACTTGCAAAGCACAGTCGGCACAAGGCCAGACAGAGTGGGTGTTCAGCAGATGACTTTTTATTTTTTATTTTTTTAGAGATGAGGTCTCACTATGTTACTCTGTTGCTCAGGCTGGCCTGAAACTCCCGGGCTCAAGTGATCCTCTAGCCTCAGACTCCTGAGTAGCTGGGAATACAGACGTGTGCCACCATGCCCAGCAACAAATGACATTTCTGTGTCCTTCCTCTGTAGTCCCAGAGCAACAGACCTACTGAGAAGAGGGACTGTCCTGCATCCCTTTTAAGGGCCAACCCCTGCCCCAGGGTGACTGGGTGAGGCCACGTGGCCGGTCCTGGAAAAGCCCACACTGACCCCTCTCACAGGTTTCAGCCCTTGCAAACCCACGAAGTCCCAGGAAGGCCCAGAGCGCAGCAGGAAGCAAGACCCTCCGTGTTGCGAGGGCCCCCAGTACCTAATCCCACCAGGCCTGCCCACCCTTTGCATCTGGGCTCTCAGGCCTTCGGAGGAAAGAAAAATGTTGAAAGAGGTGTTGATATCCACCAAAGCCCCCAAGGCCACCTTTGGCCATCAGCAGTAACAGTACCCCAACCTGGTTCATTTCTGCTGTGTGGAGCTCCACCCTTGGAGATGTGACTTAGAGCACAGTGTTGTTCTGCCTGCCTTCCTCTTTTAAATTGTGAGTCAGGCAGGAAGCCACCAAAACCCCCAAATGCCCTCTGAAGCAGGAATTTCTTGGAACCTTTCCCTGATATCTTCTCAACCAAGTTGGGAGCTGGGTGGGTTTGAGGATGAGATCATAAAAGCAAAAGGAACTTTTATTTTATGCTTAAGACATGCTGGGCGCTGTGCTAGCGTTTGCCTATGCACTGGCCCCCAGGGGCGTTGCTGCTGCTTTCCAGGTGTGGAAGATCCCCCAAGGTCACAGAATGAGTCCATGGCTGTGCCTAGGTTAGAATCTAGGTCTGTGTTCTCCTAACCTGATGGTGGTCTGTGGCTGGGTCCTTGGGCAGGGAAGGACGGAGAAGGCATGAAAAGGTCACCCAGGGCGGATCCTGGCCCTAGGGACATCCTGAGGTGGGGCAGTCATGGCTGGGGAGGGCGGGTGGCAGGACTGGGGGATCTAGACAGTGTGGGAGCTCAGATTCCATCCTCCATGGGAGGTTCAATCTCCCCACCCTGCCTTCCTGTCCTCTTCTAAAAGGCCCCTAGTGAGCAGGGCCCAAGACCCAGGAGGGGATGATCTCATTGCTAATTTGGGACCTCTGCTAAGAAGCACACTCCCATTTTCTTCTTTTCACCACCCTGGGCCAGAGTGGGGAACCTCTCATTGGGGGAGTGGAGGGAGCTGACTTAGGGTACCCTAGTCCCTGGCCTCAGAATTTGGGTCTAGAGGAGCTGTGTGTGTTGGAGACAGCATGGCACCTTGGCTGGCCTGTCAGGAGCCGGGGGAGCAGGGTACACGGGGAAGCAGTCCATGCCACGGGGACTCCGCGTGCCAGCCCTGTGCTGGGTGCTGGAAAGGCAGTGGCCAACACTAACCACCTAATGAGGAAGGCAGACGGTACTGTCAACAGACAAGTAAGAAGACCCTTTAGATAATGGCAAACATGCCCTGAAGGAAAGGGGGACAGAGAGACCAAGGGGCAGCCTTCAGTATGGTGGCCAGGCAAGGCTTCTTCAAGGAGGTAACGTCTGAGCTGAGACCTCTGCAGGGCACACAGTCAAGTGGCTTGTCCAAGGTAACACAGTAAGTTCTGGGGAAGCCAGACTAGCCTGTGTCTCTAGACTCCCTTCGAGGGGTCTCCCTGCTCCTAGACACATCCTTCTCTTGGATTCTGACATGTCCTCTCGTTTTCCTTTACCCTGCTGAGCACTGCTATATCCTTGGCTGACTCATCCTCTTTCCAGTGCTGGCCTGTCCCAGTCCTCCTCTGGAATGTGGGCCTCCACCCAGCCCTCTCCAAAACTGCCACCTCCACCCCTCACCTCTCCCCTAGCTTCAGTGGCCTGCTTGCCATTCTCACCCGGATGTCTAAGTTTCTCTTAGAACAATGCTAAAGTCCATCTAATAGAGACCCCAAATGAGAGTAGTTTAAAAAGATTCAGTTGATTGTTCACTCCTGTAATCGTTCCAAGGGAAGTGTGTCAGGTTGGTAGATAGCTCAGCTCCACGTGGTCATTTAGGGACTCGGACTAATGACGGTGCTGCTGTCTTTAACGTGACAGTTCCAGAACCTGGCTGGTTATTGCTCTTCCAGCCAGTGTGAGGGGAAAAACATGGAAGTCTAGGGCAGGGATTTCTTCTTAACCGAGTGAGGCAGAAGTTGAGCATACCACTTCTCACATTCCACAGGTGAGAGTGTAGACACGTGGCCTCCTAGCTGCAAGGGGAGTTGGGACATGCCCCAGCTGGGTGGATAGCTAGCCATCTCTGTCAGTCTGTCCTCTAGAACACTGAGGACTTGCCTGCTGTGGGAGCCGAGGAGGTTCTCTGGGGGTGTCCCCTTATTCTGTGTCTCCCTGACCTTGGCTTTGCCCTTCAACATTGGTTGTCTGTCATTCTCCACAGCAACCGACAGGGTGTTGAGAGTCTACCCTCCTCGGATGCGGATTGGGCTCGAGCAACCATGGGCTTTTGCAGTCCAGCCTTGCAATTTTGTTGGTGATAACAATTCCTTCAAAAACCTAGCAGGCTTCAGGTCTTTCGTCAGTTCCTTGAGCCATGACCACATTTGAAGTTCCTTTCTTGACAGTGTTATCAAGTCTATCTTCCACACCCTTCTCTTTCCCATTCCTTTGAAATGAAAGTGCTGGGGCGTGGTGTCTCATGCCTGTAATCCCAGACCTTTGGGAGGCTGAGGCAGGTGGATCACTTGAGGCCAGGAGTTTGAGACCAGCCTGGCCAACATGGTGAAACCCTGTCTCTACAAAAAATACAAAAATTAATCGGGCGTGGATTACAGGTACACGCCTGTAATACCAGCTGCTCCGGAGGCTGAGGTGGAAGAATTGCTTGAACCCAGGAGGTGGAGGTTGCAGTGAACCGAGATTGCACCACTGCACTCCAGCCTGTGTGACAGAGCAAGGCTCCATCTCAAAAATAAAAATACAAATACAAATAAAAAATAAAATAATAATAAATAAAATGAAGGTTATGCTAAGGACATCTTAAATAAGACTTGGATAACAAGGTAATACTGTTAATATAATACTTTGCCATGGGGGCGATTTCTTTGTTTGGTTTAAAGTTTGGCCTAAGAGATGGGCTTTGAGAGAGGCCCTGAGCCATGATAGTCTGACCTCCTGCTCTTTGGACAAAACCAGTGGCTTTTCCAACCCCAAGGACACCAGTTTTCTGAATTCTCTGTTTTTCTGTCTCTTCTTGCAAACTGGCCAATCTCTGTCTTATATGATTTTGCTAAAAGCAGCATCAAGCAGCCAACACATGCAAATGGCTTTGACCCTTTCCAACCATTTTTCTAGAATTATAGGCTCAATAGGCATGTGGGCTGCCTTCCAAATGATCACAGGTGACGTTTGCAATAAATGTTTTGTCCCAGCATAACAAGGTTCACCAGCTTCTCATCCTCTATTGTCTGTTTCCGTCTTGCTCCCCACCTATTGGCTAAGCCAGTGCCACATATTGGAGGGGTTTTGTATGTGGCAGTTTCCCACTCCTGGTATGAATTTCTATAAGGAGCTACAAAATACAGCGGTTTTACGATTATAGAAATTGGTTTTTCTCTCACGTAATGTAGTTCTGATGTGATCATTTCAGGCCTTGCTCAGGTGGGTGGTGGGTTTTGATAAGCAGTCAGCAGACTCCACAATGGCCCCCCCACCCTTCTCTTCCCCAACACATTCGCCTGTGTATCAATGGCACCACCATCACACACTTGCTCAAGCAAATACATAGAAGTCAATTTATTTTTCTTATTTTTTGAGACAGGATTTCACTCTGTCACTCAGGCTAGAAGGCAGTGGTGAAACCTTCGTTCACTGCAACGTCCACCTCCCAGGTTCAAGTGATTCTCATGCTTCAGCCTGAGACACTGGGATTACATGTGCACATCACCACACCTGGCTAATTTTTGTATTTTTTAGCAGAGACGGGTTTCACCACGTTGTCCAGGCTAGTCGTGAACTCCTCACCTTAAGCAATCCATTTGCCTTGTCCTCCCAAAGTGCTGGGATTACAGGCATGAGCCACCATGCCCAGCCAGAGGTCAACCTTGATCCCTCCCCAACCTGCAGTTCCCATCTAATCCATCAGCAAGTTCTCTCAATTCTATCTTCAGGGAAATCCCAAAAGTGACCATTTCCTACATCACCACTACCTCTACCCTAATCCAAGCTTTCAGTGTGTTGTGGGGTCATGTAATATTCTTCCAAGTGAGCTCCCTGCTTCTTTCCCAGCTTCTCCTCACACAACAGCCAGAGTATTATTATTATGATTATTTTATAGAGACTGGGTCTCACGATGTTACCCGGGCTGGTCTCCAACTCCTGGGCTCCAACTGTGGCTTCCCAAAGTGTCAGGATGGGTGTAAGCCACCGTGCCTAGGCTCCAGAATGGGTTTTGAAAAACATAAACAGGAGCATGCATTACAATGCCTTACTATTGCCCTTAGAATGAAATTCTATTTTTGTAACCTGCCGCTCAGGCCTCAAGTGACTGTCCCCCCTTCCAATTCCCTTCTCTCACTCTGCTTTAGCCAGCAAGCTTCTGTGCTGTTCCTCAAACATGCCAACCTTATTTTTGCCTTAGTATCTTTGCACTAAGACTCCCTCTGCCCAGACACTTTCTTCCCACCTTGTCACATGGCTGGTTCTGTCTTTGTCCATCTCAGGGCAAACCACTGTAGTGTAGTGGGTAAGAGTGAGGGCTCAGGAGCCATGCTGCTGGGGTTTGAATCTCCGCCCTGCAACTTCCTGCTGTGGGACCTTGGGGCAAGTTTTCTTAGCTTCTCTGTGCCTTGGTTTTTCTACCTGTACATGGCAATAAGAAATGTATGGTACTTGTTACCCAGGGTTGTTGGGAGGATTAAATAAAATAGCAAACACATTAAGCGAGTTTATGCATATGAAAAGTAAAAAGTTCGTTTTCAAAGTTTACCTTTTTGTTAAATAATAAATAATAAGTGTTAAAAATAATAGTTTCTTTTAAAAAGTAGCTTCCTTGCTTTTTGCTAATAACTTTTTGTTAAGCCCTATGTAGCTATTAAATATAGTAAGGGAATAAGTACATTCTATGTCCTTGTACTGTAACCAAGTTATTTGCTCTGACCTATAGCCTGCTCAGACATGTCCGAACATGCCCAGGAATTTCCTAGCTTATAGCCTTTGCCTCTTCCTTATTTGGAAATGTTATTATTCTCCTAGTTTCCTGTAAACAACCCCCTTCCTTTCTTTGTTCTCCATCATGCATCTATCTAGTTAGGAAAGTTTTTAGCCAATCAGGATCAGTCTAGATTGTGTGGTCCAGCTCCAGCCAATGGAGATGGGATGCAGCAGTAAGGACCCAATGCCTCAGGGATAAAAACTTCTGCTTTTCTTTGTTTGATGTGCTCTCGTGGTAGTCAGACTTCAGAGAAGCACCCTTTCTGCAGAAAGTAAAATTGCCTTGCTGAGAAAGAGAAAAGGTCTTTGTCTAAGCTCTGGTTCTTGTTTTTGACACCAAGGAATAAGCATTGGTGCCCAACAATGCATAAAAAGTGCACAGAGCATGGCCATACTAAGCCCTTAGTGTGTTATTATTGCCCTTCGGGTGGCAGCTTAAATATCCAGGCTCTGAGCAGCATTTCCTGGCCCCATGCTCTAAATGCATCTGCAGCTCATTTCCCTACCTTATTTCACCACAGCACATGTTCTTGTTCATGTATCATCTGTCTCTCCCCACAACATGCCACTCCCACTAGAATGCAACTTTCATGAGGGCAGGGACTGTACCTTTCTTGTTCACTTCCATGCCTTTCCTGAGAAGGAAAGTAAGTTCTCAGTAAATATTTGTTGAGTGGATACGGAAAGGTCAGAGGCCAAATCCCACCAACGCTTCCTTTTTGGGTGGCCCTGTGAGCCCTGCTGGTTGCCTGTCAGTGCCCTGCCTTTCAAGCCCCAGGTGGCCATGGTCAGGCTCACAGTTTCCTCTTGGGAGTTTCAGGGGCTGCCCTGTGGACCTGCTCTTGGAGACCTTGGGGGCACTGATGAGATTTAGCTCAGGGGTACTCACCCTCAGCAGGGGCTGTCAGAGCATAGACTCTGGAGTCCAGCCCATCTGTTTCTGTCAGCTACTAGCAGACCAGTTACTTATCCCCTTCTGTGCCTCCATTTTCCCCTATGTAAAAAATGAGAGAATACCAATTACCTTATAGGGCTACTGCTGTGAAGATGAAACAGGATATGTAAAACAGAGCTCATGGTTGGCTTGGAGTAAAGCTCTCCAGATGGTGACTATTATTATTATTGTTGTTGTTGTTAGTGCCATATCCAAAATACACTCTTTAGAGCATGAATGGGGGTGCCCGAGGGACTTGGGTGTGGGAGTGAGGAGGCGAACATAAAGAAGACATCTAGGGAAGGGAAGAACCGGAATGGAATAATCGAAGTGTGTTTGCATTCGTGAGTGCGAGCCGCGGTGTGTGTGGGGTGTGTGTGTGTGTGTGTGTGTGTGTGTGTGTCTGCCTGCGGAGGAGGGTGGCAAGGATCTAGAGAAGGAGCCCGCCCCTTCCTCCGAGCTCAGCTCTGGGGAGCCGGGCGCTCAGGCTCACCATGCTGCAAAGAGAGCTGGGAGCTGCCTTGCACCCCGCGCAGAACGGGTGGCAGAATAACCAGCGCCTCGAGTGTGTGCCTCTGGGACCAGGGGGCGGGGGAGCGGGACCTGCGCTCCACGGCCACCTCTGTTGGTGCAGACTTGGTGGTCCCAGAGGGGACAGCGTCCGCCCAGTCCCGGCGATCGAGGGTCCCTGCCCCGGCGCAGCTAGGGCCGGCCGCGTGCTCAGGGGCCGCGGCTTCTTCCGGAACCCCCGAGGGCGGGGCCTGCCTTCCGGAGCCGGGTTGGCGGGGGGGCGGAGGGCGGCGCCGGGGAAGGGGCAGTTACTTTCCCAGAGTGGCGGGGCGACGTCAGGCGGAAGGGCGCGGGGCGCGCACGCTTTAAATGGCATTCGCTGTCATCCGAGCTCACAGCAGTGTGGGCAGCCGCGGGCTATATAAGCAGCGAGTCGGGCCGCCGCGGGGCAGACGGCGACAGCAGCGGCGGCGAGCGCTTCGGAGCGCGGCGGAACAGCGCGCCGCAACAGCGCGCCGCGAGCCCCGCGCCCCCCGACGGGCCCGCCTGCCCGTCAGCCGTCCCGAGCAGCGCCGGCCCGGGCCCGCGAGGGCCGCCGCCACCCCGCAGCAGATTTGGATCCCCCGCCCGGCGAGCCCCCGGCTGCTGCCTCCCGGGGGGCCCCGGCGCAGCGGCCGCCCCCCGAGAGCCCCGGCGCCCCGCAGCCCGGCCCCGCAGACGCCGGAGGCGCCATGGCCTCCAAGCCCGGCGAGCTGATGGGCATCTGCTCCAGCTACCAGGCGGTGATGCCGCACTTCGTGTGCCTGGCCGACGAGTTCCCGCAGCCCGTGCGGCCCGCCAAGCTGTCTAAAGGCCGGGGCCGGCTGCGGCGGCCGCGCCAGTCTCGCTTCAAGACGCAGCCAGTGACCTTCGACGAGATCCAGGAGGTGGAGGAGGAGGGGGTGTCCCCCATGGAGGAGGAGAAGGCCAAGAAGTCGTTCCTGCAGAGCCTGGAGTGCCTGCGCCGCAGCACGCAGAGCCTGTCGCTGCAGCGGGAGCAGCTCAGCAGCTGCAAACTGAGGAACAGCCTGGACTCCAGCGACTCTGACTCGGCCCTGTGAAGGGTGCCGCCTGCAGGGGGAAAGCGCGCGTCCGCCGTCCGCGCGGGGACCGACGTGCGAATCCCGAGAGGGCCCGCATCCTGCCCTCGGGGGACCCCCAAGGACCGGGGACTGCCGCCCCTTGCGCGCTCGGACTTCCGCCCCGCTGCGAACTGGTCGGTGCGCCCCTAGCCGCGCTCGCCCTTGCCCGGGGGCGCCGGGAGCGGGGCCGCTTTCCTTGCCCTTGTAAATGTTTATTTTTTAACTCTTCCCAGTGCGAACTCTGCTGTGAGTGTGTGCGGGAAGGCGCGCCCGCGCTGAGTCGGCCGCGGGTTGCCCGAGTCGCCGCTCCACGCCCTTGTCCGAAGGTTTGCAACTCCGATTTTGCACACCGCTCCACCCTGCCCCCCAGCGCACACGCGTTCACACTCACGCCAACACTCTCGCTGAACACTTTTATAATGTTAGGTGCGGCCGTTGGGACTTGGGGCGCAGCGCAGCTGCTGCTGCTGCGGCCGGAGGATTGATATTTATTTTTGCATTGCGATGGCTGAAGGCGTTTATTTAACGATCTTTTTACCTGGATATGTCTGTGAGGCTCCTGAACGGAGACAAATAAAGTCAATATATTTGCACAGTGCATTTCTTCAGGCTCTTGACTTTTTGAACCTTCGGGGCCGAGGCTCCCAGACTCGGGGAAGTCGGGGAGGGGGTGGCAGGGGGATGCCGGGCAAGGGAGCCGGGTGTGGAGCGACCTCCACAAGCTTCGGTCGAACGAGGTCGCGCCCCCGGTGCGCGGATCGGTTGCCTGCCTCCCCAAGAGAATCCACCCCGGATCCAGAGCGCTCCTGCCTCCCTGGTCTGTTCCCCATCGCCAGCATCCGGGTTGGAGTGAAGCCGCAGGCGGGGCGGAGGCGGCGCTGAGGATGGGGAGCTGTCTCCTCCGTTCAGTTGACTCCCCCAGGCTGGGGTCAGGGTCCTTACCCCGCATCCGCCGCAGAAGACGCACCACCCTCTGCGCTCACTCCTGGCGGCGGATGGGGAGATGCCGGAGCCAACAATGCGAGATGTCTGGGCGTTGGGACTCGAGAGAGGGCCGGGGGTCAGGTTGGGCTGGTCGAGACTGTGGGTGCGCGCTCGCTGTCGCGGGCAGGTGACCCCCTGACCGCAGCTGACTCAGCGCAGTGCCTGGCTCTCCCGCGCTGCGGGGGAAACCGCGGCCGCTACGTCTCCAGCCCTTCTCCTCTGCGCCCCGCAGGGTTCCTCCAGGAGGGTGAGGCATGTCTTTGGTTAGAGCCTGAAGGGCAACTGGGTACCACGGAGTCCTTCCCTTCTCCTCGCCCCTGCCTTTGTTTACAGATGAGAAAACAAGCCCAGGGTCACAGGGAGAGGAGCGCCCCCAGTCCTCGGGACTCCGGGTGCAGGACTCCTTGCACCGCAGGAGTTTTTCTTTCCAGTGCTCTTCAGCCACTGCCCGAATCCCTGTCTACCTCCTAAATCCTCTGAATTAGCAGTGTGGCCGGGCCACCTGGCCGCAGATGGCCACCAGGGTAACAAGCTACGTTTGGTTGAACAGGGCAGGTCCCCACTCTGAGGCCCTCTCTCAGCCCCTTCCTCCAGGATTACTCCAGGGCTGATCCGCCCTGAGGGGTTTAGGGCTTCTGCTCTTGTTGCAGCGTCTCTGTGCTCTGGCGCCCTCTGGTGGCGGGGCTGGTGTGTGTGTTTGGGGTGGGCAGGAATCTCCTTAGGAGATACCCATTCTCTTAGCTGCAGGCTTAGCTCTGGAGAAGAGGACAGCAGAGGAAATGACACAAAGAAACAAAAATAGAACCACAGGGCCCGAGGGGATTTCTTCTCTCGGCTCAGAGAGAGCACAGGCCATGGTCTTGGTGGCTGTGGTATTTGGCACGTGTCCCAGCCCCTGAGAACACACTGGCCGTGGCAGTCCCAATGACGAGTTCCATTGTGGTGGGGTGTCATGGCAGGAGACCCTTCCTTGCCTGCAAATGTCTCAGAGATGTGAAGCCACGGTGCGTCTATGCTGTATTCCAGCCAGCGCAGCTGCCACCCCTGGACTAGTTTGAGCTCGCCTGGGTGGAAGGAACCTCCTCTGAGCCCAGCCTCATTCTCCTCTCTCCAAAGTGACTCCCTGAGGGCAGAGGGGAGGACCCCACATCCCACGCCCCCTCTTGTCTTACCTTTTCAGCAGCAGCTCCTCTTCAGGAGTTAGATGCCCCAAGTGTCTGGAAGACCTCCTAGTGGGCTTCTAGACCCTCAGGCCTGAGATCCTCCCCTCTGCGCAGCCTTCTCCCACGGAAGAACCTCCTTTTCAGCCAGGCAGTGGCTCACGCCTGTAATCCTAGTACTTTGGGAGGCCGAGGCAGGCAGATTGCTTGAGCCCAGGAGTTTGAGACCAGCCTGGGCAACATGGTGAAATCCTCTCTCTACAAAAAATACAAAAAATTAGCTGGGCATGGTGGTGCACACCTGTGATCCTTGCTATTCAGGAGGCCGAGGGGAGAATCACCTGAGCCCAGGGAGGTGGAGGTTGCAGTGAGCAATGATTGTGCGACTGCACTCCAGTGTGGGCGGCAGAGCGAGACCCTGTCTCAGAAAACAAAAACAACACACAAACAAAAAGAACCTCCTCTAGTTGCCTTCAGCCCCTACCCGAAGGGTCTTCTTGGGCTACCCCAGCCAACAACAGAGGTTACCGTGGGGACCATATCCCATCACTTTGATTCCCTGCTGAGCTGTGGGCAGCCCCAGCACTGAGTAGGTGCTTCTGAAATGTTAGGGTTGAAATGAATAAAGAGCTGGTGAGGAAGGTCCATTCTCGTCTTGCCTATTTCCAGGTTTTTTTTTGTTTGTTTGTTTTGAAATGAAGTCTCACTTTGTCACTCAGCCTGGAGTGCAGAGACACGATCTCAGCTCATGGCAACCTCTGCCTCCTGGGTTCAAGTGATGCCCCTGCCCCAGCCTCCCAAGTAGCTGAGATCACAGGCACGTGCCACCACACTCGGCTAATTTTTGTAGTTGCAGTAGAGATCGGTTTTCCCATGCTGGCCAGGCCGCTCTGGAACACCTGACCTCAAGTGATCTGCCTGCCTCAGCCTCCCAAAGTGTTGTGATTACAGGCGTGAGCCACCACACCCAGCCCTGGTTTGTTTTTTAAGTTAGCCTCTAATTTTTCATTGCCTTAGAAATACTTGTTTGTTATAATACAAAACAAGCCACTCTGACTCCTGCCAGCCAGAGATAAACAAGTTAACGCTGAGGACGTGATGCCTGTATATGCATGTTTATTTTCTTTTACAAAATGAGTTTATATTCTATATGCTATTTTTCAACCTGCTTTTTTAATTAATTGGATTTGCGTTTAATATCAGTATGCATCGATCTACATCATAGCTTTTCATAGTTCTATTGAATAGAATATTCCACATTTAATTTAGTGAATGTGCCACTATTTAGTATAAAAGTGATGTCTTATTTGTCCCAGTTCCTTAGTTTTACCAGAAACTGGCGGTGCTAAGGGTTGATATGGAAAGAAATCTGATAGAAGCCGTGACCCAGAGAGGCAGGGGGCGGGAGTGTGGGATGCTGCAGTATCAGGGGCCTGGAAGGTCATGGCCCCTGGGCCACGTGGGGATTTCTCTCCAGTTCTGAACATCTTTGTCTTGCACAAAGGAAGATGGGCAGACTGGAGGGTAGGGAGCTTGTGTTGGTCCGTTCTGTATTGTTATAAGGGAAGACCTGAGGTGGGTAATTTGTAAAGGAAAGAGGTTTATTTGGCTCACAGTTCTGCAGGCTGTACAAACATGGCACCAGCATGTTGTTGTGGTGAGGCCTCGAGAAGCTTCCACTCATGATGGCAGGTGGAAGGGGAGCAGGCATGTCACACGGGAAGAGAGGGAACAAGAGGGAGGCCAGGGCTTTTTAAGCAACCAGCTCTCCTGTGAACCAACAGAGTGAGAACTCACATATCACCGTGGGAAGGGCACCAAGCCCTTCATGAGGGATCCACCCTTATGACCCAAACACTTCCGACCAGGCCCCGCCTCCAATATTGGGGTCACATTTCAACATGAGATTCGTAGGGAATCAACATCCACACCATATCAGAGCTCTTACCAGGCGCCTCTGGAACTGCAGGGGCTCAGCTCCTCCCTGTGCTCACAGGGACTCCAAGGTGGCACAGAGCTCCAAGGAGAGACAGGCTGGGGCCGGCTGGGCTGGGCTGGGCTGGGCCAAGCCAAATAGAAGAAGAGGGAAGAGTGGGCGAGACATACAATGAAGGAGCAAGAGAGAGCAAGAGTCAGAGAGGTGGAGAGGAATGAGGTCCCTCAGGGAGACAGGGAAACTCAGCAGCACAGAGAGAAGGTAATGGAAAGAGAAAGAGATACAGGGAAATAGGATCAGGAGCCAGAGGATGTCAGATGTGGAGAGAAAGAAGAATAAAGGCCACCCTCGGAGATGGAGAGACACTGAGACAGCAAGAGAGAGAGAGAGGAGGGAAGGGGAATAGGGAGAAGTGCCCCTGGATACTGGGGATCAGAGGAGAGAGAAGACAGGAGCCAGGGCGTCTGAGGAGCTGCGGAGCAGGCATGGGCCTGGGTGGGTGGACGTCTGCCCAGCCGGCTGGATTTATAAGCCTGTCCAAGGTGACGCCTGTGTCCTTCCCTCCCTGCCTGGGCCTCAGCCTGCAGTCCGAGCCTGGGTGATGAGTTTTCAAACAGGCTGGAGCCCAGACCAGGCAGCGGTAACAAGTGGCCATCCCAGATCTGGCCGACAGCCAGCTAAACATTTCTTTCTGGCCCTGGGGGAGATGTTTCGCAGAGTTCCTTTTGCTGATTTAAAACTAGCTTGACTTTTGCAGCTCGCTGTGTGCCAGGGCCCCCAAGGGAAGGGCTGTCCATGATCCCAGGGAACTGAGGTCAGCTGTGGACTTGGGAGTCCTTCCTCCTGAAGCACATTTGGGGTAGGTCTTAGGCCTTTTGGCCGCTGGAAAAATAGCAGAGGGGATAAAGGCCACCATTCACTGAGCACCTCCGGTCAGCAATCTACTTTCATCCTCGTCAAGTTTCTCAGCCTTTTTACAGGTGAGAAAACTGAGGCTCAGAGGGGTTAAGTTTCTTGACCAATGCTACACAGGTAGTCAGGGGTGAGCTAGGTTGCAAACTCAACCTAGCTTTATTTATTTATTTATTTGAGACAGGGTCTCCCTCTGTCACCCAGGCTGGAGCGCAGTGAAGCAATCTTGGCTTACCACAACCTCCGCTTCCCAGGCTCAAGTGATCCTCCCACCTCAGCCTCCCAAGTAGCTAGGACTATAGGCATGGACCACCATAGTAGACTATTTTTCTAATTTTTTGTAGAGATGGGGTCTCCCTAAATGGCCCAGGCTAGTCTTGAACACCTGAGCTCGAGCAGCCCTCTCACGTCAGCCTCCCGAAGTGCTGAGATTATAGGTGTGAGCTCCTTCTCACTGTAACCAGCTGTGGCACAGCCATGAGACCGGCCTTGGCAGCTCTCCTGCTACAGGGAGTGTAACTGACCAGCAGGCACTCTGGATTTGAATCCATTGCCTTCTTTGGCTGAGGCTGAACCTGTCTAGGGGCTGCTCCCTCCCAACCTGTGCATAGCTGGCGTACTAAGGCAGAATGGTGCTTGGGCGATACGAGATTTCTTTGTTGTGGTCTTTGGTTCAGAGATTCCGTAATGGCTCTGGTGAAGCTGTTTGAGCCTGAGGCGCGGTTTATGGACTAAATTGTGTATTCAGTGAAAGGCTGATCAAGGACTCAAAAGAATGCAGACTTTGTCTCTTATCTACCTGTGACCCGGAAGCCCCCACCTTCGAGTTGTTCCACCTTTCTGGATGGAACAAATGTACATCTTAACATATTGATTAATGTCTCATGTCTCCCTAAAATGCATAAAACCAACCTGTGCCCGACCACCTTGCGCACATATTGTCAGAACCTCCTGAGGCTCTGTCACGGGCATGTCCTTAACCTTGGCAAAGGAAACTTTCTAAATTGATTGAGGCCTGTCTCAGATATTTTGTGTTCACAAGGGCAAGTGGGTCAGGGGCTCCCACATAGACTGTCATCCTTTCAATCTGTCTATGCTAAAGGCCATATTGAGTCATAAAGGCCATCTGCCCATTCAGCTCCCAGGCCCGTGGTGGAGAGCGCTAGTTTTTCACCAACATTGATTTTCCCTTCCTTCAGGGCACACAGCCAGTGTATACATCCTAGATTCTCTTGTGTGGTCTTAGGATTGTGGGTATACCACTCTCTCCCACCAGTATTCTTTTCTCCTTTGCACAAGGGGGCACAGGGATGTGCCTACAACCCAGCGTGGTGATCAAGCCCACAAGCCCAATGGCCTAAGGGATGCCAGAGAAATAAGATAGAAGGATCCCAGGCCCCTGAATGGTCTTGTGCAGCCAAATAGCTTGTGAGTCGGGGATGATCACCGTGAACTATCACAGCTGAGGGTGTACACTTCCATCTTCCTGGAGCCACTGAATTATTGCTGGATGTCTCCAGCAGCCTTCCCCTACCACAAATAAACAGAGATTAGTACAATCCTGGCAGTGTGGTGCTGTCTTGACAAAAACCCTAACATGTAACGCGTTGACTTAGTGATTTTCCTGCATGCAGGAAGGGTACACATATTACAGATTGGAAAGTTGAAGACCCTTGTTATCCCTGGGAAAAGCATCTGGTGAAAACCATTTTTATAACACTTTGGAAAACCAATCCTGAGTCAACCAAACCCATAGCAGTCGGAGAAGTGGTTGGAAAGAACTAGAATATTAATGTGCATTGACTGCTCTTTGTGGCTTTTAGCAAATTATTCCAAGAAATTCAGGAGTGATAGAAAGTCATAGAGAGAACCTAGAAACCTGGGTGAGTCCTTACAGAGGGAAAAGCCACCTGCCTTTGTAACCCACAGAGTGGAGTTCTGTTGTTGCTTAGCCTGTCTTCAAGGCCACCCATGAAGCCCAGTGAAAGCCCCCGCCCTGGAGCCAGGCTAGATGCCGGCTGTTAACTTCCCACTCCAATCTAGTATTTTAGAATAGCCCCAAGGTAGCTGGAAATTAAAATGGGCCCCTGGGCCAGAGCAGGAAACAAAGTAATAAAATAGGCTTCAGACCTGTGAAGAGAAGACATCTTTGGATGTGGTTATTGGCACCTTGAACTGTCTGGAAGCACAAAGACCAGAAGCCTTTTAAGTATTTGAGGCAATTTTATTGCCAAGAAAGCCAGGAATAGCAATGAATGATTATGATTGACCACCCCCCCCCGCCCCGCGCCAAGGCAACCCAAAGAGGCCAGATCTTTTTCTTTTTAAATATGTAATATGTCGTATTTAATGTAGAAACCGTAATAGGAGTTTCTATTAAATACATTATAGGGCTGGGTGCAGTGGCTCACACCTGTAATCCCAACATGGGAGGCCTGGATGGGTGGATCACTTGAGGTCAGGAGCTCGAGACCAGCCTGGCCAACATGGTGAAGCGCTGTCTCTACTAAAAATACAAAAATTAGCCAGGCATGGTGGTGCACGCCTGCAATCCCAGCTGCTCAGGAGACGGAAGGAGAATCACTTGAATCCTAGAGGTGGAGGTTGCAGTGAGCTGAGATTGTGCCATAGCACTCCAGCCTGGGTGACAGAGTAAGACTCTGCTTCAAAAAAAAAAAAAAAAGTACATTGTAGATTGCACGCTTTTATATAGGTATCTTTTTTTTTCTTTCCGACTTTTATTTTTGGTTGAGGATACATGTGCAGGTTTGTTACACCGGCAAATTGAGCGTCTCGGGGGTTTGGTGTACAGATTATGTCGTCACTCAGGTAATCAGCTTAGTACTCCATCAGTAGTTTTTTATTTTTTTAGATGAAGTTTTGCTCTTGTTGCCCAGGCTGGAGAGTAGTGGCGTGATCTCACTATGACCTCCACCTCCTGGGGTCAAGTGATTCTTGTGCCTCAGTCTCCCGAGTACCTGGGATTACAGGCATGTGCCACCACACCCAGCTTATTTTTGTATTTTTAGTTGAGATGGGATTTCACCATGTTGGCCAGGATGGTCTTGATCTCCTGACCTTGTGATCCACTCGCCTCAGCCTCCCAAAGTGCTAGGATTACAGGCGTGAGCCACTGCACCTGTCCCTGATGGGTAGGATTTTTTTATCCTTCCTCTCCTCCCACCCTCCACCCTCAAGTAGTTCCCCCTGTCTGTCATTCCTTTCTTTGTGTTCACGTGCACTCAATGTAGTTCTCGCTTATAAGTGAGAACCTGCAGCATTTGGTTTTCTGTTCCTGTGTCAGTTCACTCAGGATAAGAGGCCAGAGCTTGTAATACTCACTTTGCTGCAGATGTGGCCACACAGGATGATGGGAAAAGGAGGATCTCCTGGAACTGGGTTGGTGGTATTTGCCAACTGAGGAACCTCCTCTGCCAAGCGCGGTCCTCACCGTTGCCGCCCAGAGGATCTGCCTGTTGCTATGCACCAGTGGCTGGTGAGTGTTTCCATTGTTTACTTTTCCAGATGGACATTTTTACTGTGGTTTTCCTATTCCTGTCTGTCAGAGGTGTTTGAACCAGAGCAATTCCATCCTGAACAGGGGCTGGGCAACATAAGGCTGAGACCTACTGGGCTGCATTCCCAGGAGCTCAGGTGTTCTTTGTTATAGGGTGAGCTAGGTCAGCACAAATGCAGGTCACACAGACCTTGCTGATTAAAGGATGCAGTAAAGAAGCCAGCCAAAACCCACCAAAACCAAGATGGTGATGAAAGTGACCTCTGGGCGTCCTCACTGTTCATTATTCGTTAATTATAATGTATTAGCAAGCTAAAAGTCACTCTCCTCAGCGCCATGACAGTTTACAAATGCCATGGCAATGTCAGGAAGTTCACCTATATGGTCTAAAAGGGGAGGAGCCCTTGGCTCTGGGAATCACCCACCCCTTTCCCGGAAAGTTTATGAATGATCCACCCCCTGTTTAGCATATAATCAAAAAATAACCATACAAACCATAGATTGCTCTGCCCATGTTGCAGCCATTCTTTATTCCTTCACTTTAATAAACTTGCTTTCACCTTATGGACTCATCCCAATATTCTTTCTTGTGAGACATCCAAGAACCCTCTCTTGGGGTCTGGATTGGGACCCCTTTCCAGTAATATGTCTGCGGCTGTACTGGGGTGTGCAAGGTGACTGGGGAAGGGGTAGTGGGAACAGGTGACTTGTCTTGCAGTTTCTAATGTCATGGGACCATGAGGAACCCCCTGTAGCTCTGGAGAGGACTTTCTGTCTCTGATCTCCTGTGCTTTGACCTGTAAGTGTAACTTGACGGGATTGGGGGTTGACTTCCTTGGGGAGGAGTGAGTGTGTTTTGTTATGGGATGAAGTGTCACACCGAAGCAGCCTCATTGTCTGGGGTCATACCTGAGGTTTGTTGTCTCACACTGAGGAAATCAAGGATGCAGACACAAAGGAGTGAGGTTAAGAGTGGAGGTTTCATAGGCGAAAGAAAAAGAAGAGCTTCCTCCTGCAGAGAGAAGGGTCCTGAGTGTGTTTTCTGGTCTGGGTGAAATGCAGGGGGTTTTATAGATGAGGTTGAGGAGGCAGTGTCTGATTTACATAGGGCATGAAAGATTGGTCAGACCAGGTGTGCCATTTGCATAGAGCAAGAAAACCTGGCATCCCTTACCCTAATCTTTCATTACCCAGGTGGTTCTCTACCTGGGTGGTGGTGCCATGTTGACTGTTGTTGTTGTTTTTTTTTTTTTTTTTGAGATGGAGTTTCGCTCTTGTTGCCCAGGCTGGAGTACAATGGCGCAACCTTGGCTCACCGCAACCTCCGCCTCCCAGGTGCAAGCGATTCTTCTGCCTCAGCCTCCTGAGTAGCTGAGATTACAGGTGCCCAGCACCACACCCTGCTAATTTTGTAGCAGAGGCGGAGCTTCTCCATGTTAGTTGGGCCTGTCTTGAACTGCCAACCTCAGGGGATCTGCCCGCCTTGGCCTCGCAAAGTGTTGGGATTACAGGCGTGAGCTACCGCACCCAGCTTGTTTCTGTACTGTACATGTGGTGACAAAGAAAAGGAAAGATGGAGCCTCTATGTTGAACATACCTAGCTTCCAGGTAGCCCTTTTCTATTGGCACAGCTGCCGGCATTCACCCGTGCAAGCTTCCAGCTTGCTTATCTATGTCTGCAGCGTGATTTTTCAGGCTGCTTGTTGTTAGGAAAGAAATGATTTTGGGGGCTGCTTTTTATTAAAAGGGAAATTCTGCTGAAGACTCTGGTTCCCTTAGAAACTGCCTAAATAATTTCTTTCTATCTCCTGTATCAACATGGATATCTGGTAGCGAGTCAGGTGACTGCGGTGAAGACTGCTAATGGCCCACAAAAGTCAATTGTCGGCACCTCCGTTGGCAGAAGGCTAGACTAAATCTCTCAGCCTCCTTCCTTTGCAACGAGCGTTGTTATGGGCTGTCTTAGTCCATTTGTGCTGCTATAACTAAATACCTTAGACTGGTAATTTATAAAGAACGGAAAAGTATTTCTTACCATTCTGGGGTCTAGGAAGTCTAAAGTCAAGGTGGCTGCAGGACTGATGTGACAACTGTGACCACCAGCGGGTTCTTCCCACTGCACGGATGAAACCAATTCAGAGATCACAGCATTGTGATAAAGAGTTTAATTTTTATGAGGCTGACCACACCATGTGGAAGATGGGGTTATTACTGAAACCAATCTCCCTGAAAATCTGGAGTCAAGGGTTTCCTAAGGATAGTTGGGTGGGCCATGGAGTCCACTTCTGCTTGGGGCCACAGGACTGGTGGTGGGGTTCGGTGGTTGTGGGTGGAGGGAAGGCAGGTGGAATTGGTCATCAGAAATGCAAAAAGTTGAAAAGACATCTCAAAAGGCCAATCTTAGGTTCTACAATAGTGAAGTTATTTGCAGGAGTAATTGGGGGAGTTGGAAATCTTGTTACCTCCAAAATAATGGCTGATCATTTTTTATGTCTACACCTTAGCACGATTCAAGCTCCTCTTCCTCCTAACCTGGTGGGCTTTCATTAGCTTTACAAAGGCAATTTAGATTGGGAAAAGGGCTATTATGATTTAGACTATAAAATAAATGTCTCCCCGGCCGGGCGCGGTGGCTCAAGCCTGTAATCCCAGCACTTTGGGAGGCTGAGGCGGGTGGATCACGAGGTCAAGAGATCGAGACCATCCTGGTCAACATGGTGAAACCCCGTCTCTACTAAAAATACAAAAAACATTAGCTGGGCATGGTGGCGCGTGCCTGTAATCCCAGCTATTGAGGAGGTTGAGGCAGGAGAATTGCCTGAACCCAGGAGGCGGAGGTTGCGGTGAGCCGAGATCGCGCCATTGCACTCCAGCCTGGGTAACAAGAGCGAAACTCCATCTCAAAAAAAAAAAAAAAAAAATGTCTCCCCATATTAGCTTGGCCTACACCCAGGAATGATTGAAGGCGGTCTGGAGGTTAAAGGAAAAACTTCAGCTGAATTAAATTTAAAGGAGTTTAATTGAACGCCGAATGATTTGTAAATTGATCAGGCAGCCTGCAGAACCACAGAAGATTCAGAAAGACTCCAGCACAGCCACATGGTTGTTAGAAGCAAATGCTTGTTCCTTGGTGCCAAAAAGAAGAACTAGCTAGCACTCAGACAAATAAGTTTTTCAGCAAGGCAATTTTTGCTCCCTGCAGAAAGGGTGCCTCTCAGTAGCCTGATTGTCATAAGAGCACACCAAACAAAGAAAGCAGAGATTTTTATCCCTGGTGCATTAGGTCCTTATTGCTGTGTCCTATCTCCATTGGCTGGAGCTGGACTGCACACTCTAGACTGATCCCAATTGGCTAAAAACTTAAAACTTTCCTAAATAGGCAAACAAACAAACAAAGGAAGGGGGTTGTTTACAGGAAACTAGGGGAATAATAACATTTCCAAATAAGGAAGAGGCATAGGCTGGGCATGTTTGGACATGTCTGACCAGGCTGTAGGTCAGAACAAATAACTTGGTTAAAGTACAAGGACATAAATATACTTATTTCCCTACTATATTTAACAGCTACATAGGGCTTAACAAAGAGCTATTAATTAAGAGCAAGGAAGCTTGAAGGAAGCTAGTTTTTTAAAGGAAACCATTATTTCTAACACTTGTTATTTATTCTTTAACAAAAAGGGAAACTTTGAAGAGGAAATTTTTACTTTTCACATGGTGAAAGAAGATTTATAGACAAAAAAAAGGAATGATGTACAGAAATTGGAAGTGAAGTACAGAAAAAACTGGATTGGTTATAGCTTGGTGTTTGCCTTATTTCAACATGGAACAGCTGGCTACGTTTGGCCAAAACTCATCGATTTGCACAGGTGTGGGCTGCAATTGGTATGCACTTCTACTTTGGCATAGTTCACGATGTACAGAAAAACATTTAGGCCAAACTTAAATAGGTAAGGAGGCAGCTTTAGGCTAAACTTGATTAACAAAGGCAAGATGGGGGTTGGTTAAACCAGATTTCTTTCTGTCATAATTTTCTCACTGCTACAATTTTTGTAAAGGTGGTTTCACAACAAAAATGAGTGACTGAGACAGGTGTTTCAATCAGTTGAGGTTTATTAAGCCAGCTTGAGGGCACGCTGGGGGGAAAAATGCAAGCCACAGATGCTTCTGTGGCTGTTTTTTTCCAAAGAGGTTCCCAGGAGGTTTAGTATTTAAACATTTTTCTTAAAAGAGGGGTGGGGTGCAGCAGTGAGGTGAATGGCTACCTACATGTGAGGCTTAAGTTAGTGCCCAGTAAATCTATATTTTTCATAACACAAGGTGAAGGTTTAGAGAAAAATGGGATAGAGACAGCAGAGCATCTCAGGGAAGGTGAAGGAACAATCAATCTTATAAACCAAAAAGGATTTGAGATAGATCCTGATTAATTTAGAGTTTACTGTTGCCAAGGTTAAGGGCCACAGCCCTTGATACGGCCGCAGGAGGACCTGAGAACACGTGCCCAAGGTGGTTGGATTACAGCTTGGTGTTACACACTTTAGGGAGACAGAAGTTACAAATCAAAACATAAATCACTACATGGAAAGTATCCATTAGTTCAGTCCAGAAAGTCAGGATATAGGTCACAGGTGATTCAAAGGTTTCCTGATTGGTAATTGGTAAAAGAGTTATGCTTTGCCTGAAGAGTCTGAAGTCAGCATAAAGAAATGCTTCAGATATCAGAGGTTGTGGAAGCTGAGGTGCTTATGATGTAGATGAATGCTCCAGGTAGCAGGTTTCGGACGGAATAGATGGTAAATGCCTCTTATCAGACCTCAAAAGGTGTCAGACTCTCTAGAAAAGACCTAGGAAGGGAAGGAGATTCTCTACAGAATGCAGATTTCACCAACATCAGACAGCTTTGCAGGCCCTTTCAAAATATGTCAAATAACTATGTTTTGGAATAAAATACTTTGATTTCCTTCAGGGTCTGCTCTCAGTCATGTGATTCTATATCAGAGTCAGGTTGGAATTTGGTATCTCATTGCTACAAAGAGTGTTTTGTCAGTTTTATGATCTCTGTTTTCATGTCAATGCTGGTCAGTTGTGCCTAAGCTCCAAAGGGAGGGGGTGTAACGAAGCATGTCTGACCCACCCCCCCACTTCCTGTCATGGCCTGAACTAGTTTCTCAGGTTTCTTTGGAAATTCCTTGGTCGGAGGGTGGGGGTGGGGGGTTTCAATTGAAACTGCCTTTGCAAAAATCATAACAGAAAATTATGACAGTAAAGTATATCAGACCTAACTGACCCCACCTTGCTTCTAACCTCTAAACTGTCCTTGTTCATTCCTGGGCATAGGCCGAACTAGCTTTGGAAAGGAATTTAGTGTATAGTTTATGTAACAGCTCTTCCCAAAAGACTAAATTGTTCTTGTAAAACAAATGAAAGGCCACCAGCCACCAAGTCAAGATGAGAGGGGCTGGAATTCTAAATTTTACCAGCCATTATTCTGGATGTCATAAGATTTGCAACTTCCTCAATTACTCTTGAAGGTAACATCACTTTTGTGAACCTAAGATCAGCGTTTTGAGATGTCTTTTCAGGTTTTTGCATTCCTAACAACCAGATGGCCCCACCAGGACCTTCGAACCAGTTCTGTAGCCCCCACCCAGGAACTGACTCAGCAGAAGAGAACAGCTTTGACTCCCTATGATTTCATCCCCAAGCCAACAGATCAGCACTTCCAATTTACTGGCCCCCTACCCACCAAATTATCCTTAGAGACTCTGATCCCTGAGTTTTCAAGGAGACTGATTTGAGTAATAATCAAACTCCAGTCTCCTGCACAACTGTCTCTGCATGAATTACTCTTTCTCTATTGCAATTCTCCTGTCTTGATAAATTGGCTCTGTCTAGGCAACGGGCAATGTGAACCCCTTGGGCAGTTCCATAGTCTACTGGAGGGCTTACAATTTTACTTTTGGTTTACAATATCATCTTGTCTTTGTTCTGTACCTGGGAGGAAAAGTTGGTGATCGACATCATCAGTGTGGAGTGTTTTGAAAAAGCAGGTTTCTGTTTAGCCCTTAGGGAAGAAAGTCTAAGGCAGTTATCAACCTCCCATCCTGTTATGGCTGTGAACTCAGCTTCCAAGTTTTCTCTGAGATGCCCTTAGCCAACAGGGGGATCCCTTCAGTCAGCTGGGGGCTTAGAATTTTATTTTTATTTCTCAAGTGTCTGGTGAGATCTGCTTTCTGCTTCCAAGATGCCGCCTTGTTGCTCCGTCCTTTGGAGGGGATGAACACTGTGTCCTCACATGGCAGAATATAGAAGGGGAGAAAAGGGCCCAAGCTAGTTCCCTCCAGCCCTTGTATAAGGCACTAATCCCCCCATGAGGGTGGAGCCCTCATGACTTAATCAATTTCAAAAGGCCTTATCTCTTAATACCACCACAGTGGGCATTAAATTTCAATGTGAATCTTGGAGAAGACATAGTCAAACCACAGCATGGGCCTGGGTCCTCCCTAGCAGAATGGTCAAGCAGGCCATGCAAACCACACTGGCGTAGGCCTGCAGACTGTGAGCATGTTGCTCCCATGTGCTCATTCTTGCCAAAAGACAGAACGAACATGGGCATATCCATGGCCTGACTTTGACCAAGCGGGAGGAAATACCTAGAGATCCTCATGGCATTGAGCTCCCTGTGGATATGGAATGTGGCCTCATGATGGACTGCTAGCTACAAGAGAAATTAACTTCTGTCTTCCTTCCAAACCAATGCATTCCTGCTGGGTGTCTTGATTATAGCAGTAGGAATTAGCCTAACTGACGCAAAGCCTTTTCCCTCAATCTACGTCCAACCAGGAGGATGTTCTCTGTCAGCAGTGGGGGATGGGGAGTGATGCAGGTGACACAGGAAGAGTCCTGGGCTGGGACTGGGACGTGCCAGACCCTAGCCCTGGCTCTGCCCTTCCCTTGCTGTGTTGCTTTCAACAAATAATTTCCCCTCTCCTTCCCTGAGGGCCCTCCCAGCTTTAAGTTCTGGCAAACTTAGCCTAGAATCCTGGCCCTCAGGGAGGCGCAGGCAGGCAGGCAGGGTTTATAGAGGCCAGGCATTCAGCCTCCGTCATGTATGAATGGGGAAACAGAGGCAGAACTTTCTCTGAGACTGCAGCACCCCCACCTCATTCCTCTTCTTGGACTTGGGAAGAGTCCCAGAAACTCTGGGCTGGACTGTGCTGTGCTGAATAATTCATGCCAGACTCAAAATAACAGCCTGAGCCCCATCCCACAGGAGGGTCGGGACTCCAACCAATGTGCCTCTTTGGGACTGGCTGGCTATTTTTTAGGTAACCTCTGGCCTCCCCCTCTGGTCTTCTGGGGGCAATTCAGAAAGTGCTACCCTCTTCCACCATTGCTCAGGATGTGTGAGACATTCCAGGAGAGGCCGGCACCCAGGAGACTCATCCCTAGCCCCGTGTCCCATAACACCCTTCTTATTGTCTGTTGTATGTGTTCTGAGGTTTATCAATTAGCTGTCTTTAGTCTGCCATGGAATGTAACGCCGTAAAAAGTGGCTTAGCCCACTGAACCTGTTTTGGGCCATTCCTTTTTTCCTTATTTATATAGATATTTAAGGCTATGACCAAGCCTTAAATAAGAAGAAAGATTTATATTTCTTTATTTATATAGATATTTAGGGCTATGATGCTATGACTTTTCCTCCAAGTACTTCTTTCATTATATGTGATTTTTACTGCTTTTTTTTTGTGTGTGTGTATGAGACAGAGTCTCACTCTGTCACCCAGGCTGGAGTGCAGCGCTGTGATCTTGGCTCACTGCAACCTCTGCCTCCCGAGGCAGGTTCAGGTGATTCTCCTGCCTCAGCCTCCCGAGTAGCTGGGATTACAGGAGACAGCCATTACACCTGGCTAATTTTTGTTTTTTAGTAGAGAGGGGTTTCGCCATGTTGGCCAGGCTAGTCTCCAACTCCTGACCTCAAGTGATCCACCCACCTAGGCCTCCCGAAGTGCTGGGATTACAGGCATGAGCCACCACATCCGGCCTGTTTTTTAGAGTTTTATAGCAATACTGCAGTTTGTCTTTCCTCTTTGACCCAAAAACTGTTTAAAAGCTAATTGTAATTTTTTCCAAGTGGAGAAATATATTTCTATTCTGACCTAATTTTTTTTTTCTTTTTTTCTTTCTTTCCTGTTTTTCTTTTTTTTTTTGAGATGGAGTTTTGCTCTTGTTGCCCAGGCTGAAGTGCAGTGGCACTATCTCAGGTCACTGCAACCTCCGTCTCCCGGGTTCAAGTGACTCTCCTGCCTCAGCCTCCCGAGTAGCTGGGATTACAGGTATGCACCACCACACCTGGCTAATTTTTTGTATTTTTAGTAGAGACAGGATTTCGCCATGCTGGGCAGGCTGGTCTCCAACTCCTGACCTCAGGTGATCTGCCCACCTCGGCCTCCCAAAGTGCTGGATTACAGGCATGAGCCACCGCGCCAGGCCTCTGACCTAGGTTTTAATTTATTTTTCTTTAATTTCATTGTGGCCAGATGTTTTCTATAGTAATTTTTATCTTTTTGGGACATGGTCGAGATTATTCTTTTGCAACCTTTGAAAATTTCATGGTCCCATGAAA
Organism: Cebus imitator; assembly: GCF_001604975.1. Taxonomy (NCBI): domain Eukaryota; kingdom Metazoa; phylum Chordata; class Mammalia; order Primates; family Cebidae; genus Cebus; species Cebus imitator. The sequence goes on along the minus strand of NW_016107373.1, from coordinate 3,853,965 downwards.
ATAGGGTGTGGTTACTCTTTTCCTATGCCAAATCTTCCCAATAAATTATATGATTAAATATTAATACCCTCTGTATCTGTGACACAGACTGATAGTCACCGCAATCTGCTCTCCTATTTTTCCTGGGGACAAGATTAGACTAAATTTACCAGCCTTTGTTATCAATTAGTAGGCCCATGAGACTCAGTTCTGTCCAATGGAATCTGAGTAAAAATATGTGTGCTATTTCTAAACCTAGGTCTATGACTGTAAAGTTGCCTCTTCTGCATTTCCTACCTTCTTCCTGCCAGCAGCAAACCAGATAGGGTGGAGGTTCAGATCTACCATGCTAATGGGGACACAGCACGCAGAGGTGGATGGGACCCACCTGCCTAGAATGCTTACCTCTTTCTACCACATGAGAAAGAAGGAAACTTCTTCCGTAAGTCATATAGTTTTGTTGTCTCTCTCTCTCTCTCTCTCTCTGAGGAAAATAGACTCTGGAGGTAGGGCATATAATGCCTATTCCCACTTCAGCTCTAACAGGAAATATCCTCTCCATAGAGCATACACCAAGTAAATGATTTTGTAACTTTACTTCATCCTCTTCGTTCACATAGGGCATACTCCAAGTGGAGGGTATTTAAACTCACAAGAACTCTGTAACAGGGCCTCTGAGCCCCTATGCTTGGGCCTGCTCCCACACTGTGGAGGGTACTTTCTTTTTCAATAAATCCTTTCATACTTTCCTCGCTTTGTTTGTGCATTTTGTCCAATTCTTTGTTCAATATGCCCAGAACCTAGACACCTTCTACCGGACACATCTCTTCCCCTCCCTCCCTCCCTCCTTCTCTGTTATTCTCTCAGAGTCAATGATCTTTACCCTAACAAGCATACTAAGAGTGAGGTGCTGCCATAATGGAAACCTAGTCATCAGGCAGGAGGAAGACACATATTATAGGCTGGAAATCTACAGACTCTTGGCCAAATAATAGGTGAAATTCTCTCCTGCAATAGCTAGAAAGGCAGATCGTGTACCTTTCAGGCTGTAAGTAAAGGAGAAGTTGGGAAGAGCTAAAACGTTAGTGAATATTGGCTGTTCCCTGTTCCTTTTGGGGAGGTATACACAGAAAAGATATGACGTCTGCAGGGACTGGCCAGATTTCAAACAGAGATGAAAGGGAAAGGCAAGTGTCTAGAATGGTAGGGCCTTCTGGAGATTGAAAAAGTCAACTCTTTCTGTCACCCAAACAGCAGATCAAACAGCTGTGGTTCTGAGTCTTTCAGACACTATCCAATTAAACAAAACATCTATCCAAGGGATCCGGCCCCAAGGCAAGGATTAGACTAAGGGCATTGCTTCTCTCTTAAGCCTATTATTCAACATTTCTGAAAATAGCTGTCATTAATGTGAGGGAAAAAAGGCGTGGCTAAACAAGGAAGCAAAGAAATGAAGCCGTCTTGAGAAATATGTAAGAAAATAGCATCCTGGCTCATGAAATGACTGGAAGCAAATAGACTTGAAAGCTAAGAAGTCTTTCTGGGAATTATTTTTTTCCAGAGAAAGCATAAAAGCCCATAATTGTTTTGGCCTCCCAAATAGGCCTTAGGAAGATGCATTTTCTGACACCCAAGTCATATGAGGATAATAGACAAGGGAGAATTTTCCTGGCAGGGGAAGCTGTTCTGGCTGCTGTGGTTTTACCCGGGGCCGCTGTCTATTGCCTGTGCTGTCTTTCCTGATCAGGAGTATTTATCATGGCCTTCCTTTCCATGTTCCTCCATTGTCTGCTTGGCAGATGAATGGGACGAATGAATTGTCTTCCAGCTTGTAACAAGGAAGCACATCTGAGTCTATGGAGAGGTCTATGCATCAGATACTCAGAGTACAGTAACTGGATGGATGTTGGTTCGTGCCCCATGAAGAAGGGTTGAGAGTGTTCTGTTCACGGTGAAATGAGCACATCTAGCTGTTTAGTGGCTGGAGGAATGGGCTATGGCAGAAATTGATAGCGATCCCCTAAAATCTGTTCTCTTCCTTTTTCAAGGCATGAAGCTAGATTACCGACAGCCCAACCAACTCCTTGCCTTTGGGTTTCCCCAGTGACAAATTTTCTCCAATTATATGTGAGTGCAAGTAGTATTTGTCACTCTGGATGCAGGCCCACGATCATGGGCATGCCAGGTCCACAATCTCTTCTCTCTTCTCTCAGGACCAACTTGGATAAGGTAGAAACTTGATTTCTACAGAGCAGATGATAACATGGCCTCAGGAGATGATGGGGCCACAGCTTGGAAAAAGCTTGGGTCTCTGAATTACTAAATGAAGCAAAGTTGTCTGCTCTTCTGCATTGTTACAGGAGAGAAAGATATAAAGTTGTATTTTCTCTCAGGCACTGTGGTGTATGTCTCTTGTGCTATAGCAGAGCTGCCTCACCCTAACTACATATTATTCTTGCTTTACTGTTCATGTGATCACTCATGCAAGGTGAATTCAAGTCTCTTACCGTTTGTATGCTTTTATTCTCACTGCATTGCTGTAATTAATGCCTGGTGAATATGACAACTAGGTTATCTGTTGCACATGTTAGAGGTAAATTTTCAGTGCCGCAAAAGAAATAGCACTTGAATATAAATTTTCTTAACAAGGCAATTTACTTCTATAGAAGGGTGCATCTCATGGATGAAACAATGGCAAGAGCACACCTGAACAAGCAAGGGGAAGGGGTTCTTATCCCTGACACAGGTAGCCCCTACTGCTGTGTGATCACCTATTGGCTAGGGTTGGACTGCACAGTCGAAGCTGATTCTGAGTGGCTATTTTAAAGAGAGCAGGGATACAAGCCAGAGTGGTAGGGTGAGCAGTTTTGGAGGGAAAGACAATTATGGAACAGGTGACTAAGAGTGACTCAAGTTAGTGCAGGTAACCAGGGGTGACTCAGGACGGAGCAGGATGTGCGGTTTCAGTGAAAGGAATAGTAACAGGCAACCAGGGGAACAGATATGAACTACTGATTAGAGCTGGCGGGAGGGTGTTTACTGAGACTAGGGGCAAGGAGACAAAGAGAATGAGGAAATTAAGCTTTAAAATGGAGAACAAATAACATGGTAACTGAATATGTTGGCATACTGATTCTTTGAAGAGAAACTTGGAGCTCACTGTATTCAACACACAGATATCTGTAATAGTTATACCTGCATTTAATTTGAGTGACACTACATTACATAACTCCTTGTCAGTTTGCTTAATGCTTTTTGGGCAGAATTGTATCTTGTTGGATAATCAAATCATGACATTTATTTTTTTATTTGCCTGGTGTGCCATTGTTCATCCTTTAGTTTCTAACCTCTTAAGTTTGTATTAGGTGTGTCTGCTGCACACAGTATAGAGTTGGATTTTATTTTGAGATTTAATCTGAAAATATTTTTTAAAAAACAAATTAATTATAGGTTTATAACAAGTAAAGAGTCTGAATCAGTAATAGAAAACTTCCCAGGAAAGAAAAGTCCAAGGCCGTGGCCAGACGCGGTGGCTCACACCTGTAATCCCAGGACTTTGGGAGGCCAAGGTAGGTGGATCACGAGGTCAGGAGATCAAGACCATTCTGGCTAACACATTGAAACCCCATCTCTACCAAAAATACAAAAAATTAGCCGGACATGGTAATGGGCACTGGTAGTCCCAGCTACTTGAGAGGCTGAGGCAGGAGAATCGCTTGAACCTGGGAGGCAGAGGTTGCAATGAGCCGAGATTATGCCACTGCACTCCAGCCTGGGTGACAGAGTGAGACTGTGTCTCAAAAAAAAAGAAAAAGAAAGTCTAGGGCCAAATGGCTTCACTGATAGATTTCTGAAATCACTGATGACTTCTATGAAACATTTAAAAAAGAAGTAACATCAGTATACCTCAGAATCATTCAAAAAAATTGGAAAACGAGGGAACACTTTCTGACTCATTCTATGAGGCCAGCATTAACCTGATACCAAAGCCAAAGACACCAAAAGACTACAGAACTATATCCCTATAAATCTAGATCCAAAAATCCTCAACAGAATACTAGCAAACAAGCCCAAAAACATATTAAAAGGATTATGCACCACGACTGATGGGATTTATTCCAGGATGCAAGGGTGATTTAGTATAAGAAAATCAACCAGTGTAATACACTACAGTAAGACAACAAAGGGGAACAAAAACCCACAAGATCTTCTCAGTTTGATGCAGAAAAAGCATTTGACAAAACCTAACACTTTTTCATCAGAAAAACACTCAGGAAACAAGGGATAAAAGGAAACTTCCTCAACCAGGTAAAGAACATTTATGAAATACCCATAGCTAACATCAAACTCAATGAATGGCTGAAACTTTCCTTCTAAGATGAAAAACAAGACAAGGATCACTGCTTTTGCCATTGTTATTTAACATTGTATTGGAAGTTGTAGCCAGAGCAATTAAGCAAGAAAAGGAAATAAAAAGCACCCAAATTGGAAAGAAAGAAGTAAAAGTATCTCTGTTTGCAGAGGACATGATCCTATATGTAGAAAATCTTAAAGAAACAACAACAAAAACTATTAGAGCTATTAATAAACAAATTCAGAAAATTTTCAAGGTATAATAACAACATACAAAAGCAGTTGAATTTCTGTATAATAACAATGAACAATCTGAAAGGGAAATTTGCAGAAGTGGAAAAGCTGATTCTATAACTCATGTAGAATTGCAAGGCACCCTGAATAGATAAAACAATCTTGAAAAATAATAAAATTGGAAGACATACTTCCCAATTTCAGAATCTACTATAAAAGCTACAGTAATCAAAACAATGTGGTACTAGGATAAACATGTAGATCATGAACAGAGTTGACAGTTCATAAATAAACCCGTCTATCTATAGTCAATTGTTTTTCTGATAAGGGTTTCAAGACCATTTAATGGGTAAAAAATGGTTTCTTCAACCAATGATGCTGTGATAGCCATATATCCATATGCATTTTTTGTATATGGATATGGGTATTTTTGTATATGGTGTGGGCTTTGCCTCACACCATAAAAATTAATTCAACATGTATCAAAGACCTAAATATAAGAGCTAAAACCATAAAACTCCTGCAAGAAGACATGAGGATAAGTCTTCATACCTTGGATTTGTCGATGGTTTCTTAGATATTACAACAAATGCTCAAGCAACTAAAGAAAAAAATAGATAAATAGATAAACTGGACTTCATCAAAATTAAAAGCTTTTGGCTGGGCACAGTGGCTCACACCTATAATCTCAGCACTTTGGGAGGCCAAGGTGGGTGGATCACCTGGGTCAGGAGTTTGAGACCAGTGTGGCTAAAATGGTAAAACATTGTCTCTACTAAAAGTACAAAAATTAGCTGGGCCTGGTGGTGTGTTTCTGTAATCCCAGCTACTCAGGAGGCTGAGGTGGGAGAATCACTTGAACCTGGGAGGCAGAGGTTGCAGTCAGCTGAGATCATGCCACTGCACTCCAGCCTGGGCAACAGAGTGAGACTCTGTCTCAAAAAAAAAAGAAAGAAAGAAAGAAAAAAATTAAAAGCTTTCTTGTATAGAAGAGCATTATAGGCCGGGTGCGGTGGCTCACACCTGTAATCTCAGGACTTTGGGAGGCTGAGGCAGGCGGATCACAAGGTCAAGAGATTGAGACCATCCTGGCCAACATGGTGAAACCCCGTCTCTACTAAAAATACAAAAAACATTAGCTGGGCGTGGTGACGCACCACTGTAGTCCCAGCTACTCAGGAGGCTGAGGCAGGAGATTGCTTGAACTTGGGAGGAGGAGGTTGCAGTGAGCAGAGGTTTCACCACTGCACTCCAGCCTGGCACCTGGTGACAGAGTGAGACTCTGTCTAAAAAAAAAGAAAAAAAAGAAGAACATTATAAAGATAATGAAAAAAAACCCCACAAAATGGGAGAAAATATTTGCAAATAATGTATCTGGCAAGAGTCTAGTATTTAGAACATATAAAGAACTCTTACGACTCGACAACAAAAAGACAACCCAATTAAAAAATGTGCAAAGGACTTGAATGACATTTATCCAAAGAAGATATATAAATGGTTCAAATATCCTATGAGTTTTGTGCCACTGTTTGGTATTGAATATTGCTGGGACTAGTCCTGTTATGACTGACTTGATTTTTTTTTTGGCCTGGCTACTCATCTGATAATTTTATTAGGAGTCTTGGAATTGCCTGCTCTAGGACAACTTTTCCTGGCACATCTATTACCTTTGAGTTAGATTCACATCTTTGGTTTCAAGAGCATTACCTTCTATTTCCAAACATTTAATGTATTTTATTGTTTTATCTTTCTTCTTTACAGATTCCAGTTATGTATGTTGCCTCCCTTTTGCTTTTTCTTCCATATCTATTATTTTCTAGTTAGTAAATTCACTTTCTTCATTCTATCTCATTATATTCAGTTTTCTATTCCGATCCTCCATTTCCATTCCAGTGCTAAGTACTCCTTCCAATTGCATCTTCATTTCTGAAATTGTTCTGTTTGTTCTTGTGCTTATTCCCTCAGCTCTTCCACTTTTTTTTTTTTTTTTGAGATGGAGTTTTTCTCTTGTTGCCCAGGCTGGAGTGCAATGGCATAATCTCAGCTCATTGCAACTTCCGCCTCCCAGGTTCAAGCAATTCTGCCTCAGCCTCCCGAGTAGCTGGGATTATAGGCACCCGCCACCACACCCATCTCATTTTTGTATTTTTAGTAGTGACGAGGTTTCACCGTGTTGACCAGGCTGGTCTCAAACCTCTGACCTCAGGTAATCCACCCATCTTGGCCTCCCAAAGTGCTGGGATTACAGGTATGAGCCACTGCGCCTGGCTTCAGTTCTTCTAGTTCTCATTTCATCTCCCCCAATAGTCTTTCTCTCCCATTTCCTTGCTGATTTGTTTTATAGCCACTTTGTGGCCTTCCTTCACAGAGGTAATTGTTTTATGAAGATTTATTAATCCATAGAATAGAAGACCATTTGGTCAGGTTTTTCATCTATTCCATGATAGCAAATTTTTTTTTTCTGGCCAGCGTTCTCTGTCTAGCAGGCTCTACTGACCTTTACCACACTTTGCCTTTAGTATCTTTGTATTGATTCTGTGCTGACTCCGTTTTTAAAATTATATGACATTGAATGAGTTGGATTTTCTTGCCCAGCTATTGGTAGAAGTTGCTTTCGGGGAATGGAATTTTGCCGGCACTTTCTGAGATCTGCTGCCACTGGGCTATCGTGCTATTTTCTCTACACATATGTTGCCTCACCCACCTCCGCCAATCACAGAGTGGCTCCTCCGTCTCTACTCCATGCTCCTCGAATCTATAACTTGTGGTATATACAGGGGATCTTGGTTTATTATTATATTAGGGCAATGGTTCTCAACCAGAGGTGATTTTGCCCCTCAGAATATTTGGCAGTGTCTGGAGACATTTTTGGTTGTCACGCTTTGGGGTGGGGGTTGATGCTACTGGCATCTAGTGAGTAGAACCCAGGGATGCTGCCAAATACATTACAATGTATAGGACAGCCCCCACCACAAAGAAGCATCTAGCCCAGAATGTCAGTAGTACCAAGGTTCAGGAACTCTGCTTTAGGGTGAGGCCCTTTAGTATGAAAGTATTTTTGCTAGAGGTTTTTTGAAATCAGCCACTCCCAGGCTGGTTCACTATTCAGCATCCCCCTGAACTGCAGACCCCCTGACCCTGACCCCAAACCCACAGAGCCCCATGGTCCCCTAAGCAATCTCTGTGCACTTCCCCTTCATGGCTTTTGTGTGAAGCCTTTGCTTTTGCCCGTCTTTATGTGTTGTTGAGTTTGTGGTTTATGTAATGGAGTCTGCATTATATTTCTGCTTACCTTTTTGCTTTTTGAACATCCAAGAAAAGAAGAAGGAATTTTCTGCTACCTGCTTTTACTTTCATGCCAAAATCTCTGGAGGGATACTCTCATCTAAAACTTCAGCTTGAGATGTTTTAATTTAACCAGGGATTGTGAGTTCAGGCTTCAAAACCACTGACAGCCCATCTGGGATTATGAATTCTCAGAGAAAATGCTTTTACCCTCAACTTAGTGCTGAGATTTCTTCGCAGATTTTTGTGGGGATGGTGAGTGGTGAGATTCCCTCCTAGTTTTTCCCTAACCTGATGGTGGAGACCGCTGGAGCTTCAACTTTGTCCAGGCGGTCGGATGCTGTTGTCTATCTTGGGTGGGTTCTGGGAGTTGACTCCTGTGTCTTACATCTCTTTCAGCCTGTGAGAAACAGACCTTGAGCTCACGTGATTTGGCAAATGCCCTCCAGGTCAAAGGTCCCTTCCTGCCCTGCCTACTTCCCTAGATTCCTGCTTTCACTTTTTGGCTTCTGAGTGTTCCATACTTTCTTGCCAGATTGTTAATTAATTTTACAAAATTTCTTATTTGAGGCTGGACACAGTGGCTCACGCCTGTAATCTCAGCACTTTGGGAGGCCAAGGTGGGCAGATCCCTTGAGGTCAGGAGTTTGAGACCAGTCTGGGCAACACGGCAAAATCCTGTCTCCACCAACGAAAACAAAAACGAAGTCAGCCGGGTGTGGTGGCATGCACCTGCAGTCCCAGCTACTTGGGAGGCTGAGGCAGGAGGATCACTTGAGCCCAGGAGGTCAAGGCTGCAGTGAGCCGTGATCACGCCACTGCACTCCAGCCTGGGTGGCAGTGTGAGACCCTACCCTGTCTCAAATTAAAAAAAAATTTAAACAATTTTCTTGTTTTAACCAGCTTTTTTAGCTGCTTTCAGCATGAGGGTCAGTTAGCGTGTGTCTTCCACTATACTGCCCCAAATAGAATCTCTGCCTTAACTCTTTAAGCTGCTGTTTCGTCATCTCTAAAATGGGAATAGTAACAGGTTATCTCGAATATTTTTAATGAAGATTAATGAGGTAGTATATGCAAATCACCCAGAACAGTGCTTGGCAGAGACTACGTTAGTAGAAACTAACTACATTGCCAGCTTCTCCCCTTCTCTTCTTCCTCTTTCCCCTCTTCTTCCCTTTTCTCTTTCTTCTTCTCTTCTCTCCTCTTTCCCTTCTCCCTGTGAGGGGAGAGGATCCCATGTCAGTGACTCCCGGATTCCCAGGGCTCAGCCCAGCAAGCCCTGCTGACTCTGCAGAGCCTGCCAGGGCTCCACCTTCTGCCCACACCCCAGCTTCCCACTTCCCTGGTGCTGGTCCCGAGGGCCCTACCCCTCAGCCTGACAGAGCTTTCTCTGTTTCCTCTTACTATTTCCTCCCTCACTGGAAATGGGCCAGAAATAATGTGTCTCACTGTCAGCACCCGACCGCAGCCTTCCAGAAACAACTGTCTGCAGAGAGGCACAGCCCCCTGAGTGGGTTTCCAATTTTCCATCTGATCTATCTCCCCTACACACACCTTGTCCCTGCTCCTCTCAAACAGGTACGGGGGAAGGGTTGGAATTGTTCTTAATTTTTTTTTTTTTGGTAGCTTTTAATTTTGAAATGATGTCAGATTTAGGGCCAGGCTTGGTAGCTCAAGGCTATAATCCCAGCACTTGGAGGCTGATGCGGGAGAATTGCTTGGGCCCAGGAGTTCGGGACCAGCCTGGGCAACATAGGAGATCTCGTCTCTACCAAAAAAAAATTAAAAACGAGGCGGGAGGATGGCTTGAGCCCAGGAGGTTGAGGCTACAGTGAGCAGTGATCACGCCACTGTGCTCTTACCTGGGTAACAGAGTGAGACCCTGCTGCTGAAAATAATAATAATTATTATTATTTCAGCTTTGGGGGAGAAAGAGTGCATAAAGAACTATTTTTATTTTATTTTTTGAGATGGAGTCTGGCTCTATCACCCCGGCTGGAGTATAGCGATACCATCTCAGCTCACTGCAACCTCTGTCTGCTGGATTCAAGTGATTCTCCTGCCTCAGCCTCCCGTGTAGCTGGGATCACAGGTGCACACCACCACACCTGACTAATTGTTGTATTTTTAGTACAGATGGGATTTCGCTATGTTGGCCAGGCTGGTCTCGATCTCCTGACCTCAGGTAATCCACCCACCTTGGCCTCCTAAAGTGGTAGGATTATAGGTGTGAGCCACCGTGCCCAGCCAACAACTTTTGTATATCTTTAATCCAGATGCCCCAAATGTTCACAATTACCTTATTTATTCTGTCATTATCTATCTACCTATTTATCGGTCCATACATACACACACACGCATATTATGATTATTTTCTGGACCAGTTAAGAGATAGTTGTGAATATCAAGCTCCTTTACCCCTTAGTACTCCTTAGTGTGTATTCCTAAGCACAAGGACATTTTCTTTCATCTCTACAGTATAATCATCAGGAAATTAACATGAGTAATTTTTATTTTTAAAATTAATTCTTTTTACATAACTTAAAGATTTTTATTTTTTATATTTTCTATAACTTCAAGACTTTTATTTCTATAACTTAAAGATCCTTTTTTACATTTTTTCTTTTTGAAAATGGAATCCTTGTTGCAAGCATGGATGTAATACTATGATATCACCTCTAGATGTAGTTTTCCAGTTGCCTCAGTTGTGTTCCTTTATAGCAGAAAAGAGGTAGTTGTTTTGTGATTTATTAATCCATACAACACTTTATAGCAAAAAAACAAACAAACAAGCAAACAAAACCAAACCTCTGGCCCAGGATCACATGTTGTTCTTAGTTATCGCGTCTCTAGTTTAGAGAGGTCTCTCAGTCTGTCTTGGTCTTTCACGATCTTTGAAGAGTATGGATCAGTTACAGAGTGGAGTATCTCCGGTTTGTCCGATGTCTCTTCATGACTAGATTCCAGTTATGCATATTTACAGAAATGCCACAGAAGTGCCATTGTGTCGCCCTCATTGCACTGTATCAGGAGACACATGATGCCAGTTGGGCCTGTTGCTGGTGACGTTAGCTTTCATCACCTGTTGAAGGTGGTGTCTGTCAGGGTTTGCTTCTATGAAGTCATGATTTTCTTCATTGTAATAAGTATTTTTTTTTTGGAAACAAGGTCTCTCTCTGTCTCTCAGGCTGGAGTGCAGTGGTGTGATTACAGCACCCTGCAGCATCGACCTCCCACCTCAGACAACCAACTAGCTGGGACTACAGGTTCATGCCACCATGCCTGGCTTGTTTTTTATATTTTTCATAGAGACAGGGTTTCACCATGGTGCTCAGGCTGGTCTCAAACTCCCGGGCTCAAGTGATCTGCCCACCTCAGCCTCCCAAAGTGCTGGGATTACAGATGTGGGCCACCATGCCTCGCCTGTAATATGTATTCTGAGAACATATAAATATCTTATTCCTTATTGATATAAATATCAAACTTCTACCTTATAGTTTTAGCAACCATTGACAATTCTGCCCGAATCAGTTATTACTAAGGTATTTACCAATCTGTGAATTAAAAAAAAACACATGATTTTCTCTGCATATATTAGTTGGCATTCCAACATACTGAAGAATTTTCCTCCTCCCCATTTATTTATTTGTGCATTTATTTATTTATGTTAGTATGGACTCATGGGTTCTTGTTTTACGTAATACCTTAAAATCGTTACTATCCTGATTTATATTGAAGCATAAGGTGTCCCGGACTTGGTCAGTAGGAGCTCAGTAGCATTTTAAGCACTTTTCCTGCGTCTAGGAGTGGGGCCTGTTAGTTTTTCTCACTGCCAATCCTAGCTGCTAGCACAAGCCTAACATATTCTTAAAGAATGAATGAACCCTTCTATAAAAAACTGCAATGATAATGGTAACTTCCATAGATTTTCTTTAGGAAGTAAATGAGCTATTACATATTAAGTTCTTAGAAAACCAGTAACATGCCTGGGTGTGGTGGCTCACGTCTGTAATCCCAGCTCTTTGGGAGGCCGAGGTGGCCAGATCACTTGAGGTCAGGAGTTCGAGACCAGCCTGGCCAACACTGTGAAACCTCATTTCCACTAAAAATACAAAAATTAGCCGGGTGTGGTGGCTCATGCCTATAGTCCCAGACTCGGGAAGCTGAGGCAGGAGAATGCCTTGAACCTGGAGGTGAAGGTTGCAGTGAGCTGAGATCACGTCATTGCACTCCAGCCTAGGCGAGGGTGAGAGAGCAAGACTCCATCTCAAAAAAAAAAAAAAAAAAGAAAAGAAAACCAGTAATATTAATAGCTAGAATTTGTTCGCCAGTTACTATGTGCCAGGTACTGTTCTAAAACTTTTACGTGTATTAATTCATCACACTGATCCTAAGAGGTAAGTAATATTATTTCCTTATTTCACAGAAGAGGAAACTGAGACCGAGAGAGAGGAAGTATCTTGTCCAAGGTCCCCCAGGCAATAAGCAATGGAACCAGGACTTGAAACCAGGTCTGTCTGCTCCAGAACCTGTGTTCTGACCACTGTGCCATATTGCTCCTGACTATGTCATGTGAGTGGGACAGATGAACTACTGAGTATAAAATAGGAAGAGTTTTGATAGATCGAGGCTGGAAATACATCAGAGGGGCCACCCTGAGGATGTCACATAGATGACGGAGTACAAGGTGTGAAGGTCCTGTGCCTTGAATTGTCCTCCCCACCCAGCTCCCTGGGCATCATCTCTTTGATCTGAGCTGTCCTCAACTAGTGGGGCCCTTCCAACCCCTGTGCTGCCTTCCACCAATCCTGCTGCCTTTACCCTGCCTCACTCTGCCAGTCGCTCAGGGTCACAGACCTCACCAGTGCTCCCTGACAGCTCCTGACCGCTGGTTCTTGACTTTGACCATTGACTTTCTTCTTAGCACTTACCACTGCTGCGATTTTATAGTTATTTATCTTATTAGTCATTGTATGTCTGTCGACCCTGATAGATTCTGAGCTCCAAGAAAACAGCACGTCACTTTTGTCATCCTTACGTTTCCTGGGTCAAGCTGACATACAGTAGGCACTCAATAAATACTTGCTGACTGCATGAGTGACTAAAGACCTTCACTTTCTCCTCCGTTCCTACACTGACCTTTCCTAAGAGTCCTGCAAGAGAGTGTCCGCAGCTATAAAGCATGGAGGTGCCATTGATGGTTCAGGGAAGGAAAAGATCTGTTTCCAAAATCCCACACCAGGCAAAGGGCGGAGCTAGAACCTAGGCCCGTGTTCACACCACCTTGGCGAATTCATGTCCCCTCGATTTTTATTCCCAGCCTGATAGAAGCAGATCTGGGCTTCTGGAAACCCATGAAAGGGGACTCGAAGGGTAAATGGTTCTCAGAAAATGGAGGGATGTGAATTCCTAATACTGGTCTTAAAATCTATATGATTGAGGTGTCATGGGTGATTCATGCTGATACCAGGAGTGGCCTCAGAACTCATCTCAAAATGACAGTACGCTTGGCTGCCCAGTCCTGCGCATGACCAGTGAGGACTTTTCTGTGAAGACACTCGCACCTCCCAGGGAAGGCTGGACCTGTAGGGTGTCAGGGCTAAACCCAGCAGATTAGGAGATGTGCCGTAGGAGACAGGTAGCTTACACCTGTCAGGAAGGGTCTGTATCATGTTTACCAATAAGGCCAAGAAGAGGGTGAATGTGAGTTTAAACAAAAGATCTCTTACAACCCAAGCAATGACCCAGCATCAGGGACCAGGGCACCAGGAGCAAGTTTCTGGGTATCAGAGTCACTGAGAGAGGCTCAGTATGAGGCCTCACGCCTCTAGTCCTAGCACTTTGGGAGGCTGAGGCGGGAGGATCACTTGAGCCCAGGAGTTCAAGACCAGCTTAGGCAAGATAGTGAGACTCCATCTCTTTCTTTTTTTATAAAAAAAAAATTTAAAAAGAGAGAATCATTGAGAGAGCTGGTTAAATGCAGATTCTTGGACACTGCCTCAATAATGCAAAATCACAACTTCTTTTTTTTTTTTTTTTTTTTTAGAGATTTGAAGTGATTTTCCCTTTATTTCCTTCACTTTAAGCCAATCGTGAAATTTCACAGTGATTTCTGGGGTGAGGGCTGAAGGAAGGCAGTGTTAACAATCACTGGGGCTGTGGCTCAGTTGGCCCAGAGAGGTGTAGACAGGGTGGGCCCTCACCGGGCAGCTGGAGGAGCATGAACTGCCCTGCCGGCAGGCAGGTGCTGTTCTGAGAGTCTGAGAACTGGTACGCGATGTCCTCCGCAGCTTCCAGCTTGCACAGCTCGACAGGCTGTCCCCTGTGGTGGCTAGTGAGTTGGTGATCAGCTTAGCTGCCTTGGAATTGCCCTCAGCAGAGATTAATGGCTGCCTTTTCCTGCTGCTTAGCCTTTTCGACCACAAATCTGGCCCTCTCTGCTTCCTGCTGAGCCACCTGCTTGGCTTCCACCGCTTCTGTGAACTCCTTCCTAAAGGTCAGATGTGTCAAGGACACGTCGTCCAGGATGAGCCCAAAGGTGGCTGCTTGATCCATAAGGTCACCGCTCACCTGCCTGGAGACCAGCTCTCCCCAGGTGATTAGCTCCCCAGCATCAAAGCGAGCCGCCACTGACTTGAGGATCTTGGTAGTGATGGACGGCAGCACACGCTCATCATGGTTCCCTCTGATGCTGGAGAAGATGTGAGAAAGCTGGCTAGCGGCTGGAAGAGGATGCGCAGGGTGATGTTGACAATCTGTAAATTTTTGCTACCAGTAATGACTGGGACATACATGGTGGAGATCGGCAGTCAAAGATAACTGGTTTCTGTACCCACGGGATGGGAATGTGAGTCCCTTCCCATACCACAGTGTCCTGTACTCCACGGAATCGGTCACAGACGACGGCTCTGTGCCCAGCATCCACATTATATACAAGGCAGAGTTCACCAGGCCTCCTGCAACAGCTAAGGCCAGGCCAAACTTGCTGATGGACTCAAACACTTTGGCAGCCATGTTGTCTTCTGCTGGACCCTCTCGCACCTGCTTCCACTCTGGCCTCCGCATGAATTCCCCAACCACGCATCCAAAATCACAACTCCTATGATGAATTTTTATCTTTGGTAAGCATTCATCCATTCAAAGTGATGCTGATGTGCACTGGAGTTTAAGATACAATGTTTTAGAGGAAAGACCATATAACATGACTTGGAATGAGATGCATCTACTGCCAAATAAACAGGTGTGGATACAGGTTTTGTGAAATAATCCAACACTATTTTCGGCAACTAAGTAGTTGTGTAATATGTTCTGTGCACAAAATGATTCTGAGTGGTAGTTTTAGTGTGAGTGTTCCATTTATGGATTCCATATGCAAATACATCATGTATTTTTTAAATGCAGATGCTCTGTTCTTTGGTATATATATCTCCTGGAAAAGAAACCTCCATATATATAATAATAGTTTGCAAGGTCATACTGCTTAATCAAATACCATCCCCATCTTCTTACTGGCCTAATCAGTTTCTTTGGTCTGCTCTCAATCCTTGTGGTAGGCTAGGGTAGGGCAATTTGATTGCATTTGATATACAAGGGACCATCCAGACCAGGAAAGACAGAGAACCATCTAATGAAATGAAAAAGGTGGAAGAGCATGAGATGGTTTCAGTGGGTATTGGGGGAGCTGTTCTTAAATCTCCACTTAAAGACTGAGGATTTGAGGGTAGAGCTGCTTACGGATAATTCACTCCTCTCGTTTATCCTGAAATAGGCAATGTTACAGAATTATGTATTTCTTCATTTTTTAAATGCAACCTCCCACCCTAGGACTATTCATCTTAATCTTCCTTCAGTGGACGTATAAGATCATTATAACATGAGGAAATTGGAATAGCCAACGTACTAAGGTACTGAACTGACCCTTAGCAAGATGAAGTCTCCTTTCTAGTGAATGTCACTAGCTTGTGATAGACAGAGAGTGAAGGCAGAGATTCTTGTCTCTTTTCTTCATGGTGGTGCTCCCAGCACTGAGAACAATGCCTGCCAAATGGTAGGTGTTCAGAAAATATTTGTGAAATGGCTCTCATGAGATTCCACAGGCAAAGAAATTTAGGAGGAGACCTGAAGATATATACCTTTGAATTTAGAGTGAGAATCACATCAATGGGCTGATTTCTTGTGGTAGACTGTAAATGAAGTATAGGATGTGACTTCAGGTCTTTGTTAAGATCTCAGATACATTTAAGGAGGGGCCTGAGAATACTATTCATGCAGACAGAATATCCTCTGAAGTTTTAAGGTTGTGCCTCACAGATTTACTCAACCCAATGGTATAGCTACTAAGGAGCTCAAGGGTGTTTGTTGTCTCTCACCAGAAGCCCAAGACAGAGAGGGTTTATCTCAGATTTGTATGTGTGACTTTGTGTAATAGTGCAAACTCTAATAAGATTCACAAGAGATCCAGACAGCTTTTAAGATGATTATATCAGCAAAAACATCACTACCTTGATCTGAAAAGGACAGAGATTGTACAAAATAAAAAGAAACAGTTGTGTTCTCAAATTTATACAGAGCTACTGTTCTGCAAACATGTGCTGCCTGGCATAGAAAAGGAAGGATGACTCAGAGGGTGGAACTAGAAGGTGCAGCCAAGAGCCATGGAGAATCTCTTCTTGACAGGAGTAAGACCGAGTCTTAATCAAGGAACCTACAACGTTTGCCCAGTATGAATCTTATAATTAATCGCTATGCAGTGACTCCTTTATGCCTCTCATTTGCCTTTTTTGAGCAGGACTGTCTATAGTTGTTATTCTATGCCTGTCCCATCATTGAAAGTGGTGTGCATAGGGGACAAGATAATTTGTCTGTGTAGTTTATTGGTCTATAGATTGAGAAAAATGTATTCAAGCAACTATACTTAAAGAACTACACTCTAGAAACCTCATCTATACCTGGATTTGACTTAGATGATGAGATTCTGACTTTAAAGCTGACGCTGCAATGGGACGAGACTTTGGGAGCCTTGGGAGGAGGTGACTGTATCTTCTATGAGAGAAGAATACAAATCACCAGGGACAGAAGGCAGACTATGGTATCCAGCTCTGCAGTATTCCCCGATAATCTCCATCTCCTGATACTCACATCCTCCTATAGTTCCCTCCCACGATGTACCAGTGTTGGTCTTCTATGTATATGCTTTCTATTTATATATCCCTTATATTTATATTTGAATGTATATTTAAATCCTGAAAGATTTAAGAAAACTTCAAAGTCTAAGTATTTGTTAAGGTAATGAGAGGTGGTATAACAAGCAGTCAAAGCTCCCTGGCATACACAATACAATTTTATTTCTGGCTCATAAAGTTAAAACAGGTGTCCTGACCAGTGTGCCTTTCTTCTTCAAGCAGTGATCCAGAGTTCCAGTTTCATCCTGAAGCTCTGCCATTTTCCATGCTGGAGTCTCAGTTTTCTGCGGAAGGGGAAGGTGCAGGGAGGGTCATCTGTAGATGTTTTCCTGGGCCCAGGCCTGGAAGGGGTGCCCTTCATTCCTGTTCATTCCCATTGGCCAGAACGTGTCACGTGGACACACCAGACAACAAGGATGGTGGGAATAGAGGGCTATTGTGTGTCAGCTAGAGCAGGAAGCAAGTCCTGATGAACACATTATAGTGTCTCAGGGGCACGCACTTCTGTAGTGTTTGAGTATCTCGTATGAGTAGGTGTTACTTTTATGAGCGTAAACATAAATGAGACTGGGTAAATAATCTGTGGCCAGATCCTTCTGATTCCATCAGGACAAGGACAGAGGTTCCTCGAATGGAAGCATTCTCTCGAAAGGCCAGTCTTCCCACTGTGTTCAGGCATTCCTACCCTGTTATTCAGGCTTTTGGACATTTTAGCCAGAGTGAGTCAGTTTCTCCATCCTCATGCAAAGGTGGAAACCAGACCCTGGGCTTTGGTGGCCCCGTGAACTTGCTGCCTTCTCTGAGTGTGGTAGGTAGAATAATGGCTCCCCACTTATGTCCCAATCCCTGGAACTTGTGAATAATACGTTATGCTACATAGCAAGGGTGATTAAGGCTGCAGATGGAATTAAGGTTGCTAATCCAGTGACCTTAAATTAAGGAGATTGTCTGGTATTATCTGGATGTCTAATGTAGTCACAAGGGTCTTTAAATGGGGATGAAAGGTGTAGAAGACTGAGAACCAAAGAGATGGCATGGTGACAAAGACTCACCCACCCATTGCTGGCCTTAAAGATGCCAAGAGGGGCCACAAGCCAAGGAATGCAGGCAGCTTTAGAAGCTGGAAAGGAGAAGGAAACAGATTTTCTTCCTAGAGCCTCCAGAAGAAAATGCAACTCAGCTGACACCTTGTTTTTAGGCCAGTGAGACCCATTTCAGCCTTCTGACCTCCTTTTGAACTCTAAAATAATAAATTTGTGTCATTTTGAGGCATTAAATTTGTGGTAATTTGTTACAACAGCAATAGGAAATTAATGTACCAGGCATCCTGCCTAAAGATCCCACCTGGCTGGCCTGGAGACATCTCTCCCTCTGAATCTAACAGTAGCCTCTGGTGGTGAAGTCACACTGACCTGGGTTTGAATCCTGACCTCACCACCCACCAGCTATGTGATGTTAAGCAAGTTAGTCACCTCTCTGAGCCTCAGTTTCCTCATCTGTAAGATGCGACACCATGCACGTACATCATGTAGGTTATGCTTCCTACTTAATGGACAACCAACAACCAGCACAAGTGTCACCAGATGGGAAGTGTCCTTCCTCCTCTTGCCTCTAGGAAGCTCTTTTTTTGTTTTTTGAGATGGAGTCTTGCTCTGTTGCCCAGGCTGAAGCACAGTGGTACGATCTCAGCTCACTGCAACCTCCACCTCCCTGGTTCAAGTGATTCTCCTGCCTCAGCCTCCTGAGTAACTGGGATTACAGTTGCCCACCACCACGCCTGGCTAATTTTGTATATTTAGTGGAGACAGAGTTTTCGCCATGTTGGCCAGGCTGGTCTCAAACTCCTGACCTCAAGTGATCTGCCCGCCTTGACCTCCCAAAGTGTTGGGATTACAGGCATGAGCCACTGCACCCGGCCTCTAGGAAGCTCTTGCTCAAACTGATCAAGGCCCGTCCTTGGCTGCCATTTGTTTAATGTTTTTGTAAGGCACTCCTGAAAAGTAATTAAAAGGCAGAAACCCTAACATACTGCAAATTCATAGAGATTGCTAGGTGAGTAATATAGACTCTTCTGTGGTCCTGGCAAGGTGCAGGCATCAAAGGGCCCGGAAGGCTCGCTCCCTGGCTTGCCCACTGTCAAGGTCCCATCTGCACACACCTGTAGGAGGCTTTGTTCCCTCTTGTGCAGGGAGGCAGTGCTTCTCCCATCTTCCCATCCGTTTGAAGTGGGAAAACTTGTTTTTCTCTCCCTGCTTGAGACAAGGCTCACTGGGATTGATGGAACACCTCATCTGCTTAATGCTTCAAAAACCCCAATGAAATAGAATTTCCTGATAGAGAAGGTGGGGTTTTTTTTGCCAATAAAAGGGAGAACTGCTCCTCTCCCGGTTCTGTGTTCTTCGCGTTCTCCAGTGTCAGCTGGTCGGGTAAGGGGTTTTCATTTTTTAATTACCTGGCCCAGCCTCAATGCTGATGGGGAGAGGCTGTGATTGGGGTTTTGTTGGGAAAGGCTTGTGGTACTAAATATTGTTGTTATTGTTTCTGGATAAGGAATGTTTCCAATTGTTTTCCCTTATATCTGGGTAGGGGGCCAGGGAGGTTTCTTCATAAACACGTTATGGGATTTTTATGCCTGGCCAAAGTCAAATTGCTCCTGGTTTCTATTTCATCAAAACCTAATCCACAGCCTGGGTAATGTAGCAAGACAAATAATTCAAAAAATTAGCCAGTGGTGGTGGCACGTGCCCGTAGTCCGAGCTACTCGGGAGGCTGAGGCAGGAGGATTGCTTGGCGGAAGGTCAAGGCAACAGCGGGCCGGAATCACCCCACCACACCCAAACAAGGAAAAAAAAAAAAACCCTGTTCCAAAAAAAAAAAAAAAAAAAAAAAAAAATTCCGATCAAAGCTTGATGAGCCATGGCGCCATTTGCATGGAGCCTGGGAGATGAGGTCCCAGTTGTTTGTGGCAGTCCTGACCTTTTACTACTTGAAAAAGTGCCACTTATAGAGGCTTTAGACCACTGAAGGTGTCCTTTGTTTGATCTACATATTGATAAAAAGTGGGCATTTTTCAGAACGTTCTCATTTTATGCCCTGAAGGGTAAGTCTGTCGTGGCAAGCTGAGACCACCACAAATTATGCCATCTCTTTAAAATTCACATGCTTTGTTTCTAATTATAAACAGATATTTGTTCACTAATTAACAAATATCTGTTTTATAATTAGAACATTAGAACATAATATAAAAACGTTGTAGAAAATATCAGAAATAGCAAAATGCAAAAAAAAAAAAAAAAATCACCAGTGTACGTCTTCTGCTAATGTTTTGCTGTTTTTCTTCTCTTCAGTGCAGTATTGTGATCATAGTTCACTGCAGCCTTGAACTCCTAGGTTCAAGCAATCCTCCTTTCTCACCTTCTTGAATAGCGGGCATATGGCACATGCCATCATGCCTAGCTAACTTTTTTTTTTGTTTTTGAGATGGAGTCTTGCTCTGTCGCCCAGGCTGGAGTGCAGTGGCACGATCTCAGCTCACTGCAACTTCCACCTCCCAGGTTCAGGTGATTCTCCTGTCTCAGCTTCCCAAGTAGCTGGGATTACAGCTGTAATCCCAGCCCTTTTTGAGGCCGAGGCAGGTGGATCACCTAAGGTCGGGAGTTCAAGATCAGTCTGGATCTTGAACATGTGGAAACCCCGTTTCCACTAAAACTACAAAAATTAGCCAGGTGTGGTGGTGCATGCCTGTAAGTCCCAGCTACTCGGGAGGCTGGGGCAGGAGAATCACTTGAACCCAAAAGGCAGAGGGTTCAATCTCAGTGAGCTAAGATTGTGTCATTGCACTTCAGCTTGGGTGACAAAGCGAGACTCTGTCTCAAAAAAAACAAAACAAAAAAAGTGGCGACATTTCAAACATTACAGAAATGTGTAACTTAGATGTAAAAATTTTGTGTAATTCTAAGCCTCAGAAATCACCACCAGTCCCTGATGTATGTTATTTCCAGATTTGTCTGTGCAATTCCAAAAATTTACAAGGATATGTAAAAAGCATCACTTAATCAGAAATAGAATCTCGCTGTTTATAGAATTGTGCAACTTTTTTTCTTCTTTATAATAAACTCAGTCATCTTTTCTTGGCAGTACATGTAAATCTCTCATTCTTTTTGATGGCTGCCTAGAATTCTGTTGTTTGGAGATAACATAATTTATTTATTTAAACCCGTAACCATCATTTGTGTTGTTTTAAATTTTTTGTTTGTTTGTTTGTTTGTTTGTTTTTGAGACAGAGTTTCACTCTTGTTACCCAGGCTAGAGTGCAGTGGTGCGATCTCAGCTCACTGCAACCTCCGCCTCCTGGGCTCAAGTAATTCTTCTGCCTCAGCCTCCCAAGTAGCTGGGATTACAGGCCACCTGCCACCATGCCCAGCTAATTTTTGTAGTTTTTAGTAGAGACAGGGTTTCACCATCTTGGCCAGGCTGGTCTTGAACTCCTGACGTCATGATCTACTTTCCTTGGCCTCCCAAAGCGCTGAGATTACAGGTATGAGCCACTGTACCTGGCCTAAAAATTTTTTAACATAATATTGTGATGAATATTCTTGCACCTGAACCCAAAAAGTGTGGGATTTCTGTAGGAGGAGTTCTTATAAGTGATCTGTGAATGTAAATGAGCACTAACACATTGTTCTCTAGAAACATTGGAGCAATTTGTGTTTTCATCATCAGCTGTCTATTTTTGCTGCACGCTTAGTATCACAGGATATTATCAATCTTTAAAAAGCATCGCCAATTGGACAATTTTTACATAATGAATTATGGTGGATTTTTTTTTTTTTAGCATTTCTTTATTAGTGGAATTGGCTTACACATCCTTTAATATGTTTATTGGGTGCTTTCATTATTCTTTTGTGAATTACCTGTTCATGTCCTTTGCTGCCATCCTATAAGGTAGTTTTGTCTTTTTCTTAATAATTTTCAAGAGTTCTTTGTATTTAAGAGTAATAATCTTCTGCTTGTCATTTGCTTTAAATGTTGTCCCTCCAATTAGTAGTTTGTCTTCTGGCTCTGTTTTATGGCCATCTATTAGTTATAGCTAGTAGCTTTTCAGTGTGTACCAAGTACCAGGTCCTGTGAAAATCGCCTTACGTGCATTATCTCATTCAATACTTACCTCCAATTATTGAGGTAAGCACTATTATTTTCATCATACTTTAACAGGTAAAGAAATTGAGGCTCAGAAGCACAAGTCACCTAGATAGTAGAGGGAGAAGCCAGGATTTGGGCACAGGCATCGCTGCATGGCCTCCCTCAGAGAACATCGTAGATTGTTTTTTCGTACCCCCAGAAGTAAACCCAAAAGAAGGATTTCAATGCAGTTTATTTGGGAAGTGATCCCAGGAAGCAGTAAGGGGGTGGAAACAAGATGGGGCAGGGACAGACAAACAGTACAGATTGCATTAATGAGAATGCCACCCATGTGGGCAGGTGGACTCTGTCTGCCTGGGTAGCTCATGCCTCCACATAGCCCACATGAGGGGCAGCACACATGGGCATTCTTCCAGCAAGTCCTGGTAACGTGGTTGAGGTCAGCGCCTAGCGGGCACAACTCCCTGGCACTTCTGACTTCCCCAGACACTGGGGCTTTCCTAGCAGTGGAAGAGGACCCCCAGGCAGAGAGACACGGTGCTTGCAGCGAGAGGCGCAAGTCGGGGTCTATGGATATGGAAGGGATACAGACAGTATCTGCTACCACAGCCAAGTTTATCTTTAAAAAAGGGGGGTGGCATTTTTGATCAATGCTAACATGTTAAAACCCTTTTCTCATGTTCATCCTAGTTATGGCCACTCCTCCTGCTTCCCAGCTGGCAGTCTGTGGGTGTTGGATGGGAAGGAATTTGTGCCCCTTTGCTCCTTCTCTGGGAAGTTTGCCTTGGGAGGCCCAGGAGGCCAGCCGGGAGGTGAGGCTGTGGGGACCCTTTGCTCAGGAGCCTCCTCTGGGCTGTCTTGGCAGAATTCCCAACCGGGAAGGGTGCGGCAAGCCAGCTTTGGTCAAGGTTTCCAGGGAGATGAGCTGGTGTTCCTATGCTCCGGCGCTTCTTCTGCTCCCTCTCCCCGGCCCAGGGCAACTTCAGAGCCTCCTTTTCTCTTTCTACCTCCCTTCAAAACAGCCTCCCCACAAGGGAGCTGAAAGCTCAGAGGGTCTCAACTTGGGTCTTGATCTGTTTGTGACTTTGAAGGAATTGCGTAGCTAGAGTCCGTTTGTTGAGAAAGCTTTGGTAAACTTTGGTGACAAAACTCCCGGAGGAGGAGAGTTGTGTGCAGAGCCAGAATTAGGGAGCGCTCTTGGTATTCACACGGTGGGAGGAGAGAGGAGGCAGGAGTGGTCAGGGGAGCGGTGGCCGCAGTACAGCCGGTCTCGGTCCAGGTCACTCCGAGGCTGGGGTGGCCTCGCAGCACTGTTGCAAGGGCAGGCCTCCAGCCCCTAGTCAGTCAGCCTTGGGTGCAGCTGCCTAGGAAAGGGCCCAAGGTGGGGGAGGAGGAGCTCTGTCTGGGACACCCTAAGGTGGGGGACGAAGTCCCTCAGCCTTCAGGGGATCTGAGCGAGCATCGCGGAGCCCACCCACAGCCTTGTGTGCCCTATTTTGTCCCATTCCCCATTGGAGGTGATTGTGTCTCTCTCCCTAACAAGCTTTCAAGGAACTTGAGAGAGCCCATAGGATTAGAGCATAGACAAAAGGGGTTTTAGAATCAAGGTGCTCCAGGAAATACTCAATTACTTGGAATTAATTAGACAAAAACAGGAGGCCAAGTTTGAATGAGAGAATATTCTTAAGGAAAAAGAATTATGCTGCATTCATTTATGTGTTCATTTGGAAATATTTATTGAGCACCTACTATGTGCCTGGTGCAGAGGGTGTGGTCCTGGCCTTCATGAACACACTTTCTAAGGAAGGGAACCAGCCACGGGTTATACCTGAAGGGCAAAGGTGGGAATGGGATGGGTGCTCGGTGCTGCAAGGGGAGACGGGAACCAGAGAATGATGGCACTGAGATCATGAGGAACTTTCCAAGGAACGCACTGCACAGATCGAGGTTTTACACCTGAGTCACTTCGTGAGTCACTCATTAAATATTGTCTCCCATCGACAAACTTGTGAGGGACCTGGTGGCAGGCAGGGGAGAATCCAGCAGACCTGGTTTGGATTCCAGTACCTCAAAGCACTACCTGTGGCTTGGGTGGTGGTGGGGGTTATGTGACCTCTTTGGAGCCCCAGTTCCCTCACCTGTGAAACTGATAAGAAATCTTCCAGGCTGGGCACTGAGGCTCACGCCTGTAATCTCAAGACTTTGGGAGGCTGGGGCAGGCAGATCACTTGAGGTTAGGAGTTCGAGACCAGCCTGGCCAACATGGTGAAACTCCCCCTCTACTGAAAATACAAAAATTAGCCAGGCGTCGTGTGCACACCTGTAAGTCCCAGCCTACTTGGGAGGCTGAGGCAGGAGAATCACTTGAAGCTGGGAGGCAGAGGTTCCAGTGAGCCAAGATCGCGCCACTTCACCCCAGCCTGGGCAACAGAGTAGAGACTCTCTCTCTCTCTCTCTCTCTCTATATATATATATATATATATATATATATATATATATATAAATCTGCCTTGCAAAGTTGCTATGAGATGAGACATAATGTATATAAAATTCCCAGGCTTGTCTCTGACATGTGGTAGGTGTCCACTACACATGGCCATTATTGTGCACTCATTCCAAATGATGCAATGATTTCATTGTCTTCAGAATCACCTTATGTAATAAAATTAAAAAAAATTATTTGTGTAGCTACACCATTAAAATCTCTCCCTCACCTTTCTGTCCCATTATCTGCTTTACTTAGACTTGTTTCAAAATAACATTTACCTGATGCTGAGAATGTGTTACTTGCTGGCCTAGGGAGAGGAGGCCCAGATGAATGGGCTGTGGACTCAGACCTCCTCTGGGTACAAACAAGACTGGAGTGCAGGTCATCCTCTGCCCAGCAACTCCACATACGCTTGACAATGACCTAGCCAGGCTCTGAATCCAGGAATGCTGGGACCAGACACTGCAACCAGGTTTGGAATAAATTAGCAGTGGCCCAGAGTTTGTGGTGTCCAAAAGGACATTTTTCGGTGGGTCTTGCCAAGATGTTCATTTCAAAGAAAGCTCTGGCTTCTTCAGGCTGCCTTTCCCGTCGGCTGCATGCTTTCCCTCGTAGAACAATGTTGCACAATTGGTTTCCCAAACAGGGGTCAGTTCCTGTCCCTTTCCTGTCACAGCCTTGCCCGACAGAGGGGAAATTGCTCTAAGGGTCTAGATGTGGAGAGCAGGCGGCGTGTGTCTGCTGGACAGAGCAGAGGCTGCTGGGAAACGGCCAGGGCCCAGGGCAGGGGCATTATGCCAGGGAGGGCTGGAGAATGGAGCCCACAGCTCTTCATATCACAGCCTTTAGATCCTCCTGGGTAGAGTTCAGAGCTGGATGCCAGGGACTTTCAAGTTGGAGGGAGACTCGGGGAACTGCGGGGCTAAAAGGGGCACTTAGCAAATCCGAGAGAGGCAGGGGGGCAGGAGACCTGGGTTCCCTCCTGGCCACACCAGTGGCTTGAGCGCTTTTTCCCTTTCTCGGAGCCTCTTTTCCTGTCCGGAGCACTGGGTGCTGCCTCTGCCCACCTCCTGGTGTGGTTTCAAGGACCATTCAAGATAATGGAAGGTAAAGCATTTTTAGAGGGAAAGTGCACCTTCAGTGTGAGAGGTGATGTTGCTTAATGATTGACACCTGGGGGCTGTGTTTCCTGGCAGGAAGCTGACAGGCAGACAGGGGGAGGAGACCAAAGAGAGACATGGGGAGAGCCGAGGCCAAGGGCTGATTTTTCCAGAAGCCCAGCTGGGACCATTTTCTTAAGCTGGGTCTGTTGCTGGTTGAAGGAAGAGCTGTTCTTCCTTCTCCGTCTGCACAGTGGATTCTGCCCATTCAATTGTTTATCTGACGTATAATTATCACCTCTTCTCCCCTCTGCCCTGCCCACCAGGCCCCAGCACAGCACTGGGGCATCGCAGAGCTGGAGAAATGCTGAGAACAGGGTTTTGAGCAAAATCCAGCTCAGTCTCTGCCCTTGAGGGGCACGGTCTGGTGAGAAGGCACATGGCAAACAGGAAAAGAGAAACACAAATAGTATAGGGGATTATCATGATCATTGTCACCATTATTAATATCCAATTACCTCCCTAACATTTCCGTTTGGATGTCTAAAGGCATCTCAGCCTGGACACGGTGGCTCATGCCTATAATCCCAGTACTTTGGGTGGGCAGATCCCCTGAGGTCCAGAGTTCGAGACCAGCCTGGCCAACATGGTGAAACGTCATCTCCACTAAAAATACAAAAATTAGCCGGGTGTGGTGGGGCATGTGCCTGTAGTCCCAGCTACTCGGGAGGTCGAGGCAGGAGAATCCCCTGAACCTGTGAGGCAGAGATTGCAGTGAGCTGAGATGGCGCCACTAAACTCCAGCCTGGACGACAGAGCGAGACTCCATCTCAAATAAATGAATAAATAAATAGTCATCTCAACCTGAACTCATCCAAAGCTGAGCACTCTGTGTCACCCTTCCCAGTCTTATTAAATGGCATTTATGGGGATTGGAAAGCCGGGTCGGGGAGGCCATTTCTCTTCCCTTTCTCTCACAGCCGTCAATTCCTTCAGCAAGCCCCACTGTTTCCACCACCTGAGGCTCTTTCTGAAGGGCCCGCTTCTTTCACCAACACTGCCACCCTTCAGGTGACATCATCTCTCGTCATGACCATTGCCAGCGCCTCCTCCCCGGCCTCCCTGATCCCTTTTTCTCCCACCCCGCCCTCACCCACTCTGTTTTTAGCGCAAACTATGATCTTCAAGCATAAAACTGG
The DNA here is from genome assembly GCF_001604975.1 of Cebus imitator. Lineage (NCBI taxonomy): Eukaryota > Metazoa > Chordata > Mammalia > Primates > Cebidae > Cebus > Cebus imitator. The sequence goes on along the minus strand of NW_016107373.1, from coordinate 3,827,003 downwards.
ATCCCAGCAATCCTCTTGCTTACAATCCTTCCCTGCTTGGCACGGCTTTCAGAGTAAGACCAGGGCTTTATACCCTGGTCACGAAGCCCTGGGTTACTCGGCCCCGCCCAGCCTTGCAGACCTCTTCCGGGGCCTCCCTCTGCCCCCTCGGGGTACTCCAGTCACCCACTGTGACCCTCCTCTGATGACAATGCTGCGCTCTTGCTCACCCCAGGGCCCTGGCACCTGCTGCCTCCTCGGCCTGGAAAAACTGTTTCCCTGGAGCTTCACTGGGCTGGTTTATTTCTTTTTTTCTGGGATCAGCCTAAATACCACTTCCTCTGAGAGACAATGAAGACCCAACCTTTCTCCCCACCAAAAGCATCTCAGTGTTTGCCTCCATCACATGGGCGTGTCCATTGGGACAGTCCTTTATTTGCTCATTGGCTGTTTGTCTCCCCGTTAACTGCAGGGACCGTGTCTGCAGTGTTTGTAGTGCAAATTATAATTCCGTATTCGAGACACCCCAATAAACTTTTGTTAGCAAGATGATGGCGAGCGCTCCCTCACCACCTCTGTCCCAGAAGAGTTGAAAGCAACAGCTCCTTAGAAAGAGCCAGAGACAGTGTGATTTTGGAAAATAAGTTCTAGTGATGCCCTCACTACAAGTACTGGCATAGTGTGGCACAGTGGGGCCTGGGACCCTGGATGCTCTCTGCAGTGACCTGCCCCCCCACCCCACTGAGTCTTCAAGAAGAGCGAGTGTAATGGATTATTGACTCCCCGGTTCCTGCTATAGGGACACACCCATCAGGATCCCCATCCCTTAGTCCATCCTTCCATCCATTTATTCAATAGATACCTACGGAACCTTCTGAGAACCTGAAGTCAGAAGACATGGGCCCAGGCAGTGGCCTCTGTTCCTTTGGAAAGTGGAAGTGGGCTGCCCAGATGGACGAATTTCCAGGCTCTGCCTTTCAGAAAGGGCTGCTTCTGTGGCCCAGGCTGGAAGGTGTGGTAGGGGAAGGGGCCTCGGGGTGCCTGACTCACGGCCTAGGGAAGCCCCAGTTGCTGCTTCTAGCAAGGAGGTGGCGCTAGGTTTCCTTCTGGCCTGCGGTCAGTGTCCAGCTGCAGCTGCTGTCTGGGAATGGAGGGAAGCAGGACAGGAAGTGAAATCTGGGTCACCAGCTCCCCCTGCACCTCCCCCACTCCCTGACTGGCTCTGTCCCCCTCTGAGCCACGGTGGTCATCCAGGCCGGGTCCAGTGACCGTTCCACTCGGTGGGAGGAGGAGGAGGCATCACAGAGCTGGAGACCTGGCCGACTTCCCAACATAGCCCAAATCTCTTCCCAACATAATCCAGCGCTCGGGGGTTCAAGGCCAAAGCAGGGTGGAATCCCGGCAGAAGCTGATCTGAGGCTGGGATATGGTGGGAACAATCATGTGCGTTTGGCAGGCAGAGAAGATTTTTCCTTTCAGGCGTTTCAGACGATGCTGCTTCCCCAGCCTCCCGCAGGGAATTTCCCTGGGCCAAGAACAGGCAGACTCTGAAGGAAGCTGCATGGAAAATGGTTTCTGTTGGAGAGGTTAGAGCTGCTTCCCCACCCCTGCAGGGAGAATGAATGTCCCTAATGCCCTAGCCTCAGGCAAGGGTCTTCCGTGCTGTGGACCCTTTCTCCTGGACTTGATCCTCTCACTAGAAAGTCTCTCTGCTTTTAAGGACAGTAGTTTATAAAATTAATTCATATTAAAGTGTGAACAACTCACTCCCTGTTAGCTGTTAGGGAGCTCTGTTCTCTCCCCAGGGGGAACCCTGGCAGGACCTGCCTGGAGTGCCCACACCACTCTCCCTTACCCTTTGTGTTACCTCCAAAACACCGGGGTTCGTTTGCCTGGTCGGTAACTAATGACCCTTCATGAGAGCTCTGGTTTTGATCAATAGGTGTTTTATTACTTGGTGCAAGTAAGGAGCACCCTGGGCATATTCTCCCAAACAGCGTCTTCTAGAGGGAAGATGGCAGGAGGGTTTTATGGGGCGATGGAGAGGGGAGAGTTGCATCATTGCGTGCAGAGTGGGGTCCTGGTGGCGCAGACACACGGAGTCATTATGCCAACACATAGGCCAAATGTTACAATAATAGAGCTACAGCTCCTCCCACAGCAGAGACTTTGGCATGGTAATAAGGAAAGTTCAATCAGGTTTGTCACTAAATTGCTGGGGTCTGTCAGGGTCTGTCACCTACTTAAGCAAGCAGGCAACTGCATTCCACACAGGGTTTAGGAAGAAACAGGCTGCAGGGGAGGAGGCTGTAAAACGGGCTGATTGCTCAAGTTGATTAAATTCCTGTAATCCCGCTGGGTGCAGTGGATTCAATTCCTATAATCCCGCTGGGGGCAGTGGCTCACGCCTGGGATCCCAGCACTTTGGGAGGCTAAGGTGGGTGGATCACCTGAGGTCGGGAGTTTGAGACCAGCCTGACCAACATGGAGAAACCCCGTCTCTACTAAAAATACAAAAATTAGCCGGGCGTGGTGGCACGCACCTGTCATCCCAGAGACGGAGGTTGTGGCAACCTGAGATTGAGCCCCTGCACTCCAGCCTGGGCAGCAAAAGCAAAACTCC